>NC_079151.1:65182055-65501340 GCF_947563725.1 Argiope bruennichi | reverse complement strand
GTGAAAAGTAATTTATTTGTTGAAAATAGTGAAAATAGAATTTATATGAAACTCGTCAATATTAACAGAAGTGAAATCGGTAAAAATATCGATTGATTAATTGGTCGGTTTTATCGTTAACTGTCATTGGAAATTTTTTGTTTTAGTAAAAGTAATAAAAACAGTCATAAGTAAAATTATCTAATTATTATAACTTCACAAATTATATTAAATTTTAGCACGAAATTATAAGCATATTTTTATCATTTGTAAAATCTAAAAAGGCGATGAGTTAATTATTTTTCCCAAGCTACATACTTTTTTCAAACTTTTGCAAACTATTTTTTCAAAAAAAAAACATGAAAGCTCTTATAAATTTAAATTTATAAAATAAATTACTCAGAGAAACAATTTACAATAAAAAAGATACACTTAAAATTGTTTTTCTATTCTTGATGTCTTCACTTTTCAGCTTAACATTATTATATATGTTATGTTATGTTTCGACTGCTAATAATTTCAAAAAAAGTACCTAAAACTATTAACATATCAGTTATTGCTAAAAATTAGTGATTAGTTAGTGATATATCGCATATCCTAATGAAATATTCTATTTTCTCTGATATTTGCTCTTACCAGAAAATCTTACTCTACAACACATGTGGATTTAAGCTTTATTGCTGCAAATTTCGCAGTAAAATCATTTGAAACCGATTTGCACTTTATAGTGCAAATGAATCAGAAATTTATTTTTGTTCAGGAATTTATCAAATGGTTTAAACCAAAGCATAGATATTACTATGAGCACCACGATTCACTACAGGCTTTGGAATGAAAAAGTTTTTAGTTAACTTTTTCCCCTCCATATGAATAATGGTTCTACTTCTCTAATCCATTTTTCAAATGGATATGTGCAACAGAAAAATATCGAACCATTTGACATAATAAAAATGATTTTATATATCATATATATTCTCCAAATATAAATCTGAGCTTTTTATGCTTCTAGAAAATTTATTCTTTTCAGATAATCAGATAAATTTAAATATTTTCTTATATAAAACTGTATGAGTTGTATTGCAGATCGTAAATATCTGTTTCAAATTCTCTGGTGGAATTATTTTTAAATTTTGCTTACTTTAAATAATTTGCTTTTTCAAAGAACTTAAATTCATTCAAAGCTAAAGTGTTATTATGTTGAATAAATGAAATTTTTAATTGACTTAATATCATAAGTATGAAGATATAACGTATTTTTTCAATGCTTATGTTTATGTTCTGAAACTTAATCCCTTTTATATAATTTCATGTATCTATAAATTTTCTCAGTCATGGGATTGCTATTTTCTTCTATAATTTATTTGATATTTTAATTCTGTACCTAAAATGGTTAAAGCTCGTGTCTTTTTAGTTTATTTAATTACATACATTAAAGAAAAAATGAATATATATATACTGGATAACTGCCAATCTGTTAGAATGTTCAAAAAATGCAAAATATATCACGATTTAATATGGCGTATAAAGGAATTTTCTGTGAAAATAAATATGCATACATAATTAAGTTTTAAGAAATGCTGTTACAGTGTATTGTATTGTACAACTGGTCAGAATGACTTCATATTTTAGCAGAACAATAGTGAGGCAATGGAATTTCATTTGGCAAAGGAAAGAATAGTTGTAAAATGTGCCGATAGATGGCGCTGCCAGGGTTCAAATTGTCGAGATAAGCAAATTACTTATGCATGACATGCGCACACCAAACATAGCTACCATAAAAATGCAGAGCTCCAGCTCTTTGTCTGCATACTTCATCGTGACTCGGACTATGAAGGATCACGCTCAACTTTGGAAGCTTGTTTATAAGAACGATGACTGTGCACTTACAGCTATTAGGAAGTTTCAGACATTAAAATCCATGAAACTGGATCCAATAACCACAAATGGTCTGCTAATGATTGCTAAATTCGAAGAGACCGGTTCATTTGACGTGGAACGAGGTAGAGGACGGAAACCAGTGTCGGTTGCGGCAGTGGAAGATGTGGCTACAGTATTACAAGAACAAATTAAGAGTGATGCTAGAATCAGCAGTGCACGGGGAGTTGGCCGAATGCTAGATATGTCAATCAGCACAGTGCGTAAAGTCCTACGAAACATCTTGCGCTGTTGTTCGTACAAGATGTGTAACAGTTGCTACCTTCTGATCCGGAAGCACTACGATTTCTTGCCTGGTTGGAAGTGGACAACGGATGGCCATGGAACATTCTGTGGTCTGACGAAGCACACTTTCATTTGCACGGTTCTGTAAATATGCAAATAGCCCTAGTGTTGCTTTACAACGGGACGTTAATATAACTAAACTAAACTGTAAATATGCAAAATTGCAGGATATGGGGACCGCAATTCCGTTCCAGCTACAGCTGTTACCTCTTCAGTCTGAAAGGGTCACTATGTGGTGAGGAATAACGGCAACGTTTATCGTCAGTCCGTTTTTCTTCGAGGAGATCAACCTGCGGGTCCCGTTACCTATCCGTTACTAGCAAGCGATATTGAGCACCTTTGCGTAACCATATCCCTCCGGCACTTCAGCAGTGTCACTGTGTGGATCGCACAATATTCATGCAAGATAGAGTTCCTCCGCACATTGTTACTCCTGTGAAGCAGCTGCTGAGTGCTCATTTCGGAGATGATAGGTTCATAAGCCACCCAATAACGTGGCCTCCACGTTCTCACAACTTAAACCCTGTGATTTCTGAATTGGGAGGTACCTGAAGAATGTTGTTTCCAACGGGAGGATTGAGAATCTAGCAAACTTGAAGGCAAGCATCACATCCATAGTATCAGTGCCGATACAATCCGATCTGTTGTAGATCATGCCGGTTTGCGCTTCCAATTAGTAGCGAAACATGGCGGAAGACATATCGAGCAACTTATGCCTTAACCACCCATCAGTAAGGTGTTTGTTCTATAAAGCTCTTTCTTGTCATTATCACTGCTGTCGTTATAAACATGTATTCTTGTCTTATCGCTAATAAATTTTTAGTAAACCCTTGAGCTCCATTATTTCCTTTTGGCTAACAATATTCCTGTATTTAACGAATCCATTTTTGGTCTTTCTCTTAACAGTGCCATCTATCGGCACATTTTGGAAATAATTTTTCCTTCACCAAACAAAATTCCATTGCCTCGTGATTGTTCTGCTAAAATAGCAAGTCATTCTGACTAGTAATTTTAAAATTATCGATTTTTGGGATAATAATCGATGGCTAAATTTTCTCTTTGATAATTATATTTAAAGGCGAAAGAAAATGTAATACTCGCAAAGAGTATAAAAAGGCGAATAACACGTGAGTATAGGAGTTCTTCAATAATGCGTACTCTTCCCACTTAATTAAATTATAAGCTTAAAAGTAAAAAGAACACTTTACTACTTTCATTTTTCTGCTATTTCAAGGGTAAGGAATTCTTAATTTTTAAGTTCCCTCATATTTAATGCAAGTCAATTAGTTTAGAGACTCTTTCAGTACTAATAAAAACCAACTGCTCGAAAAAGTTCAGTATAAAGAATAAAATACAATCAAGGGTTCAGGTACTTCCATTCTTCAAGTGAAAAAAACTTGTTGTGATGGATGAGCATGGATTTTTAAATGTCTTTAAAAAGCCTTTTTAGTTTTAAAACGGCCAATATTAGGCTTTCAGAAATGCTTTTGGAAATAACTTTTAAAATTGATGGATTATCGTAGTATGTTTGAAAAATTCAAAACATTTCGACAGTTTGATTTACGAAATAAAATATATGTACTTAAATAAACATGAGAACAATTTAATATAGAATATGAGCTTTTAAAATTAAAACTGACAAAAAAGGAATTACACATATCCTGAATATATGTTAAAATTTTAAAAAACATCCTGGGCAGGGAACTCCTGAAAAATCCAGTAAATAACTTGAAAAGTTTATTCGAAATGGAAAATAAAGTAACAATTTATGTTTACATATTCATTAATAAATCTAACTGTAAAATAACTGTAAATAAATTAACTGTATTCAATTGTCTTGTACAATATTGAAAGAATTGAAAAAAATGAAATTGCGTATACATTCTGGCTATTAGGAATACAATGGCTCTTATGAATCAATAAACTCTTGACTTTTTATTTTGGTTCTAGTTTTGGTCTAATATAATGTAATCTAATCTAATGTGTTACATTACTATATATTTGATGAGTTTAAAACAGACGTTTTAACGTTTCTTCAGATAATAATGTGAGGAATAAATGATAAAAGTATATATTGTTAAAAATTTATAATAATTTCTTCCCTGTGCCATAATTTAAATGGTAAAGAAAAGTTTACAGATACAGTAATAATTGATGCCTAGTCAATGAGCATGTTTTGGACACAAACCTGTTTTCATTTGGCGATTTGAGATAGAATTTGGCAAAAAATGGAGGATCCCAAATGATCGAGACCTTCATTAGGACTCAAGTTTCAAATTTGTTCTTGAATCTTCTTTGCTGTGTCACGGAAATTCTAAAAAGCAATGAGAAGTCAGGTTGAGATATACGAGTAGCTGAATGAAGTCTCACTTTAAAGTATTGATTTCCTCAAGTTATCTCTGAGAGCTTTGTGTTGTTACGATTCTCAGTTATGATTCGCTGATAGTGTACTGTTATTTACTGCAAGTATTGTTCTTGTCTATATTTGGCTACATTTGCTACTGTGTATTCGTGCTTCAAAGTGGAATAAAGCGTCGTTATTTGTTACTAATTCTGTTGGACTTTCCAATAACTTATCGTATCAAATCATGCAATAACAAGATGGGATATCTCATCACATTTAAGTACATCTCTAAAGTACAATTTTGTGAAGAATTTTAGTGCTGAAGTTTATTCGACAATTTATTAGAGTAGCAATAAATTTCTGAAAAATATGCACAATTAAATAGAGAAAACCAGCAGCTATTACAATAGATTTTAAAAAGATTTTCTTAAAGAAATATTTTTAGGATTCTCCGTCATAAATCTATTTAAGATTCGATTTATTTCGTATTAAAATACAATCAAGAAAATATTTTAAATCTCATACAGTTTTTTAATTAAATTCGTAGAAAGAAAAGCTAAAATTATCATTTCCATGGTACATTTTTGTTTGAAATTATTTTTCTACTTCATTTATTCAATCATAGTAGAAAGCAGCCGTTTCTTGAAAAAAAAACCTACCTTTCAAGAATAATTGCTTACTTCCCAGCATCAAAAAAAAGGTATTACATTGGTTATACTGAAGTAAAAGTTTTAGTTCTAGCGATGAGAAAAATATTTATTTTCAAATAATCCTCGTGAAACAACGAACAATTTTTTCTTATCCTTATATGGAAGGGTTTTGAATCTTACGTGATCTACTTTCTTTTTTGTGTTCTGGATATCCCTCGAATTGCGTGAATGAAACTAAAATCCCATTTGTTTGATGTGTAAACAAGCAATTGCCTTCAATTTCCATGACAAAGCAGAATCTTTCAAATGATCTGAAAAGAATCCCTTTAGATTAGGGTAAGATTAGTAGACGCGGGAAATAAATTTCACAAGCATTTTAAAAAATACTCCGAAAGTTCTCTATTTCTATCCATTGAAAGACTGGCATTATTTTCAGAATACTTCGAATATATAAAATTCATTTAAATATTGCAGAGAATTATTTTTCCTAGAAATCTTACCTCGTGTAATAAAACTACCAAACATCCTAAATAAGAACTTCCATTTAATTAGAGGAAGTGCAAATTCGGTAGGTGAGGAAATATTCTTCTTTAAGTTTTCATTTCCCTGCATTGAGTGTTATAATAAATCTTAAGAAGGTCTTTAAAACATTAATCTTTTTAAATATATATTTTAGACACCAACAGGTTGTGCGAATACATGGATAAAAGCATGGCCAATAAGAAAACAGCCACTCGCTTTTCTAGTGGGGAAAATAATGTTGTGGGGTCGAGTTACCTTCACTCCAAGGATGAGACATACCTCCTTGGAGGGGAAGTGCGCTGTAATCAATGTCACTCCTTATGGATACAAACTTACTTATGGACTGAAGTGGAAAAACTCCACTCCCACACTTTAAATGACTCTCACTCAGTACGCTTTGGAAAGTCTGAAGCAATTACATTCTAATTAATATATATTGCACTTGCATACACTTCATATATCCAAATCTGAACGATATTAAATGTGTATGAAAGAAACTATTTAAAAATTACTGGAATAATTTAAAGTATGAAAACAATAATGTAACAAAAATATCATTTAATAATTACAGAATCATCAAAATTACAACAATTAATATTATTTCGAAGAAAGTTGTCCTTATTATAAGTTAATCAGAAAATCATCTGTCTCTCTCTAAATTTAGAACATGAAATACTAATAATACTTTTCAAAGTTTGCGGGTTTTTAATCGGAAACTATGATAAATAAACAAAAAACTTACTATTTATCCTTATTTAAAATGGAAATTAGTATATAATTTTTATTACTAACGGAACAAGAGGGAGTAATTTAATTAGTCCAAACAAGTAATCTATACTTATAATAAAGCTCAGTGTGTGTGTGTGTGTATTGGCGCTCTACAGGCCAGATCATTCAACTTACAGCTACCAAATTTGGTACATGTATACCTTAGAGGTCGGGAATGTGCACCTGGGGTCCCTTTTTTTGAAATTTTAATTAGAATTTTAATTATTAATTAAAAACTAACTTTCCCGCCAAAAAAATCTTCCATTTTTCCCCACCGCCAACTTTTCCGCCAAAAAAATCTTCCATTTTCCCCAACGCCAAATGATTTAGGCTTTAGTTCTTTTTTTCTCCCAACAGTAATGAGGCTAGGGTTAAGATTTTTCGGCGGATTATTTCAAACGATTCTGTTTATTTTCTTAATGTTTTATGCATTTAAAATTAAACATTGTTAATTAATCCATGTTTCAGATTCATTCTAAAGTACTTTTGAATTAAAATAACACAGAATAAAGGAAATTAAAAATGTCTAATCTGCATAGCGTTACCCCAACTGGCGTAGAAAAATTCACGCATTTGCGTTACCTAACTGGCGAAGAAAATTCACGCATGCGCATTGTTCTGGTTGTTGTCATGACAAACACTATCAACGGATGATTTAAATTATTTTTAGGTTAGTTGCATGCTTTTGTAAGTAAATTTTATGTTAGTTATATATTTTTTGTATATGCTTATAGTTTTAAGTACATCGTTTTTTAAGTAGTTTTTTTTAAACCTGTTTTAGACCGATTATTTTAAACGATTCATTTTATTTTCTTAGTGTTTGATGCATTTAAAATTAAACATTGTTAATGAATCGATATGTTCATGATGAATCTGAGAAAATTTTGTTGACAAATTCTTGAGAGATTACATAAATTAAGAAAGATATTCTTTAGTGCCCATAAACGCTGAGTGACTCTATTATCAGTAATCATATTATTAAAAAAATGCTTTGTTTCAGTAAAAAATATTATTATATTTATCGCAGATTAATCATTTACACTTTAATTTAAAGCATAAATTCTACGAGGGTAACAGAAAATTAGAGAGATACATATCACGTTATGACTGAAGGCCTTCATAATATTATGAGTGAATTATATGACTATCAAAATTTGAAGTTTTAAAATATTTTGATGAAGAATCTATTAAAGTTGGAATTGCATAAAATATTTAATTATTAAAATTTTAACGAACATTAAGATTGGCGGCTGGTCGCCAAAGGCGGCTAGTATTAAATAAATTAACAAAGGAGTTTAAATACCATGATGTAATATCTTCAGTTGCACTGAGTAGATTAAGAAGTATTTAAATTTGAAATCGTCTTTCAATCCTAGAAACAATCGTTAAATATTTTGATAGTTTCATATTGGGTTCACCAGATGATTCTAATTTGATTCAGTTTTAAATGTCTTGTTAAGAGCCAAAAACAATGGTATATTCTTACATGACGTCCGAAAACATTTCACCAATTTCAACTTCTTGGATTTGACATAAATTTAGCCTTTAATGGAACAAAATCGAATCTTCTAAACACCGTATATCATCAAATTTTACATTTTAAGACAGTTTTAAACATCTTCTTTTGACTTTCTCATATGCATAATATAGAGAAAGTGTAGTAGTCGTCAAAAAATACAAACTCGAGATTTTGATAAATCTACACGTTACAGACCACCTTGAATTCGAAAAAGACATTTCGGGGAAATGTCTGTCTGTAACAAAGATAACTGCTAAGAGCTGGATGGTTGAAATTTGATACACACTATTTACACCAAATATACATATTTCTATCTCTGAATACATTTAATCAAAATTTGAAAGTCCATTTGTCTGGCTGTTCGAATATTAGTTAACATGATAATTACAAAACGAAGAGAGCTAGATAGATGAAATTCAGGTACACAGATTTAACATCTATAGTGTAGACACTTGTCAAAGTTTTGAGACAAATCCATAAACGGGCGACTGTCTTTCGGTCTGTATTTTCAGAATTACAAAAGAAAACAACAAAAGTGTAAAACTTGTGTAAGAGTGCAATATCTATGAATTATATTTTTAAACAAATTTAATTGTATAATGAAAATGGAACAACTTATTTCCTCTAACAATCGGAGCTTTTACTGTGTTTCTAAAATGACTGCTCCAATTTTCTATTTGAGTTCACAAAAAAAAAATCCAATTTAAACCCATGTATAGATTTTCATACATGCATTGTTAAGATTTGGAATATTTTTTTCCCTTAATATCACTATTCTTAAAAATTCCATTTCAAAATGGCATGAATAGCCAAGCGGGTAGTAATTTCTTTTCTTTAAAACATCTGACAAATAATTTAATTAATTCCCAGAAAGTACAATTAATTAATCTGTTAATTCTTTCGTAAATTTAATTACGTCCTTTTGAATGAAACCTTAGGAATCAAGGGGAAAAAATTAAAAGAATGAGGCAGTAAGCGCATTGTTTAGAATAATTTCTTCGCAATTTTGCATTAGGACAACTTTCGGATTATTTCCATCTCAAGTTCGGAACAAGTTTTATTCATTAAATTAGATTGCTTGAAGACATTTTTTTTTAATACCATAAAAGCGGAATTTTGGGAACATAGTAAACTTTTTCTTATTTAAGAAAGAAGAATACTTGATGAAATATAATAATAGTAACATTTCGAATAATAATAATCTATCTGCATTTGGATTATATTGATTTTCAATATATATTAATAAGGGAATGAATTATAAATATCATGATGAATAAAAAGTAAACTGGTATGGATTAATTTATTTTAATTATACCTAAATGTATTTATCTTTTCTCAATTCGAATAGATTGTAAATTATATAAAACTAGCACTAAAGAGAAAAAGGATAAAATAAAGAGTAATTGCTGAACTACACTTTATGTGTGAATATTCTTCAAATAAGAGTGATGTTAGATATGTATCTAGAGTACATACGTACAATTTCCAGTACAAGTTTAATTGTGAAATTGAATTTTAGAAGTTATCTCCCCTAATAATATGTATGTGTAGGGGTGTGCGCGCTCTACATGTTAAATCGTAAACATTTGCCCTGCAATTATCAAATTTGGCAGATGGAAAGGGGGAATGTGCATTTTGGAACGAATTTTTCTTAACACTTTAATTAAAATTTTTAATTAATTATAAATTTTGCAACTAAAACTTGTTTTTTTAATGCTACCTATTTTAAAATCGTGTAAAATTTTCCTGTATTTTGGCTACTTTAAAAAATATTTTCTGTTTAATTTCCAACATTAGATTTTTTTTTTTTGAAATTCAAACCGTTTTCATCATTTCATCAAACATCTAACTGCATTTCTTCCATTGTTGAAAGCTATAGGAGGCTTCTTTTAATATGTGTGTAGTTTATTAGACGAATAAAAAAAATACATAATACATAAAATAAAAATACAATAACGCGGAATTTAAAAAATAGATGAAGCGCATATTTGCATTTTTAATAATGCCATGATGTTATAAGAATGGTCCCTTATGGTAAGATTCATGCATACAGTGAACGGATACAATTTGAAGCAATTAAAGTAATACATCATTAAGGTCTGGCAATTTCGCGATATCATGGATGTGAAGTTACATCTAAACAATTTTACTGAAATTAAATGCAACTAATATTCCCTGCAAATCAGTTGGTCTCCAAAAGCGACTAGTATCGGGGGAAAAAATTATGCCAGAGATCAAGTTATTAATTTTAATAATATTTTTAATTTATTTACAATTTTTTTACTGTAAAGAGATGTTTAAAAAATTAACATAGCACCAAATTTCTGTCTAAATAGGGAGAGTTATTTCAGAATATGAAAAAATAATGCGTATTAATTTAATTAAATAGGACACGATTTCTTTCATTAACAAAATAAAATTTTATTTGATTAAATGCAACCAAAATTAACTACGTATGAAAACTCTGAAAATTTCGCTGGTATTATTATTTTTGTAAAAAAAATTATATTTTTAAGGGCGAGTTAATGAACTAAATTTAAAATCAGATTACGCAAATGGAATATAAAAATTGATTTTAAAAACTGTCTTCATAGTTTCGACGTAGAGGAAGCTTTAAGTAACATGTAAAACATTTTTTATTTTTAAAAAAAAAACATTAAAAATGTTTGGTGGAGTGAAGTATGGACAATATCTTTATAACCGAATTAAAATAAGGCTATTAAATTAATTTTGAAATGCATCCTTGGTCAATGTAATCTTCTGCAGTAAGTAAGTGTACGTTTATACAACTGTCTGTTCTTAAATAATATTGAACAAATTGTGCAGTAACAACTCGCAATATATTAAACTTGTCCATTTTTATAACTATAATTTTTTCATATCCATAATCTCAGAATTTCGTTATTTTCTACACATCTCCAGGAAAGTACGTGACAAATATAAATACAATGCTTCAAAACTTACAACTGCTACTAGCTTTTCATTCTAAAGAATTTGAATTTCCTTTTATAGATTGTTTTTTGTTTCTTATGTATAATAATTAAATCAAGATAATAACTTGTGGGTGAGTTCATGATTTCATGTACATGGAGGTCGTAAATTTAAGACAAGGGTTTCCGAAAATTTAATTTCTGTGTGGATTGTATGCTTATAAATTTATCATAGCGGATTATTTGTATTCAAACTAATTTGTTGAAGAAATTCGTTGCATTTAATTTTTTATATTCATCGAAAATTTTATATCTATATGCAAATTTCAATGTAAAATTTCATATATAAACTGGAAAATCTTTTAAATCTCATTGTTGTTTGGCATTTTATTGCTTTCGATCTATTCAAGAACCGCTGCTATAAAATATGATAGCTTAGTGACATATTACAAGTTTTAAAACTGCAGGTTCGTGTATCCAAATTCTGATTCCTTCAAAAACGTCTTTTGTATTTTTTTAATTATATTCGTTATGTTGTGACATTTTGACGTTTCTCAAGTTACGCATGAACACATGATACAGACCACAGTGATGTAATCACTTTAATGAAGAGAGATTCGTTTATTTAAGCATTGATTCCATAGAAAGAAATTCTCTCTGCAATAAATAAAAAAAAATATCAGACTCAAATGTCTCTCAAATTGGTTATGCATCCTCTGAAATTCAGAGAATTGTGTAATGGCACCGGAATTATCTTAGCCTCTGATCGTAGTTCAAAAGTACAAAATTTTTGTCCAGTAGCTCTCGTGCACTTCAAATAGAAAAATTTTAATTTGAATTTTAAATTGTATCAAGGCCTAAGTCACTGATTACCTTGCATCTAGGACATATCTCAAATATTTAAAAAACAGTGAGCCATAAAAGTGACAACAATAAATAGTTTAGACAAGTACTATAAGTAAAAGTTATTGGATTGCATTCCAAAGATCTTAAGCAGACTTGTATGCTACAATCACTGAAAACGTTTTCTTGTTTAAGAACTTTATTTATCGTTCCTTTAGCTGTATGCATTGGAATACAATAAATACAAATTTTTCGATAGGGTTAACTGTAAAAGTAATGACTATTCTCCTGATAAAATTATTTTAAGCTTGGAAATGTTAAAAAAATACAGCAAAATAATTAATTAATTTTATTTCTAACTTTAGGATGTCTTTTTTAGTAGCGAATATTTAAACAAACAGTATAAAAAATTCAAATGTTAAGTTTTAAAGTATATTTTTTTATCGGGAATTCATAAAAATATTCAAATGTTATAGATTTAAGGACATTTAACTCCGTATGCTAAACGCTTTTGTCTTAGAATGCCACTTTTTAGAAGATGTTATCATAATGACCATAAAAGAGAATAAATTTTTAAAGAACCTATTACCTAAAAAAATTATTTTTACGTCTAATTAAATAATAATTTTTTATTATTCTCAAACTTTTTCTGATAGAAGTATAGTACTCCTTGTCATGGTTTAAAAAAAGTTTTAAAAGCACCTAATTTTTTTTTCATTTGATATTTTGCTTAAAAAAAAATTCTTTTTAAGCATAAAAAAGTGAGAGTTTAATTTAAAGAAGTTAAGTATAAAAACATATCGTTTTTTATTCAAAAGTTTCATTAAAAAATGTTTAGTCAATTCTGGCTTACGGTTGTGTAAATAGAACAATTGTCTTTAATGGGTTAATTCATTTTTTATCTTTTTTCAGTTATCTTACTTTTTACAATGCTTGCAAATACTCGGCAAACATAGATAAACCAAATGACTAGGTAATTTAATTTGAAAAGCTAGGTTTTTGAATAATTTTTAATGTAGTTTTAACTTTTTTTCGTAAACCAAATTTCAAGTGGATTCTTTAATCAAATTGCTTAAATTAATATATATGATACAAATATTTCCAATAATTGTTGCTTAAACTATTAGTTGAGTCATTATTAGAAATAATTTAAGTAACAAAAATAATGTAGGCATGCTAGATATCATTAGATTTTCTCAACACTCTAATATATAGACAAAATAAAATTTAATATTCAAAAAAGAATGTGCCAGTTAATAAAAAAAAAATTAAAAGATATTTTTATTTCTCATGTAAAAGAGCAATTAATAGGCTAATAATTATTGAAAGAATATTTTTATAATGTAATTCAGTGTCTCCTTTTTCATTAAAAAATTTTATAAATATTAAGTGTGAAAAGCCTTTTGATTGTATAATTTGATCATTACAAATTGTTCTTAATAAATTAATAAAATTGTAAATGCAATCTAAATTAAGTGTGCATGCGTGTGTGTGAGTGAGAAAGAGTGTGTGCATGTTTGTGTGTGTATGTGTAAATGTGTGTATATATATATATAAATATGTATGTATGTATGTATGTGTACATATATTCGCATGATGGAAGTAAACGACACAACTTCAATTTTGGCATACAGAGAACAGGTTTTTGGTGTTATATACAAAATAAGTATGCAAAACTATTTAATGTTCTATGCAATAATTCTTTCATTTCCATTCAGGGGAAAAACTTTTATCTTTTTACTAATATTTACACCAGTACAAACCACTATGCTTGCAAGCTAGATGAAAGAAAAATTTGAAATCAAATAACGCAAAAATATTTGATACAAAACCATCTCTTCTGGCTAGAATTAGAATGATTCATCATTCTGATGTCAGAAGTTTATTTGGAAAGGCTTCTTGGTGTTCCTGCAGTTCAAAAGAAATTGCATGTCAATACTTTATAGAATTGCACATGATTCTTTAAGCAGAATAATTTTTAGAGAAAAATTTCAAAAATATTTATGGAATAAAAAGGATATTTCCTTGCTTATGTTTCTCTTTTTTTTTTCTTTATAATGTTTAAATAATTAGAATAAAAGAATGAAATATCATTAAATATTCAGATGCAAATAATAAATACTGAAATTTTTTTTATTTAAATTATTATTTTTATTTATATATAATGAGCATAATATTTATATTAAAGTAGTTGGTAAGATAATAAAATTATTTTTTTTTTCATTTTTAAAGCATTTTAATAGGAAGAAATTTAAAACAAGCACGGGTTTCCATTAAAATTGCTTATAGCAGATCTTAAAATATTATCAGCAATAATTATTTTCTGAAGAATACCTGCAGCTCGTTAATGATATCTAATGCATCATGATTTTTTTCTGTTGAAAATAAGCATCATCTCATTCAATGCATGATGAAATATTGTTCTAATTTTGTTCCCCAGTTCGCACTATTTAGATTCTAGGTGAAATTGTCACCCTAAATAAAAAAATAAAAAAAATGTCTGAAATGCAAAATATCAATTGAAAACTGGAGTTAAGGCATGCATTTCAGAGTTCAAGCCTTTATTTTACCTTTAAACATTTAAATTCATACTGTAATTTATTTTTAATAATTAATCATTCAATTATACAAATTTTTTTGGAAAAAAAAAAGAATGTATTTATACCACAGCAATCATATTCCGTTAAGTACAGACTGTTGCTTGCAATGAACATAAAAGTTACTGTGGCGTTAAAATGTAATGGCTTGTAATTTGGTGTTAAATATGTGGTTGCAATTTCTGCTTTTGGCTTTTATATTTTTCTCCCTTCTAGACCAATAGACAATAATGGCGTAGATTAAAATTCAAACCCATAGAAGACTGAAATTGAAAAGATAACATCTCATATATTTCAATATAAATTGTTTTCTAAGGATTTGATTAATTTATTATAAATATGGATGAGCTAAAAATGATTGCTAAAATATTACTGTTATTCCAATAACATTCCTAATTTCAAATAGAATTTTGTATGAATGGTATAAAGATCGTATATTAGTATAATAAACATTTTACAATAAATATAGACTGCAAATTTATAACGAAAAGTATTTTTTATACTTTGCAATCAAATTAATTTAGCACCCATTCGATACAAATAGCAAACGTAAATTAAAAACTAATGAATGTATTCGAAGTTATAAAAAATAATAAAACTGTATAAAGAAACAAAAACTGAATGAAGAATAGATATTTTATTTTCATACGTTTACAATTAAATCATTGATTCAGTATTTTTTGTCACAAAAATCAAACGGATCGAACACCAAGAAGTGCATATGTAATGTATAAAACACATATAAAATGATAGAAAGCAACAACAAAAAATCTTCAGTGATAATATAACGAAGACTCTCAGAGAAAAATAATAAAAACTTCAAATAAATATTTCCTATTTAGAATTTTTTTTCGATAAAACTAGAAATCTATAAATCGATGAAATGCGATTTTTTTTTCTTTGAAAAATATTATACCTTATTATTATAAGGTTATTTTATTTCAAATAATATTGAATTAGAAATGAATTTTTCAAATAATACATATGCCACTGTATTTTTATAACATGGAAACCATTAATCATTTCAATAAATGGTTTTTTAACCATTCAAAATAGAATCAGTTTTTCAACTCAATCCTGAAACTGCAGAAAAAGGAATAAGACTAAATTCTTTGAGGCATTTAAAGAATTAACATTATCTAGGCTTCCTAAAATGGCTCAATTAAATCCAGAACTCACTGTTTTTAGATTATCTTAAAAGAGAGAGAAAAAAACATTGCTTGAAGTGATAAGGTGAATTTCTTTTTAACAAGCAATTTGCATCTATAATTACAGTAAACAAAAAGAAAAAAAATGAACCTTTCGAATCCGTTAAAGATACTCAACTCTCCCTTATTCAAAATGAGACAAAATATTCGCAAGAAAGGATCATTCTGGATGGCTTTCCATTGGAAATGAAATTGTAGAGGTAATTCCTAAATCAAAGAAGTATTATGATAAAAAAAAGAAAGAAAGAACGATGCTTCTAAGTCAAAGTAGAAAGAACACAGAATTTTTTTTTAACTTATTTTCTGCGAAGTTCGAGTTCCATTTGATGTATACTTATGACTTGAAGTTCTTTCTGAAAAGTCACGAACACCAGAATCGGGCAGCACATTTCAATCAGAACCTTCTTTCTGTTTCTGTAACATTTTTCTTTTTGATTTCTGATCCTATCTTGAAAGGAATCTTAGTTGTTGGAACCGGTGATGAAATACTTATATTTTGGAATTTTTGTTGCCATAATTTTTTTATGTTTTTTCCTCAGATCACAATAGTCGCAACTTTGTTTCCGATTTTCAACCCTTGGAAATATTCCGTGTATTCAAGGCTGCGATGGACTACGCATGAAATTTTGGCGTTGGAAACATCCAAAACAATAATAAATAATATTATATGGTAGCACTTTTAAAAATCTATTGCACATCACATTGGATTCCAAATTATACCAAGAGGAATTAGTATGTAAGATTATAATGCTTAATAAATTAATTTCACATTTAAGTATTTCGCAAATTTAACAAAACATTATCTAATCTGACTATCTAAATTAAATTTTCAAAGCTAGATGCGAAATCTATAACATGAATCATTTTATGCGAAAATAAATCTGGATAAGATTCCGAAAACATTGAGGATTAAATTTTCCATTCTTTATTTCCAGTCTTCCCGCTGGTGTGGTGCGGATGTTAAGAGAGGAGGGAGGGGGGTATGAGCTGAGGTGTCGTCCTCGTCATCTGACCACCATTCAAAATTACGAGGTGCGTCCTAAAATAGACCCAGTGCTGCTTTAAAACGGGACGTTAATATATAATTAATTAAGCTGAACTTGGTCTATTTCCGGATACTATTTCTAGAAATTCTGAAAATCAGCTTCAAATTGGAAATTTTGTTGTTGGACAAGTTCTATAAAACTAACCTCAAGTACTGGATTTTAAGAAATAGTGATATATCTAAGTAATAATGGCAATAGAAAATGATGAAATCATATCACACAGTAATTAATTAAAGTGACACATTTTTTGTAATATTGGTCCTAATCATATAATTTATGTAGAACTCGCAACCGTTTGACAACTGCCACGCAATCGCGCAAAAAATGGGCCGCGGTAATTTAGTGACAAGTTTGTGATTTCAGGGGTGTAAATAGGGACACTAGATACAGCTAAGCTCTGGGTTCGAAACTCGATTAAATTACAGATTTGTCGTGCATGCCAACCTAATGCACTTCAAATCTTTCGCAGTGATTCCAAAGTCTTCAGTCGGTGTGACTCGAACTCTTGAAAAAGAAGATGCCAGCCCAGGCGCCATATTCTTCATCTAACTGCGATTAGAAAATACGATGTTTGTTCTAAAGTAATCCTAGTATTGTTTTTAAGTTGCACGTTGATATAGCTAAGCTAACTTTTCCTCCATAAATGTCCGTCAATTGGGTTCATTTAATCCCACAACAAGCAGGCAGCTGATAACTTATAGCCTAAAAATTACCCGTTTCAATGAATCTTTTAAAATTTCCCCCATATGACGCATAGCATTTACCCTATTTTGCATAAAAATGCAGATGAAAAATCTTTTAGGATTTATAACGTTTTTCTTAGAGAATGGTATTTAAAAGCAGCATTAAACTTTTATCAGAAATTTGTTGCGCCACTTTTATTGTACATTTATAGTATTTTCTGATTAGAATTCTTTGTGCCTTATATTCCATTTTACTGAATACTGCATTTCCAGCTTTTCCTTAAGAGACATTCAAAAAAATCTTTTGCAAATGTTTCCTAAAGAATGTATTTTGAAAACCTTCAACTTAAGTTTATCGATAGTTGTAGATAAAAACATTAATTTTCATCCAATCCTCTTCTGTACAACCAGCATCTGTTTCTTCCTCTGTTCTTGTATGATATCGACCATTTTGTAAATAATACTCACCTTCTTTGCTCTCCTGTGTATACATCGCAAACTATGTAATAAAACTTTAAGCTTGTTTGTAAAAAATGATCAGTATAATCATTTTCCATCCAAAAGAGCAATTTCAGAAAATCGCAGAATTTTCTTCGGATTACAAATACATTTATTAAAAAAAACAGAAAAATGGCAAGAATTACTCTCACTGCAATATCACGTCATAGATTATTTCTTGTTTCCTAGATTACTCGCTATAAGTTGAAGATAAATGTGAGTGGGAGTAGCAAACTTTCTTCCAACGAATTTCATCCAAAGTTTGACAAACCGTCACGATTTCTGTGTCAAGACCACAAATCAAATTTCATGCTTTTAATTAGTTCCCTTTTTTTACCTATCTAGTAAGTCATATCACTGACTCTTCGATCCGCCCGAAGGCACTCGGAAAACAATTACTGAATGACCGGACCACCGCAATAGCAACACTGGCGGAAACTGTGGTTGAGTACAAAGGGTCATCACAGGCCACGGTACAACCCTTCCCTAAGGAAGTACGTCCCGTCATTGATGGGAGGAGCCAGCCCCCCCTCTCCTTTTTGTTTAGCCTCCAGGGTAGCGAGATCCAACCATCATGACGGAAGCATCTAATCCTCATTTCGAGGTGTTCAACCCCCCCCCCCCGGAAAGGATTACCTATCTAGCAAAAAAGAAACATAATTCCAGTTTTCTTACCAGAGTAGGGAAAGTCAAAGATGAGAAAATTTATCAAATTCTCATGGTTAATATTTGAGCATTTACAAAATGTTCTCCCTGCATGTGAAAAAATAAAAAATGACTACATACTGCAATTTTTTCTTTGTTTATATAGATTTACAACATTGCTTTTCCTTTACATGTAATGATGTATATCTCATTTCTATGTTTTACTAATTTATATAATTTTTAAATTTGCTTTTATTTTTTATATATTACTTTAGTTTATAATAAAATATATTTTTCAACGTAAAAAAAATACGATAAAAAAAGATTTTTCTGATGAATAAAATTTTATTGTTTGTATGAAATTTTAAGAATAAAATTAAAATGTTTTCATTATTATCTAATGAAAATAATTACTAAAATATACGAAAAATGCTGTTCTTTAAATAATTTCTTTATTCATTAATAAAACAAATCTCTTATTCCTCATTATTTGAAATGCCTCTTAAAAACTACACTACAACGTATTTAAAGCAAGTGAAAGGACAGGAAGGTGCATTTAAAAGGGAACTTATCTGAAATATTCTTTCATTATCTTTTAAACATCAAGTTTCATTATCGAAATATTTAAGGTAAGATCTTCCATTTCATCAAATACTAAACAAGAAGATACTTGATATTCTATACATTATCCTTTCTTTCAAGACACAACGAATGATTTTAAATCACAAATTGAATAAAAGTTTTTATGCAATTTCGAATGTATATGCAAGACATAACTTGAGGTAAAACAAATTTAATTGTGTTTATTCAATCTAGAAATAAGATTCTCTAAAGATAGAAAACTGTTGTGTTTGAGAAATATGATGAATATTGAATAAATATATTTTGAATGCAGCCAATAACATGAAAATAAAAATTATTATGAGATAAATGGAAATAATTATAATACTTATTAATATTAACATTCTGCTCTGCTCTGCTCAAGTTTTCTAAAGACGCTGATTAAAGTATCAAATAATTTAAATTTAATGCCTCACTAATTAGCATGATTTTCGGTCTTTGTTATGTTACCAAATATTATTTGCTAATACATTGATTGTATATCAAACTGTATATCAAAGTCAGATCATCACAAACTAAATAAAACATGATTTGATTCCAAAAGTTTTGGGGAAAAGGATAATTTGCAATTTATCAACAATACCTACTAGTTGCATTGGAATTAAAACTTAATAAAAATTCCACTTAAATATTTCTACCTATCAAAGTCTTAACAAAGTATTTTTAAATTTCAAGTTTTAGTAAACATAAAAATCTTATTATTTTGGACGCCTTATATTGTTCTGTCCATTGTGATATGCGCCTCTCTGTCCTAATTGTTTGTCATTTCATCTAAAACTTTAATATTAATTTAAAAAGGGAGGTGATTAAATTTAAACTATTTCAATAAATCTTGGAAATCTTGTTAAATCAGAACATGCTCATAAAAATTTAAGGATGGAAAATCACTGGAAGAGCGTTGAGTTTTTGTATATGCTATAAGACATATATCATTATTTACAATATATCTCTATTACATAATATCTATATATAATATTAACTAAACATTTCTTTGATTTAACAAACGATTCATCGGATTATAATATGAAAGCGGCGATCTTCACTGTATAAGAGCGATAATGTATTTTTATACATCCAGTTATATTATAGGAAAGAATTACACTATTTATAAGCAAATAAACTGTAAAAAGGAATCCCACTATAGTTTAATTCATAAATTAACATCATTATAAAAATCCCAAAATAAAAGAAAAATCAAAAATTTTATTATATATTTTAAGAACATAACTCATTATGGAAAAAGAATAAGTATAATCTTCATATTTCGGTTTGAAGCAATGGAAAACAAACTCAAGATGAAATATTTCTAGCAACAATGAAAGCAATTGGAATTTTATTACATCAATGAAATATATTGTTGTAATATTATTCCAATACATTTATTTAAAATTATAACTAAATAAATAAATTGTATAGAATTTAAATTCTTATTATTGAGATCATAATTTTTTTAATTTTAATATGTTGTAGGAATCACTTTTGTTCAATAATATTTTCTAAAGTTATGATGGAAGATGGATGGAACAAAATTTTGCTAAACTTTTAATTAAAAAAAATTCTTGTTAATTTTTTTAATATAATACCAACGTGTATATTTTTATTCTCCTAAGTATTATGTGCAAAATTTTGTAGTTCAAGATCTGTTAAAATGTCCAGCAGATTACAAGCATATATACACTTTATTATTTTATTATTTGTAGATATTTATTTAATTTTTACGTATTGGTCTTGTCTCAAACTGCACCTTAACTAGAAAAAAGGCATAACAATATTTTAATTGGATTAATGTGTTGAGTTCTCTCCTAAAAAGGCTTCGACGTGTGCCCCCCCCCCCCCATATGTTACGAAATAAATAGAAAGCAGAGTGATCAAACATCGTTTTTCGCCTTTAAATAAAATAAACTATGTAACTATGAAAAAAATGTATACTTAAAAGTTAGAGGCATTAATACAAGTAGTTATAAAATGCGATAGTTTAATTAGGATTAAATTTTTTTAAATATAAATTTTGATTTTTTTTTTTTTTTTTTTTTTTTTTTGATAATTTTTAACATTTTTCTGAGCACATGTTGGACATAAAGGGAAATTGGTAAAAAATATCGGATCAATATTTGATTTTTTTTTTGTTTGTTTGTTTGACTTTAGTTAAAAAAGCAAGGTTTTTGAAAAATGCCCAAAATTCCTTTTTTTTTTTTTTACTAGTGAAGATTAAAGGATCAAAATATAATCCCATGATAAAAATGTTTTTCTACGATTTCAGATAATGTCAATGATGAGTTTTTTTAAAAAAAATAGTGGTAATAATTAAATTTGAAGTCGCATTTTGTCTCAATTATTAGATCTGAATTCGTTTTTTGAAGATCGCTGCACTCACGAATTCTATTTTTTAGTGAATCAATCACCCTGAAGTAAACTTTTTTCATTTGCAAATTTAATATTCATTCTTTTTCTGAAAATTGGCCATTAAAATACTTTTTGAAATAGTCGAGTAACATTTTTAAAATAGGAGGTTTGCTTCGGGCCTCTAATTCTCAATATTGAAAAAATTATTATAGACTTTTTTCAACGCCCTCTTTTAACAAACAAAACCAATTTTTTCAAAAAATATGACAATATTCATCTGAAATGTTTATAAATTATTCCCTTCGAATAACAAGCAAAACTTTCAATCAGATTAGAAAAAAAAAATTTTTAAGTATCTTTCCAAATTAGCGCTTTTTAAAATTTATTCCTTATATATTTAATTTACAATTCGTTTACAGCTCATTCTATAGGTGATTTTAATATCTACAACTTTTTAATCTAAATTTTTCGTTAGAGATAAAAAGCTTTTATTTATTTATTTGAACGCGAAAAATCAGTGTTAAAATTTCCTCTCTTATCTGGTAATAAATCCGAATGCCAACTTAAAGGCTCCATTTGGACAGCCAGCTCAACAACTTAAGCCAATAAAATTGCCGTTTTGTGCTTTTCCTGCATTTTTGTTGTTTTTCATGGTCAATCGCCTGGTATATATAGCTTTATTTCAAACAAGTAATGCTATTAAGTAGAATTGACACTTAAAGTGAGCATTATTGAATCTTTTATTTAAAGTTTCCTATTTGATTAGAAAGGCTTGCCTTCTACAAGATAACACTTCAACATTGTTACTAAATGTTACTTATTGTTATATGACCTTCACACTAAATTTGGAGATTACTGTTGATTAAATGTTGAGCAAAATTTGTTCATGTGAAGTCTGGCTGTCCCTGTGTTCGAATATAAACTAACAAGATAACTACAAAACGAAGAGAGTTAGATAGATAAAATTTGATTCACAAATTTAACATTAAGAGTATTTTACCTGTCAAATTTTGAGTCAAATCCCACAAAGGGTAGTTTTTTATCTGTCTGTAATCTCGGAGACATGTAACGTGAACTTATCAGATTTAGTACGATATTTTGCAACTACAAGTGCGGTTTCTTGAAAAATCTGTTTCAATCGGTTGAGAAAAACGTGTTTAAATCACAAATTTGATTTTTTCGATTTTATTAACTTATGCGAAGGATTAATTGACAAAAAACTCCCCAAGAACGACACGATAGACGCATAAAATGCTAAATTCACGTCAAAAAATATTTCGTAAATATTGTATGCTTGTGCCTGTTGCGGATTTGATGAGCGAGGATAGAACCTGGGATCTTGTGGTTCGCAGCCCAGTAACATGACCACGATACAAAAGCAATTGCTCGGGTAGCGTAGCTGTTAACTGGTTTATAAGCTATTCACTACATGCCATGCAAGGCGTTCTCTGGCGTGACAAATTTATTAGAGTGTGCTAGAAAATTTTCAGTAGACCACTCCTGCCGGCTGAATAAACATATTGCACAAATTTGCACAATGTGTTAGATTTATGTACAATGTACTCCTATGTTGAAAAGTTTCACTTATTTTAAGATCTCCATAAATGTATATTCCTTCGCGACATCTAAGCCTCGTTGTACAAGTATGTACATTTTCATTATTAAAAATCAATTTATTGTTTATTTTGACAGAGATTCCTAGCTATAAAGTAACGCTAATTTCTTGAGAAATTGATTTGCACATTGGATGAAAACCCATCAAATATATTGATTTATTTTAGTAGAGATATTCTTTATAAGAATTTTTAAGCAATTTTTATAAACATCACAATTTGCACGGAACATTCAAATGGGAATTTTTTTTTACCTAATTATTTACTGTTCCTTATGAATAATAGCCCTACTTTCGCCAGTCATTTTTCAAAAGGATTCGATCCAAAGAAATGCATTGAACTATTCCACGTACTAAAATAAATGTATTGTTTGAATATTCTGGATCCGTATATCTAAGCGGGTTTCGACTTTTAGAAAATTTATTCCCCAGTCGTTTTCAGAGATGGAGAATCAAAAATATGTATATAGATTTTCAAATGAAATTACCTTTGTTTTGATCATTATAAATCCTACTTTGTTTAATTTCAAAAAATGTTAAATGCTATTTAATTGCTTTATTGTGATATAAAATATAACTAAACTATTCTTTCTAAAAAAATTCGATTTCCTTTGCAAAGTACTAATCACATTAGTAAAGGTTGCTTTATTTTTCAAATAAAAACTTAGAATAGTTTTTAAAATATTAACGACCCAGAGCTAACACTAAATGTTAAACAAAATACATTCAGCGAATAGAATTTACAGAATTCCTAACTAGAATTCGAGACAAAGAACTCTTAACGTTTCAGCCTCAGTGTTGGCTCTAACCATAACTGAGGGTTTTTTATGCGACAGCCAGGTTAAGAAATAAAAAACCGAAAAGTTGTACTTAAGTAGCATAAACATTCATTATTCTTTTCATGTCGAATAAAACAATGATGGTGAAAAGAGAAACAGAATATACTCTTCAATGAATCTTTGTTTGTGATGAAGCAATCGATATAGTAATCTTCATTGTTTTCCCTCTGCGCATTTCTGTGAAGCTGGCGTGTCTTACAAGAAGAAAAACTCTTCTGATATTTTTCAGATTCGTTATTATGTTAATAAGTTTGAGTTCGAATTTTTAGTTTTAATTATCTATACTTATAATAAAGATTTATGTGTGTGTTTAAGAATTTTTATTAAGTATTATATAATTCATAGCAGCGATTACTTATCTAGCGATTGTTAAACCTATTTTCGATGGGGGTTTTTTTCCCCTATTTGACGTTTCATTTTTTAAAAAAAAATTTATGTATCTTCTTTCCTCTGACTTAATAGAGCTTATCACGGAGAGTTCTCTCCAGAGCATTTCTAATAATATTTTGCAGTTACATTACTTAGCGAAACATTGAATAAACGGAGCTGTAAAGCTATATTTGTTCACATTTAAATATTACTATTCAATAAAAAGTAATAAAAGAGATTTCTGTGACACGAGTGTTAGCATTTCATATGTAAAAAATTTTTTTGCAATATCATAAGTACATTTTATAATAGTATTTTTTTTTTTTTTTTTTTTTTTTTTGATTTCTGCCTTTACGCACTCACGTTGAAATGATATAAAATACTTTCTTTTTTTTTTAATCATTTTCATAGCTAAAAGTAAATTTTGAAAATAATATAAATAAAATATAATAATAATATGACTAAAATAATCATGCAACAATGTTCTGATCTGGAGGATCCAATTTCCTTTTATTATCTTCTTCCTACAGTCCCATTTTATTCCTGTATTTGCTATAAGAATTTAGTTATCGTCACTTTATTATTCACATTTTAGTATCAGAATGTCTAGCCGCAGTCTGTTTCGAAATGGATAGTTCCTGTTGGGGTTAGAGATTCTCAGGAAGGAAATAAACTATGAGTATATATGGAAATTTAGTATGAAAGCTGTCTGCATACTGAAATTTTGTAACGTAAGTTTTTTAGATTTGGATTTCTAGAGACTGGAAATGCATTTTGAAATAATGTTGTTTAGAAATCTGATGGATATATTTCAATTTTATTTTTTTCCTTTCACTTTCGAATGCAAAGAAAAGTAGGCCTATTTCTTTGAAAGGTCACTAAATTCCGAAAGGAGTTGAAACTCTTTCTCTGTAATCTCGGACAAAATAGAAAATCCTCTTTCCATATTTATTAAGCCACAAGTAGATGCGTGCTCTTATTTTTAATGCGAATTGCCGAGTCAATTTTTTTGTTTAGCACATTTTTGGTACAGAAATAAAAATGTTATTACTTTAAAAAAATTATTTAAAACACTGATTATTTATGATAGCGTTATTTTAATCCTAAAGTTCAAAAGAAATCGACGTTTGCCTCAAAAATTACCAATTATTTTTAAACACTGTCTATAAAGACAGAATAGGATTTTTGATTACTATTATAAATACACAGGTTAAATTATTAGTTCTTTTATATCCTGATCTCTTTTTAAAATTACACTTAAGGCACTGATTATACGACTTTCAGTGACTGACTAAAATGCATTGATAAACAAAATGGCATAGATTTCCAATTTTAATAAACAACTGTGCTAATTTCAAATATATTGATGCTTTTGCAAATTTATTTTAAAATAACGATTTTAAAGATTTTTAAAAATAAAACAAGTACATTGCTAAACGATAATGAAAACAATCATTAAAATTAAAATTTTAACATTTGTGGAAGACAGAGCAGTAAAATATCATAATACGTATAACTAATTTTTAATGACTTTCTGGCAAACTGCATTTGCAAATTTACCTTCAGTGAAGGTGCGGCTGTGAAAAGATTGACTAATGTTCTGCCGAGGTAATTAGCTTTCTTAAGTAAACTTTTATCTATCATATCATGAGTGTGCATTAGTGCCTAGAGACTTAGAGCTACCAAAGTTGACATGAACCTACACTGAAAAGTGGGAATGTACATCTCGAAGCGATTATTTTAAGATTTTAATTAATTAAAAATTAAGCGAAATGTTGACGTTTTCCCCTCAACAACTTCTAAAAAGGTTTTTTGCAGAAAAATGAATTTTATATCGTTTCGACATTTTAAAAATTGTCTTTATAATGATACTAATTTAATATTTACGAATTTTTCTTGCTTTTTGGGAATTTTTTTTTAAAATAATTTTCAACAAGAGATTATTTTGTTGCCCTAAAATCCACACCGCTTTTATTGATTTTCTTCCATAGATGAAAGCTAAAGAAGAAGGATTCCGCTTAATATCTATGCAGCTTAAAAGATGGAGAAAAAGAATGTAATTGCAATATAGCGAAATTTAGAAAGAGGAATCAAATATTTAGACTTTTAATAGCACCATAATGTTATGGATCTGAAAGAAAGGAAGATTACAAAAGTTTATATACACAAAAATTAAACTTAAAGTAAGAGAATAAAAATAAGGTGTTGTTAATGTCAGACAGTTTGGCAGAATCATGGATTTGAAATTATTTCTAAATGATTTATCTGAAATTAAACCAATAATCCCTGCGAACCAGCTGGACGATAAAAGCGTTACTCACACAGTATCAAATAGAATCCTGCTTCCTCAGCTTTCAACAATAGAAGAAAATCATGCAATTAAATATTTGACAGAATATTGAAAACAGTTTGCAGTACAATGAGATTTATTGCCGAAAATTGCATAAAAAAAAATTTTAAAAATTGCCAAGAATCAAGAAAAGTTTGAATGACAACTAAATCGGAATCATTCAAAAGATAATTTATCATTTTTTTAAATGATGTAAAAAATCTTTTTGGACTATGTTATTTTCGGAAACTATTGAGGAAAAATTTAAAAAAAATGAGCTTATTTTTAATTAATTAACATTAGATCAGAATTTCAAAAAAAAATGGAAATACGCACATTTTCTCCATCTAAAGTATATATGTGTCAAAATTAGTAGCTTAAATCTGGCCAGCAGAGAACCAGAAACACACTCATTCATCTTTATTACTAGTATAAATGCACTTGAACATTTCAATTCTAGCAGTCTAGTCACCAGATGATTCATCTGGATTATCAGTTCTATTCAATTTCCTTAAATCTCTTTGTCAGAAATTCATGCACCTGATTTCATCAACAAACTATTTTTAAGCGTTAGGCATTAAATCTTTGTTATTTAATGTTTCTTTTGTACATGCCAATATGTTTTGTTCTTTTTGTACATGAACTTTCCTTATGGAGATCACACCTAAGCTTATATTACTATTTAAGACGGAATAAGTCGCTTCAACCATCTTTTAACTTTCGCATGCCATTACTTTATGCACTTTTTCTTTCATGCATCTAGTAAACTATATGGGTATTATACAGAATCTTTTTTTTTTTTTTTAACTTTCAATAATAGAAGAAAATCACGCGATTAAACATTTGATGAAACAATAAAAATGAATTGAATGTCAGGACAACAAAACAATTTTGAAAATTAAACAGACCAATGGAAGTGATCTCCCGGAACCTTTCTCGTATACTTTGTTATAATGGTGTTTTCCCAGCAAATGCCTTGCATATCATTGGCATGCAATAGTTACGAAATATTAACCTTTGACGTGGATTTAACATTTTTATTTAATCTATCTTGCCATCCTAGGTAAGAAACTTCGAGATTAATCTCTGGAATACAATTAATAATATTTGAAAATCGAATTTGTGTTTTATTTGCGTTTTTCCCAGCCGATTGAAACAAAAAAATTTCACAGTTATAGTCAAATTATAGTCAATTACTACAATTATAGTCAAAAAAATCACATAACCAAATTTAATATATTTAAATCACTGCGTTTTTGAGTTATCGCTTTTTAAAAGTTTCTAAAAGTACAGGGCGACAGTCGATCAATCCCTTGTTGAATTTGGCTCAAAATTTGACAGGTGTCAATACTACAGATGTTAAATCTGCATATCGAATTTTTTTCGATTTAGCTCTCTTCATTTTGTAATTAACGAGTTAACTTATATTCGAACAGCAGGACTTCCTCTGACCAGATTTTACACAAAATTTGATACAAATCTGCAGATTTGGAGTAAAGACAGTTTACGAAATTTGAACTGCCTAGCAAAAATCGTTTTTCAGTAATCTTTTTCACAATAAGCAAGATTGACGGACATTTCCCCAAAATGGTGTTTTTGAACTCAGAAAGGTCTAAAACGGGGACATTCTTCAAAATCTCGAGTTTGACGATTTTTGACGATTATTAAGCTCATTTTCACGATTACTAAGCTTATTTTGACGATTGGGATTATTAAGCTTATTTTGACGATTACTAAGCTTGAATTTTATGACGATTACTAAGCTTATTTTGACGATTTTTGACGATTATTAAGCTTATTTTGACGATTACTAAGCTTCTCTATACTTTTTTTGACGATGTTTGACGATTATTAAGCTTATTTTGACGATTATTAAGCTTATTTTGACGATTACTAAGCTTCTCTATACTACGTATGCAATAAAGTAAAAAAGAAGCAAAAATTCAAAAAACTTTGCACGCTGATGCTGATTAAATTAATATCCTTAAGTAGACTTTTTTTTTATTTTACATGACGTAAAATTCCTTTTTGTGCAATGATATTTTCTCTCTCTTTCTCCGAACATCTCTCGCAGTTGCGCAATCCCAACCTCCAAAATGTATATAATGCCGAATGTGGTAGTTGTAAATCATATTCTGGCCTATAGAGCGCAAAAAACACATTGCGCACACATTTATCTTTACTTTTAGTGTGTGCGTATATGTGTAGTATATATCTAAAAATATGAATGATATAAAAAAGATAGTCAGAAAATTCCAAGGAACATAAAACTCTGACTAGACTTTTTCTAGACGATCCATAAAATCAACAAATAAAAAAAAAATGTAACTCGCAACATTGGACCACATATCAACCTAAAATATAACAGTGAACTTCTAGCATCCTTTCTAAAACGATTTAGTCTGTTTTTATTCCTTCAGGCACAGATGAAAAGGGGGGAAAGCATCTAAATCGATTTTGAACATTTTTTTCATCGGAAGTACAGCAAAAGTCTTTCAGATAACGTGAAATGATAAAAGTGAAACTTGAATACTTTTGCACTGCTAGCAGTTTAATCTGTTACAAAGTATTCAAAAAAATTGTGAAGCTTTATAATGGGTTGATGAAGAAGTGAATTGTACAGAAGATAATTTATAAATAGAATACTTAGCTTTGATTAAATTTAGCAAATAACGCCTAATTTTCCATTGTTTTATACACTCAGATTACTTAAGTATTTAGAAATGCATACTGTTAGATATATAACAAGAATCGTATTGATATGTAAAATACATTGTTATTATGTAGTAGGTGTAAATATTTTTTGGGAGTATCATAAAAAAGATAAGAAAATGCTTAAAATATTGTTACAAATCTGTAATGTTGCTTCCCAGCATGGTTATTTCAATAACCGGAAAGACCGTTTTACGATCAGCTCTGTTGGATGCTGATGAGGTGCCGAGTCAGTGATCCCAGAGCTTGGCTACGAAATTGGCGACAAAATAGATAATACTAAAAACTTCCAGAATCTTAGAGATTGAGCGAATAGGAACCGAGATATGCCTGATTGTTTCAGAACCTTCTCTGTACGCCACTGGAAACTATAAAAGTCCGACAGTCTCAAGTCGAAATCGGTCGTGAAACGAGTCGTAATCATGGAAAGAGTCAATGACGAATAGTTGGATCTGTTCAGCGAAGAGCAAACGTTGTGTGGAGCTCAAACGATGGTTGAATTGAGCTGTGTGCCGAGTTCAGGTATTTATTATGGAAGCAGCATCGAGTCGTGTGTGAAGTCGCCAGTCATTTAGTAGTGAGTCGGCAGTCGGATACAGCTAAAGAAAAGAGACTGTGGAGAATTGTATTCCCTTCTCCTGCTGAATTCTGTCTAGCCGCTTTCTGTGCTGTGGTTGTTATTACTACTGATTACTACTTGTGGGCTACTGTTTGCTGTAGTGTGCTGTTATGTATTGTGAGTGTACGTCTCGGCTGAATATTTGTTGTCTGTGAATTCTTGTCTTTTGTAGTAATAAAAGTCTCAATTCCTACATGAAGAGTCACAGCTGTTCAGATACTGACCACCACTCCTATAACGTCGGAAAACCCATCTCACCACCTGCACGACAAGACTTCCACCCAGGCCCGGAAACTCCAACCGCCAACGCAGCGCATCCTCAAGCTCAGACAACTCCATTCAGTCCTGCATAGCCCATGACATCCCTGCTCCAACCCAACCTAAAACCAACCATTCCTGCTCTAACCCAGCCAAGTCAGCTCCTTACCAGTCTAACCGAATTCAGCTCCGCCTACTCCAATGCAACCCACTGCAGCCTAAAAATCTTTAACCCAGCCAACTACAACTCAGCCAACATCAGCTCCACATCATCAGCCCAATCACCATTACCTCCACATCATTAGCTTAGCCATCTGCAACTCTCACTCTCCATGTCCACCCAACTGTTTAAATAATCGTTAAGATTATAGTCGCAGGGGCATGGAGAGGTGTTAAGTGTTAAGTAATAAAAGTCGGCGTTGTTTGCTATTAAAGCCTGAAGCCTATTGACTGTGTTTCTTCATCGACCAACAAATCACGAAAGAACCCCGAAATTTCAGTTACAATATATTAGTAAAAATCTAAATAAACTTTTGCATTATCGACTGCGTTGTTTGAAATGAAATGTCAAGTTGTAAGTCATCTTTTAATTATACAGATGTTTTTTGCATTTTATTCTTTTTCCTTCCTGATAACTCATAGCATGAAGGGAGGGCCGCGATGGCCTGGTGGCAAAGTCTCGGCTTCGGGATCGGAGGGTTTCAGGTTCGACACACGGTTTCACCGAAAAACCGTCATGTTGGCGGGTCTGGTGCGCGTCAGATCCATCGAGGCCAAACGTTCTCCAGCTGGTAAGGTGTAGAAGTTTGGAGAGGGAGGTGCCAGCTCAGGTATTATTCTCGTCATCTGAAGGCGATTCAAAATTACGAGGTTCGTCCCAAAATAGCCCTTGTGTTGCTTTCAAACGGTTCGTTAGTATAACTAAATTAAACCTAGCATGAATGAAGCTATAACATCTGACTCATTTCGTTTCATTCCATACCAAAAGTTCATCTAATTTTTAAAAAACTTTTTTATGCATTTTTGTTTGATTTTAATAGTGTACTTGTTTTAGAAAAATGTAAGAAAGAAATATATTTTATTAAAATTCCAGAACGGTATACAATGGTCTCTAAATCTAATCGTTTCTGAAAACAAAGCGAAAATTATTGGTTTATTCAAATAATCAATCGATATAAAATACTACATTAATATAAAATAAATTATTAAATAAATAAACAGAATAGTTGTTTAAAATTGATGTCACATTACTTCAGGTAATCTACGAAGACAACTCGTCTAAGAAAATAGGTTTAAATTAACAATTTTGTTATTAATAATGGGAACCCAAATCTACTTAAAAATCCTTTCTATTCTAATTTACAGTTCCATGAGTTTTCATATAAATTCACTGGCGATAGATTTCAAAATGTTGATTGGATGGAAATAAAACTATATTCTCAGTGGACTTTAAAGGGTAGTCTTGATCTGATTCCATATTCTGGGGTTTACTTTGAAAGAAACTGAAATTTTTTAAATATATATATATACATTTTGATACATACGTTTTCAAATAAGATAGGACTAGTTTTAAGTAAAAATGCGGCTCCCAATTTCGAAGTTTAAAAAGAAAACTATTATTTTGAAAAAAGAAAAAGACAGAATAGTTTCCATTGAGAATGTTTCGGAAATAATTTTTACGTCGAATATTATTAATATAATTTGATTCCCAAAATAAAAGAAAAATAAATAATATGTTTTAGAGGGGAAAGTCTGAGAGTTACAAATTGATTTCTTTTAAAACAGTTTTTGGTTTTGCATTAAATCAGACCATTTTCTAAAGCAACTAGAATGTTGTCTATATTTTTAAGGGATTATGATAATCGCAAAGCTATAAGATACCAATGATTTATTAGATACTATTAAACTGAAATGATGCATTTTAAAAGGAAATAAATAAGTGTTCGGGATAAGTTAATCGCTAAAAGATAGCATTTTTAAAAAATGTTCACAATTGTTATCAAATTAGATGTAGTTTTGTTTATTAGCTGAAAGATTCTATTTTGTATAATTCCATATTGTGTTATTTGCGTGTAGCCATGCCATCTAGATAATCATCTAGGTATCACGCTGATACATACTCGGATAGATAAAGAGGTAAACATAACGCCGGCCCATGCCATCAACAAGAACATATAAAGAGCCCAATATTAGATAAATTCTTATAGATATATATTAGCATGTATCCATATAGATTTTTGCGTTATTCTTTCTTTTTGCATATATCTTTCAAAGATATCTAAGATTTCCTTGCCTAAATGGACATGTGGAAAAGAAATTCTTATCAGAATCTCATAATAAAATCACTGAAAGGGAAAATTTTTGGCAGTTAGAATATGTTAACTTTCATTTATCAAGTTTGGTTTTTTTTCGTGTTGCCTTGTTCATTTGTCCACAAACGGACAGTTAAAAGGATTTTTACTACCTGTGCTAAGTACATACAATTTTGATGTAAACATTACATACCATATCTCATTTGACTAGAAAATCTATTTGAAATATAATGTTCACTGCAAGGTAATCAAATGTAATTGCAAAAGTGAACTTTTTTAGGCTTAAGGAAGTATAAAATGAAAAATTTCTTTAAAATCCTATAGTCAACCTTTTCGTTATTGTTGTTGGTGATGATTACGATACTTCTTGTTTGTATTATACTTCATAAATGAAATTTCAAGCGTTCTTAGACAATTTCTTGTAGCATGGAGTTGCAGTCAGTGCTCAGAAATATTATGAAACGATAATGAAACAAAGGCATTCAAATGAAAAAATTGAAAACAAGTAATCAAAAAAAAAAAAAAAAATAACAAACGCAACCATTTGAGTACGGCGTTCCACCCCAACACCGTGCACGAAGCACATCGTTGGTTCAAACAAACGCAACCAGTGCGGAATTTCAAGTGACAAATTTTGAACCACGCTATCCCACAGTCTAGATATGTCCAAATTATATTCGTTAAGCTAAAAAAAACACTGAAGAGACAACGTTTTCTCTATCACACTTCTCTATGAAATCGAGGAGTGTGTACACAATTGTTTCAAAAGCAACCAAAAGATTTCTATAAGTACGATACTTTGACTAGTGTCACAATAGAACAAATGTCGATACAATTTTGGACAATATTTTTAGTATTCTTGAAATAATTACTTTACAATATCTTGCATCTCGTTATTTATTGACTACATCCATTATATATTTTAATGTGACCTTAAAGCTAATTATTGCTTTTCCCGAATATGCAGACATAATTAAACTATAAGAAATGTTGTTTAAGTTCATCTTTTCAAACAAAACTTTATCAATGAAACACTGATAATTATGTCATTAATTTTGGATAATGTAATTTAATAATCCCTGAAGTATAATTAAAGTTTGCCTCATAAGAAAGACATAAAATTAATTAAATTTAGATTACTTAATAAATTTCTGTACAAAATTAATGCAGAATACGAAGGAACATTCCATTAATGGGGACTTTTTTTCATTTCGCTTTTCTTTAACAAAATTCTCATGAGTAAAATAAAAATATAAAAGATTCCCGTCATTTTATTACAGACTTATATTCTTCTCATAAAGAGACTACAATAAAACAGGATTTTAAACCACTATCATTGTTATTTCAAAGCAGTTATTTTCAATAATTCATCAGAATTCTGGCAAATATATATTAGAAAAAAATTAGGCAATTTAAAAATAACAATAAATTAATAGGAGTAATTTTTTAACTGTGCAATATTAGTTTATTCTTGCAGTTTAGGAATGGAGAAATAAAAAAAAAATAATATCAGGTTTTAAACAACTGAAATTTGTGAACATTAAGTTAAAATTATGTAAGAAAGAAAAAAGACGAAAAACAATGCATATTTTAATGCATTTAGTTGAAATGATACTCCATGGTTTGATTTTTCTCTGATTATACTACTACGCTCAAAGGGCTTCTGAATTTATTTTATAAGGGAGAATGAGTACCTATGGAACTTGTTCATTTGGTGACTATTTAAAAGTAATTAATCTTGAAACTATGCAACAACATTACACAATATTGAAAATAAGGATTGCAAGCCGTCTTTTGTCACATCCTTCAGTGTCATCATCGGTCCTCGTCGTACTTTTTTGGAACATGAGATTCATAAACTAATAAGAAAATTCTTCATCTGAAAAAAGAACACATGATATAAGGAGAATAAGCTTGTTGTAGACCCTATTTGCACAAAATGTCGAAGAGCATTGTTATGATATCTTTACGATATTGGCCGGCTTTTAGAATGTCGAACAACATAGTGGAAATATCGTACAATATCTTGTGCTAATAAGGGAAGTACAAAAATGTAATATTTTAACTGGTAATTTGACTCGGGAGGATCATGAACTGATATTTTCTAATGATGTGGTACCACCCAACTAGCACACGATATTGTACGATATTCTCACGATGTTATTCGATATTTTGAATGCTGACCAATGTCAGAGAGATATTGTGCGGCATTTTGTGTTAATAGGACATAATTTAACCATCCAGAAATCTGATAGGTTACATTTCGCCAAATCATACTAATGTTTAAAACTTTGTAGGGATTCGAGATGCGCGAGGATAGAAACTGGGATCTTGTGGTTCGCAGTCCAGTAACTAAACCAGGATACAAAAGCGTACGCTCGTACGTGCATATTCGGGCGTAGTTGTTAACTGGCTTATATGCTATTCACCACAACTTCAATGTAGTCTTCTTTATTGGCTATACGACTATACAGAAGGAAATTACTAATTACAGCTCCTTTGCAATTCTATAAGCATAAAATATCCATCCTCCAAAGTCTGTGTGTGCCAAGTTTGATAGCTCTAGGGCTTATGGTCTGACCTATTGAACGCCAACACACGCTCACGTTTATCTTTATTACTACAGTGAATATAGAAGTGGGGGGAAAATACATTTAAAAGTAAAACTGAATTTTAATCGCATCCTATTTCGTTTCAAATTAATTGCATTCTAAGTTTCATGTTCATGGTCAATGACATGCCTTCAATTTAAAATGGTTTTTAATACTAGTGAAAAGCAAATTCGGAAGAAAAAAAATATATGACTATAAGTTAAAGTGCTCCAACTACCCTTAAAGTTAAAACAACTTACAGTGATGGATGTTATATAGAAAGAATTTCAAAATGCCTTTAAAAAGCTTTTTGGGATAACATAAAACAAAAATGTCAATATTCGGTTTCCATTAAAAGTCTTTAAAAAAATATTAGATGGATCGTCTATGTTTAAAAAAATTCTTGTCACTTTGACGAATTAATTTAAGAAGAAAACTTTGGTGCTAAAAAAAGTCTTCCCCACCTAATATGAAATAATCCATATATAGGATTTGAGCATTTGAAATAGAAATAGATAACAATGGACATAGTTTATCTTCAATTCTTATGAATCGAACTTTATTTAATTTCAACTTTATTATCGATTGAGAGACTGTTGTTCTATTAGCCTTTTTCCTTAATAAGAATAGGACAAGTGTGAGAAACTCGATTTAGAGTACCAACGAACATCATTTAGCATACACTGATGGACGAAATTAAGAGATGGAAAGCATTTTCGCACATTTCTCTAAAAATACCGAACAAAACCTGGACAGTTGATTGCCATATATGGTCACTGTAGCGCTATTGGCCCTGAGATAAGTTTTAGTATTCTTGTGGGCGTTGCTAAGCCAGCAGGAGGTATAAAAGTCCGCATCGAGCTGTTCATCTCATTCCACTCTTCGACACAGTTGCAGATTTTAGTGCATTTTTTGAATAATCGTGTTGTTTCTTGCTGGTTTTTAGGTGAAATGAGTGGACATCATCGTTTAGACGACGGTATGAGGTGGAGAATTGTGGGTATACTTGAGGCAGGCCAGTCCTAAGCTCAGGTTGCTAGGGGATTGGATATAGCACCAAGCGTCATTTCCAATTTGTGGAGTCAATTTAAAACTAGTGGGACAGTATGCAGACGACCAGGACAAGGTCGCCCGAGGGCTACAACGGCCAATGAAGACCGGTATTTGTTCGTTTCAGCTAAGCGCCAGAGGACGGCTACAGCCACTCAATTGTCTAGGGACCTCGCGGCTGCTACAGGAACATTAATTTCGAGTAAGACAGTTTCCAGAAGACTCCATGAAAGAGGGCTGTATGCCAGGAAGCCAGCTATTTGCATCCCATTCACTCCTTCCCACAAAAGAGCGCGTGCAGAATGGTGCAGACAACATCAGAATTGGACACAGCTTCAATGGGCTAATGTTCTCTTCACCGATGAGTCCAGAATCATCGGCGATTCTGGACGGTTATTGATATGGAGGGAACCTGGAATCCGATACCATCCCAGCAACATTATCGAAAGGGACCATTATGCTGGTGGAGGACTCAAGGTTTGGGCAGGGATCATGCAAGATACCCGCACACTGCTCCATGTGTTTGACAATGGTTCCGTGAATGCCCAGAGGTACAGGCAGGAGATCCTAGAGCCCTATGTGCGTCTTTTCAGGGGCGCTGTTGGCCCTGAGTTCATTTTTATGGACGACAATGCGCGACCACATAGAGCTCTCATGGTTGATGAGTATCTGGAAAGCGAGGACATTCAACGAATGGATTGGCTAGCCAAATCCCCTGACCTGAATCCTATTGAACATGCTTGGGATGCTCTTGGGAGAGCTATTGCGATGCGCCAACCTCCCCCCAGAACCATTCTAGAGTTAAAAATTGCTCTGGTGGAAGAATGGGAGGGTCTTCCACAACCCCTCCCTAACTCCCTTATTAACAGCATGCATACTCGTTGTGCATGCTGTCTGTCTGTCAGGGGTGACCATGCACCATACTAGAGGCAACACACACTGTACAAGCCTCACTTTTATTGTCATTTTTTATCCTTAAGTTCAGACTACATTGGATTTATTGGCAATAGGTTTTGCCAGTGAATGGCACTTTCATTTTTGTTTTGCATACTTTATTATCATGGTATAAGTTATATCCATACCAAATTTCATTTATTTATATTCAGTATTTTTTGAGATATTTGGGAAAATGTCTTCCATCTTTTAATTTTGTCCACCAGTGTATGTATTATGCATGTAAAACTTCATGGGATTAATAATTTATATTTGCTTCATAAAGAATGAGATTAAAAAAAAATAGGTAACTCCCTTCACCAATATTTTATAATTGGATGAAAATTTGAGGTATTTTAGACACAAGATAGCATCAAATATTTTTCTCGTGCTTAACCAACCGACTTCGAGTTAAAATAGAATGACAATATACTGAAGAGCTAGTTATATCTCATTGACTACCATAAAAAAAATATTTCTAAATGTCCATTAAAAAAATAACATCTTCTTCATCCAAATAAACATTGATTTTTCTGTTAAGTCAGGCCAAAACCTGAGTGTAGTTACAAGGAAGTTATAAATATTTTGGTAAAATGAATCGTACACTTTCTAATAAAGTACACTAATGAAAGAGGGAAAGTAATTCATCATCGTTTATGAATAGTTGGCGTTTCCCTCCTAAAAGCATCCTTGGTGAACATCCTGCGCTTGCCTTCTTCCTTCTCGTTTGCCTACAAACATTCCAAACTTGTACAGTTAAGTAAGTAATGAGAGGATTTATTAATTAAAATGGATCCATTAAAAATTTCGCTCTGTCTTTTATAACACTAGAAAATTAATTTAATGAAATCATTCTGTTATAAATTACTGTGCGCGCAAATTAAAAAGTGTATATATATTATAATAAAACCAGGAATGAAATCGGAATCGCTGTCCGAAAAATGCGCTAGTTTTGTTTTGTGTTTAAATATAAGCCTAGTTTTCAAACTGGCCAAAGCAAGCAATTTAAAGGTTTCACAGAACAGTAAAATTCGTTTGAATTTCATACCAATAAAAAAAATTGTATATCAAATTAAATGTTTAAAATTTAATAAAAATTAGAAATTATATGTAAATGGAAGTTTGTATCATTAAAAAGGTAAAATTAGAGAAAGAAAAAAAAAAAAGGATAGAGAAAAATCACTTTTTGCAGATATTTTCAGAAGCTAAAGATAGAAAAAACACCCAAAACTATCTTTTAAGATTAACTCACGGTGGTCTTCCTCATCTTGAAAACTATATCAAATATCAAGATCAGGCGAAAGAAGAAAAAAAAAAAAAAAAAAAAAAAAAAAAAAAGACTTGATTTTTATTAAAAGATATTTTCATATATAAATATCTGTATAACATCACTTTATTTTTTTATAATTCAGTATTATTCATCCCTTTCAATAAACAACAAAACATCGTACTACTTAATAATACTATTCTTTGTTTTTTTATTCTTTGTTTTTCAGATTTAATTGGCAAACTGTCCACAAAATTTATTAAATATTTGTTATCACATTTGATATCTATAGAATATATATTTGTTTCATCCCCGTAGTATAGATATATTATGTAATTTGTTTATTACGTTCTCATATACGTAGTTTAAAAAAAGTATATTAATCGTCAAAAAATTCGAACTCGAGATTTTGACGAATCCCCACGTTTTAGGCCTCCTTGAGTTCGGAAAACACATTTTTAGAAAATGCACCTCTGTTTGACTGCAACAAATATAACTAAAAAACGATTTGAATTAGACGGTTGAAATTTGGTCTTCACACCAAATTTGTATTCTATCAAATTTGTGTAAAATCTGTTCAGAGGAAGTCCGTCTGATCGAATATAACTTAACACGATAAACACAAAACGAAGAAAATTAGATAAGATTCAATATACAGATTTAAATTTTGTCATACCTGTCAAATTTTGGCCCCGAAGGGTTGGCAATTTAGCGGTCTATACTTTCAGAAACATGTACGCGACAACTCAAAACGCATTGACTTAAATACATCAAATTTGGCATAAGAATTTGAGATTACGAGTGCAGTTCTATGTCAAATTTCTGTTTCAAATAGTAGAGAAAAATATTTCTAAATCAAAAATTTGATTTTTGGATATTATTAACCGAATGCAAGGGATTAATTGCCAAATAACTCGCCAAGCATCTGTAGCGATCGTTTTAATTCTTTCGGAGAGAGTGCGCCAAAGTGTGATGTGTGTTTAATCACCGTTAATCATCCAATCGCAGTAAGGCGCAGCATGACTCAGCATTCCTGCCTCACTGAGAGCGGAAGGCTATATGCAGAGTAGCTCTTAGTGACACGGTGCGATGCTCTTCGTTGTTAGTTATATTTCTGATAATAAATGTAGAGTGAGTGCTTCAAAACCTTTACATAGAGTTAGATTATGATAAATACTATTTATGGATTACGCAACCCCTTCAGTGGTGACCCGGACGTGATGCTGAAGAGGTTGATTAATCTATATATCACACGATAGAATTTGTAAAAATGTTAAATTCATGCCAAAAAATATTTCGTCACTGTTATACACCAGTGCTATGTAAGATGCTCTCTGGCATGACAAATTTATTAGAGAGTATGCAAGAAATATTTAGGGAAATCCCTCCCACAACACACATACCCTTATGAATTCAAAGATGCAGAATTATCTTTTTTACAAAAGTTTCGCATTCAATGATAAGACTTTGTTATAAGAAATTTAATGCAGTTTTAATGAAATGATTGAATTTTAAATTTTGCATGCTTTTACTTCTCACACTTTCAAAATCAATAATGAGTCATTGTTTACAAACAGCGCCATTTCACATTTTGACAACAACTTCACTCTTAAGAGCTGAAAATAAATTGAATTTGAATTAATTGAATTTTTTTTATGATGTTTGCTATTTTTTTTTTTTTTTTTATCCTTTAGAAGATGAATTGAAACTCTGCTAATTCTTATCAAAATGTTCAGTTTTGTATCATATCGCATTTTGATACTTTCCCCATTAATTAATTAACACACACCCTCAAAAAAAAGTTTTCCTCGAATCATCAATTTTTAACGACAGCTTACTTATTGATGAATGTTCGTTTCTTAATGGTATGAAACTGCATCAACATTACATTTTAGCAGCAAATTAGGTTCTATTAACGAAAAAGTGAGCCTTTAATTTACTGCTTATTTTACCAGAGATCAAATTAAATAGAGAAATAATACTTCAGGTTAACAAACTGATTAATAAAAATGATTAGATGTATATAATTTTCACAAACAAAGAGAAACATTACACATATAGATACATATATTATTGTATTGTATTCCCTACTCAAACACAACAATAGACAAAATTTAGAATCATGGACTATGTTAAAAGTGGAAACATTTTTAACTGAATAATTATTGCTAACACTGGCTTTCATTTTTGCTTATATATATTATGAGCTACATCTATACATAAAGTATATTCAAAGGTCAATAAAAATTATAAAACAGTTACCATAATTATAATGCACAGATTGAGTGGCCCCCAAATACATAGTCATACTATACATAGTATATACGTAAACATAGTTAATCACATTATGAGCATGAGCCATAGAAAATTTCATTTTATGACACAAAAGAGAACTTAAAATGAAACAAGTGAAATAAAAAAAAAAATGTTAAAGAAATGAATGGCATTATTTATCACAAGAAGTATATAAGAAAAACTACCTACATTTTGCTAAAATTGTATTAAAAATGGTGGATGTGACGAATGAAAAACATATGTGCTCACTAAAACTGTTAAATTATTAAAAAGTTTTGGAAATTGTCAAAAAATTAAGCAGTTCCATTTGTCTAAAATAATTATTATACAGCATTCAAAAACGGAAAATAAGTAAAAGCTTTTCATAATTCAACATGAATGAAAAGAACAAATAAGTTTTGCTTTTTTTTTATTTGTTTCTACATAGACAATACCTTTTTGATAAGAATGAAGTAGCACAATACAAATTTAGAATTCCATATATCATATGCTACCATACAAATTTTAGAATTAATATGTGCAGAAAAATATATCAATTCTCTTGAAACTAATAAAAAATCAAGAGACAATTTTTGACTAAAAATTAATATGCACTGCAAATATGACAGAACATTTTTAAAAGCGCTTGTTAATTACAAAAATCAATCATTCTATCTTGCATTCTTAGTTATTATAATCATTATCAAATATTCAAGCAATTAGAATAGGAGTATGCACCCTATTAAACTTTAAAATTAATTTAAATAGTTATTGGTAAAAGTAGGTTTACTTTTTTGGGGGGAGGGGCTGTATTTACTATCATTTTTCAGCTTATGGCTAAAAATCAATTAGAAAAATACGTTTGAACAAATTTGTATTATTTTGAACCTATTTTTTTCATTTGCATACAAGATGAAGACTTTTTTAAAAAGCCATAGTCAAAGGTTTAAAAATTTTGTTCAAGTGGAATAATCCAATAAGATTGTGAAAGTTAAGTAATTTCAAAAAGTGCTCAGCAAATATTTTAAAAATGTAATCCAAAATAACAAAATGAACATTTTTATTTTTAAATTAGAAAAAAAAAAGGTATAAATTAGTTTCACAGTAATCTGTTTCCGTTTAAAATATTTAACTCGCCATCATCTAAATCGATTTTTTTAAACGAATTTTTGCTGAAAAATGTAATTACGTACTAAATTTAGTTTTAAAAAAAACAATTATTTAAATAAATATCTTATATAAATATTACAATAAATATCTTCAAAGCAAAATTCTTAGAATATTTATGCACATATTGATTGTGATCAAAACTTTCCTTTTTAAACAGATCTACTTTAATCTAAGATTTTTTTTTATTAGAAATTTAGTTTGAGACTATATTAATTTTTACATAATCAAACCATATATAAATTAATATCTACAAAGTGATTCTCAAGCATGAAGGCATTTTGTAGTTTTTGAAAATTCTATTACTTAAACATAAAATAATTCTCAAAAACTACATTTTAGTCATTTTCCTTTATTTTGACTTTTCATTATTACTTTTATGTTTATGGTATTATGAAATACTAAATTGATGAATTGTAGATTTATTTGTAAAGATTTTTCAATACCTTTGTTAATGATTAAATAATTATATTAAATTTAAGGTTATTATACAAGTTCTTATAGTAAAATTTTATATATTTGTGCATGCACTTGAAACTTAGGGTTATATTTCACTTGCTTTCACAGAATTGTATTTATTATTTTCATTTTCTATGTATTCATTATTGCTAAATATTAAATGAATACATTTTATAGTAATCTCTAAAGCAAATAAATTACTCCGTTTAAAATGAAAAATCAAAAGTACTTCATATCCTTGATTTAAAAAAAAAAAAAAAATGGTAATGATGACATGATAGACAAGGATTTGTAAAAGAATTCTTTAAAAAATGTTGAAAATGCACTATTTTGTATCAAAAAAATATATATTAAACTACATAACATCAATACCTACACAGTAATTGATGACAGAAATTAATGAGTACACATTTTGTACAGAGATAATAAACATCTGGAAATGGTAAACCACACAAAGAACTTTAATAACATGTTAGATGGATAAACAATTTTCTATCTATATCAAACTCTGGAATAATGTTAGTTAAGTAATATTAAGCTCAGAAGAATCTGAACATCCATTTGTTACTTGGTAAGAATATTGCAGTTATACATTTATATTAACATTTAACAAAACACCACAGAGTTTATATATTAAGCACTGCACATTGAGAGGACCAGTTTGAAAGATTACAATCAGATCTCATTTTCTTGCACTGACTACACTAAGAATAAGAAATAAATCAATCCAAAAAAATGATATTAGTTTGTATATATAACAAGGATAGAATGTATTCAATTGGCTGATTGAAATGTTGATGGCAGCTTTGATTCATAACTCTCCCGACATCAGCAAATAAATTTCTTTCTTATAAAGGATTCAATACATTGAGTAAGATGCAATGCATATTTATTGTTTTTAAAAAGAAAGCTTCAAGTCAAGTGAGTGCATTTTGAATAAAAAAACAAACACCAACATCGAATTTTTTCTAAAAATTCTTCTATAACATATAGCATTAGTTAACCTACATCTTGTTTAATATCAAAAGCAAGCAAGATATCTTACATTTTACACAAACATATTACTTATTACATTGAGCAATTATATGTGATGCCCTACTATTGTATAAACACCTTTCAAATAATTATCATTGATAATGCCAATGTCTCATTTAATCTTAAGAAGCTATCAACTTATCCATCAGCCAAACATCTAATTGTGATAATATGGGGGGGGGGGGGAATAATTCTAAGCAATCCTCATTTTTGGCTCAAAAAATAAAAATACGAGAGTTGCCACTTTCCGATGCACTGGAGGTATTTGGAATTGCCCATAATATTTTTGACCCAAAATTTAATATTACGAAGGACATATTATAAGGAAAACATGAAGATTTAAAAAACTCTGCAATAGTTTGATATTTATACAACTTAGATAAATGAAATTAGATCATTTGAAAAGTATCCAGTCATGCTTATAAACAGTAAAAGTATACACAAACTAAGTGTCAATTAAAAGAAAGATTTAAACCGAAAAGAAAAAAGTTTTAAATAATGAGTATAATTAATTATACATATAATACTGATTTTAAAAAAATCAGAAATTACAATAAGACAGTTTTAATAATGGAAACATAATTAGTTAAAGTAAATAGATATTACATAGAAAGTACAAAGAAAAAGTTGTACTTTATGTCCGAAGAATTAAAAAAACAATTGATGAAACATTTTATAATTTTTTAAAATTAAATTTCAGACTAGTCATTTAGCATTTTGCTAATTTTGCAAAAATATGTGCACAGAATTCTCATGGCAATTTACTACTTCCAAGAGTAATATCATCTAGTGCTTTGAAAATTTAACGTTAATTTAAAGCGACTAATTACAACCGCTTATTTTTTACCAAGCATTTTCAAAAATTGCCAAAACACAAATTTAAAAAAAAAGAAACTTTATTAAATTCAGGGGGTGGAGGATATTGAAAAGCTGTTTTTATAATACTGATGAAAATAGAAACGTACAATAAATAAGATATGTATTTCATTTTAAAATATCATATAATAAGGCATATATTTTCACACTTCATAACAAATGTATATATTTTTTAAAACCTAATTCACATAAAACAAAATTTGTTGAGTATGTACAGATATATATATAATTATTAGAACAGGGAAGAAATATTCAAATCATTTTAAAAAGCATAAGCTCAGCTAAAGAAAAAATATTAATAATAATAAAAACTGTCAATTATAAATCTGATTTGCATGCAAAAAAAATTACAAAACATTTTTTTTATATTTTAGATTCTATACAATGATAAATGTTTAATAAAAAATAACCAATAAGAAACAATATCATTCATCAACAACATTAATTCTGCACTTAAATAATTTTTATTATATTTTTCTATATAATTTATAATCACATTTCTCCCTGTTCAATATCATTATTCTACTTATTTATAATATTTCAAACAATAAAAGCACAGTTAATAGTTTTATAATAATACATACAAATAACAGATCAGAAAAAGCATATCACATCTATACATACATATATATATATATATATATATATATAAAAAACACGCTGAATTCATCATACAAATTTTTAGCAACAGAAGAAAAAAAGTAAGAATGATTATATACATCAATGAAACAAGCAAGTTAATATTACACCTTCTTAGATAATTCAGATTCATTCAAAAGACATCAAATGCTCTCAGTTACTACTATATGATTATGCGCAGTCAATATTTTTAAATCTGTTTCAGAATGAAGGAAGGAGGAAGTAATCTACTGAAAAATGAAAGATCAAGAAAGATATTAAAAAGTTCTAAAATAACAAAAGGAAAAAAAACCCAATTCCCATCATTTATGAAGATTTAGATTTGCAAGAATTGCCATTTCAGAACACACCTTGAAAACAATATCTTATAGTAAGATTTTTTTTAAAAAATCTGTAATATATATATTTACATGCACTATGTTGTTTTACTTTCATAACAAAAAAAAAAAAAAAAAAAAAAAAAAAAAAAAGATACAACAATAAAATGTTAAAATATACATATGATATATTGATTTAAAATCTAATTAAAATAACATTGACATGCTATTACATGCATTCAAAACTGATAAAAGTAATTTTTTTTAAAAAATTTAAGAGCAAGAATAATTATGATAATTTATAATGAAATAAAACAATACTTAAAAAAGCAATTAAATAAATTACAAAAGCTGTATTTATATACATTTTCATATATATGTTACAGTACCAATTTCCAAAGAAATGCATTTATCAAGCAGAATCTAGTAATATTAAAACTACTTTAAGAACTAAACTTTATCAATCAGAAATATTTAAATGCCACAAAAAACAATTAAGAAATGAATTGATGCACATTTTTTGCAAATTAAATATACATTCTATTTTAAATTTAATCTGTTATAGCTAAATTATTTTATATTTTCCTGGAAATAGAAATATTTCCCAACAATTGTGTGTAAGATTAAAAAAAAAATGTATTCAATATAAGCAAATATAATATTAACAAAATATCAAGCCTTTCTTAGAATTAAAGAAGGCGATATTCAGTTAATAAAAATAGCTTTTCGTTTTTCAAAGAGTAAGTCAACAGTCTGACAATATCAAGAGAATTTTTTAATGTTGCATGTTTTGAAATTTTTTTAAAAAAAAGACAGGTTTTACTTTGATATGATAAAAGTTACATTCCTTTTAAGTAATTTTTATGCACTACAGGAATCCCTTGATAAAATGCTCAAAAGTCTTTCAAACTTAAAATTTTAGTTATAAAAATAATTGCTTTATTTTATGAAAAAAAAGTCTCCAAATATTATATAAATTAAAATGCAAATATTCTCTTCCTTGAAGAATATTTCTTAAAAAATTAAGTTTGAACTGATTTATCTGCTCCAAACTATCTACAAGGTTTTAATTTTTAAGCAGTTAATTATGAGAGATTGAATAAGTTATTACTAAAAAGTTTCAATTTAAAATTGCATTTTTTTTTTTTTTTCATACAACCATAAACTGGCATTTTAAATAAACCTGACCATTAATGCTTACAAACAGTAAATTTCCTAACTTTATAATGTTACTCAAGAAATAAAATCAAAAACATCTCCTAATTAGATGATAAAACCTGCCAACATTTTCACTTAATTTAATTAGCATTCATATTTTATAAATATTATTGCCAACTGTTGCTTTCTAGAATAAGGCAATTATAATTCTTGATCTAGTCTGGCTTGAACAGAAGATGTTTTTCATTTCAACAATGAGATGTCACATTCAGTTACTCAATATAACAAAAACTAAAGTGTTCCATTCTAGTTTTCAACATTTTATTTGCATGATTAAAAACAATAGAAAATTATTCTATATTTAAAATCATACCACTGATGAATCAAAAGCAATTATGGATAGTATAAATTATTTGAATGCTTTGAATATTTTTGCAAGATACAATTTTTTCAGCAGAAATAATCTTAATTATTCAAAAGTTGGTGTTTTAAACTGTAGATATTAATTTCTAAATATAATGTGCTATTTCAAGATTTTTAAGTATTAATTTGGAAATCCATGCACAAGGAATTTAAACAATTTTGAAAAATAAAATTACATTTTCAAGTAATGAAATAGATATAGATATATACAAAAAATGCTTAATTAGCATACAGTGTTTTACTCTACAATTCATAATTGAGACAGATGTATCATTATACTTCATACAATTAATCCTGCTCACTTCTTAGCATTAGTTTTTATAAAATAAATACAAACATGCAAACAGTACATTCAAGATATGTCAATAAAAGAAATATTTCACATTAAGAAATACATTTCTCTATTACTAGACATGACAGAAATTCTATCAAAAAATTCTCCAGCAGGCCAAATACAAAAATATATCCACTCACTATCAATCATTAAATGAAACCAGTATACAATAAAGAATGAAATGCTTGTTCTAAGTAGTAACTAAATGCATAAGAAAAATTATTACATTCAATCATAACAGAAACTGAAGATTTATAAAATCACTTGTAATCAAAGTTACTCACATATTGTAATTGAAAACTTGAAAGTTAAATATGTCACTATTCAAACACTTACACTTCACATTTTCAAGCAGTAGTCATTTTATTCATATGCCTAAATGATGAAGTATAGACACATGATTTTACTATCTATTTGACAAACTGTCAATGTGTTGTTGTAAAACGAAAGAAAAAGATTTTTTATTTACAGTCATACGGATGGCACTAATAGATTGGAAAAGTTTTTCAGCATCTATGTCTTCAGGAAGCTTCGTAAGAAACTGTGCAAGGTGAATAAAATCCATTTCTAATAATATGTCTTCATACATTTTCAGGATACCTAATATAGAAAAAATAAATTAAGTTACAATGAAGTAATATTATTTAAGCTTGTAAAATTTTTTATTACAATATTAATTGTACACAAAAGAAGTGCAATTATTCTGAAATTATGAAGTAAAATACAATTGATTTAGTGTAATAATATTTTGATTTAATGCAAAGATCACAAACTAAAATTGCTGAGATTGCATTTTTTTAAAAAATCAAGGGAATTATGAATGAAAATAAGAATATGAAAGTAAGAAAAATATTCCAGTCTCTCCTCTTTCTTAAAGGAATGACAGATAAAATAAAGTCTCATTCTTAAGCTTATTTCATTTATTTAAGTATTCATTCAAATATTTACATTAGAAAATTTCATTTAATAAAATATGATAAAATGACACTATTGATACAATTTGTTCATATCTACTAACTTTTATAGCTGGCATAACATTTACCTATAATTCATTTAATTCTTTGGATGTTTACTGTATTTTTTCTACATACAATTTGTGTGATACAAGAATAGTATTCTGTATTACTTATATGATTCTTAAAAGTCAATTCCTGCTTAGGCTTATTATCTTTATGAGCATTAGTATTTTAAAATATGTATTCAATTTGTTATTTTAAGTAAGAAATTAGAGATCAAAACATCAACAAAAAATTTCAAATATTCCGTGATAATATATATATATGGTGATTTACTTCAGGATTTTTTTATGGAATTTTAAACTTTTATATTGAATTATTTAGCTTTTTTGCTCATGGGAATTACAGCTCTTTGTAGTTCAAATTCAATTTAATTTTAATTATATGATTTGTATTTAGATTAAAAGTAAACTATTTCTAATTAAAGCTTGCAAAATATTGAATGACTACAATATGACAAATTTAGACAAACATTAAAAATAAAATTTGAAAAACCAAGACACATATGAGTGGAAATTGTTTATAAGCTACATGACTGAATAATCCAAAAACTCTTCTTGTTTTACAAATTTGCCATTTTATTTTTTAATACCCAGTTCTCAGAAACCCTAATCTATTAACTGAGGAAACAATTACAATCAAATACTAATGAGTTGAATCAATAAAAGAGTAATCAATCACAAGTAACTTATTTACTACTATCAGAGTTCATAATTTTTATTTTATTTATTTGCAAAAAAGCTGAATTAAGATATTTAAATGTGTATACTTCTACATAATTATGTTACAAATCCACATCATGTGCTAAGTTACAAGATATTAAATTAAGCACAGTTAAATTCTTTTTTTATTAGTTCTAAACAAATACAATTGCAGTAAAGCAATTTTACCTAATGCTGTCTTAACCAAAAATTCTTCACCATCCCTGAGATAAACATCCCACACTCTGCAAGCAACATCTAATGGCAACGATTTACTGTACAATGTATATAGCCTAAAAATATATAAAAAAATCAAGAGATGTTTATATTTCTATCATACATAAATTAGCAATGATGACCAGATAATAAATTGATCATTAAGTTTAAGTGATTAATACAAGCTTATACCACATATACATTAACTAATAATGAATTAAATATAAATATTTTAATTTTTAAAACACTTGACAACTCATTGATATTTTTTTTCACAAATAGAATGAAAATGAATCATTTACTGATAGTAAAGAATGGAAACTAGTCATATTTCTACACAAGTGCCAGGAGACATTTAAATTTTTGAGGGACTAAAATCCTAATCATGTAGCATCATTCAATGCTGTATTTATGAAGATCATTAATTCTGAAGAACAAATTCTTATTCCTAGCTTATCTATTCTATTTCTAATTGTACTAGCTGTTCAGTAACAATTAATCATTTCAGTAATTTGCTATGATTTTATATCCCATATATGTTTACTTAAAAAATTTTGCTCTTTTAACTGTTCTCTTACATTAATCATAGTGTTGTAATGATGATCTGATGGCACTGTAATTCGGTAAACCATAAGTTTAAAACGAGCCACAATTGAGGCTAAGTTTGATATTGGACAAAACCATTTTAATGCAGTAAAGTTGGTTAAATTAACATTTGAAACTATGTTTGAAAAAGAAGTTTAAAAACAAAATCTAATTTCATGCATATAAATCTTTATCTTTACTTATAATAAAGATGAACGAGTGTTAGTGTGTGAAGGGTTGGTGCTCTAGAGCCCAACTGTTTTGACCTAGAACTGCGAAACTTGATTATATACATATTTTAAAGGAGAAAATGTGCATTTCAGAGTGATTTTTTTTTGAAATTTTAATTAGAAGTTTAATTAAAAATTAAACAAAATTATGGCATTTTTCCATGTTCACATTCAAGAATACACAGCCCAACAATGACCTTTACATCACCTTAAAATTTAAAAATAATTATCTTTTCAATGGTAAATATATTTTAACATATAAATCAGATTTCTATACTTAATCAAATATTTTAAAAATATTTTCCAACAATTTATTTGAAGCAAGTTGAAATAAAATTTAAACTGCAGAAGCCCATTACATGGGGGAAAATTAGGTTTTATCAACGTGTTATGATCATATTGACAAAGGCTTAAATTAAAAGCTTAATTAACTCTTACTGCAAATTAATCTAGACAAGTAATTTCCAGCACATATCAGCAGGAAATGAAAAACAAGAAATATATTTTCTAGAAAGTGTAAGATCTTTGCAAACTTTTAAAATATCTTAATTTTTAATTTAATAATTCAGCAGTAATTAAGGTAAACATGATTTATATTAAACATTTATACACACATTCACATGCATATCTACATAGAAGTTGTCCACTCTAATCAGATCCCAATACCTTATTTTAATCAGTTACTATTAGGCATATACATCTAATAGGAAAAAGTGATCTAAATGAAGTAAATAATGCTATTCTATACAATTTGAGCCAATAAATGTTATATCATCTAATGAATAACAAATTTTGAAATTTTATGCAGACCCTTAATTCTTTGAGTTACATTTCATGAAATTTTCTCCAGACACCATTTTAAATATTAAAAAGAAATTCCTTCTTTTGTGATTCAAATGAGCAAGTTGTGAAAATTTGAATATCTTATGAAAATGTGCAATTTAGATCACTTCATTGACTTTCTCAAACAAAATATTTCAATCGGTACCAGGAGTTTCCCCAAGGCAGATTAGTCTAAAATTATGAAATTGCTGATTGTTTTAAAACAGTAACAGAGTTTAAAACACGGTATCTATAATATTTCATTGAATATAATTCTTTAGGATTAAAAAAACTGTATAAAATTAGACTTCATAATTTCTTCAAAGTAAATTTAATGACTTAAACAAAATAAGATACTTATGTCATTTAAATCCTTTTAAAATTAAAGCTAAAAACTGAATTTTATGATGAATCAGAAATTTCTATTAAGTAATGCTTTGAAATATGAAATAAACTATAAAAAATATTCTATTGTGGACATAAAACATCAATACTAAAAGATACTCTTTTCCCTATTAATATTTTTTTTAAAAATAAAGTTTGTTTCTAAATGACAATCACTTCCCTTCAAATCAAAGTTCAAATTTTGCAAGAGTTGACAAAAAAATGGAGAGAAAAAAAGAACCAAATAGCATAAGGCTTCTATAATAGTACGATTTATATGATTATCAACAATTAAAGTTTAGAAGTATTTTGCTGAAGTAGGCTTAATCCTGGAAAACCAACTGATCACCAATGGCAACTAATAGAAATACAATATTTTGTCCAGATAGAAACAAATCATTTCCTTCTTAAGCACTCTGTCAACCAATGTGCATGTGTCTTGTAGCATATTTTTCGAGAGTAAATCTGACGTAATTCTGGGATTCGACTGGTTGACTAAAAGTGAATATAGATACGAATGCATCTTCTAATGTTGGTTAATATATTTGCAAAAAATATGGGAAATGATTAAATAAGTAAAGCTTCTTTGAAATTTAAGAAAAGACAAATGTTTACTTGTTTTGTGGAGCATTGAATTTTATTTTACACTGATTTTAGCCAAAACAGTAGAACAATTTTTCTAATATAATTACAAGCAAATTGTGCAATAAATAAAGGAAAGAAAGCAACATAATTCTGAAGATACTAGATGCATTTAAAAAAAGTCAGGGAATTTAGGAAAATCAAGGAAAAGTCAAACAGCAGGAACGATGGTTATCCTTATTATTCACTACTCAGCCAAAAAAAGTTCAGCAAACAATATCAAATATAAAATATCAGTATTACATTTCAATATTACAGTACTGATAAAAAAGCAGAACAAATATTAAATGTAATTTTTCAATAACAGGTAACTACAAATTCCTATTCCAGCATTTAACAAAATCTTACTAATAAAGAATATGCTAGATTATTTCTTTTAATAATAAATTTGAAATATAATTCTAACAATAATCAAATACTATATTATGTTAAATATATTTTACAAAATTCTCTGTTACTAATATTATCAAAAGTAGTAAACAGATATAATTAAAAAATGCACCAAGGAATCAAGGTGCAAGGGGAAAAAAAATAATAATTGCCATGAAGTGAAACTTCCAATACACAATTTTTCATATATTTAAAAACATATCAAACATACACACCATTTTAAATTTTTTCTTTTGTTATTTCTAAACAACAAGTAATGCAAACTATAATACTTACCAATCAACTAAATAAAGATCTGGACTCAGATTTTGCTTTGCAAAAACATTGAAAAGTTTCGGTAGGTTCTCTTTGAAATATTCCTCATACACAGAGTAATACACTGTCATCTAAAATAAATAAAATTTCATTGAATAAAATAGATTCTTAAACAATGAATAAAAGTTATTTTGTTTAAATACATTTTTTGAACATCATAATTCCAATTAGTAATAATAATTCCTTTTAAATCTGTAAATTAGTTTTTAGTCAGAAAAATAATTAAATGACAGATTAAGAAGTTTGGTGTTTATTTTCAAAAATCCATCAGCTATTTAATTTCTTTTTTTAATTGTGAACATGGTGCTACCAAATCAATCATCTAATGGGGGAAGTCAGTGAAAAAAAATGAAATGAAATGTTGCAAGCTGTATTCTCAGACAGTCTTCTTAACTAACATTATTCAAAAATTTATTGAATGCAAGATTGCTGCAGTTTATTTAAGAGATTTTCCACCATGAAAAATGAACATTAGTCAATCTTAGTCTAGAAAGTTCATGAACATAGCTACCCTCAATATAAAGTCAGGTTTTACCTTAAATGATATCTAAGCACTCAAACACTGCTTATATCAATAAAAGTTATCGTATTCTTGCCTTTATATTATACCCTATAACTCGCAGATGTAGCTAGTCAATCTGTGCCAAATTCAATTAGTCATAACAAACATGTTGTTAGCAATTTTTAACATGTATTAGCTTAAAAAATTTAGATTAAAAATTAAAGAAAACTGTTTAATAGCAGCAGAATATTTACACAGACTGTGAAATAAAAATTATGAAATAACACTGAGAAGCTGTATTTAGAGATGAATATATTTAAAACACAAACAAAAGAGATTTTAAATTTGTTATTAAAAAAGGATAATGAAAAATAATGTAGAATAAATAAGCCAAAAGAATACAGTTAATTGATTAAAGAATTCATCAGTAAATATAATTATTATATAAATATATATTGCTATAAGAAATTTATTCATGCTCATTCAGAATGGGAAAATTAAGACATTGCTTGGTTAAGAGGTATTATCTGATCTAAATTAAAATTACCTCCTATCTATTTTTATGTGCTTTCATACCTAAATAAAAGGTAAATGAGAATTTAAAGGAAAACTTATGTCAAAACAAACAACTGCAAGCTAAAAACTAGCAAATTAAGTTATATAATCTAATATACTAATAAATCACTCATTATATAATGAGATAACATTGCATTAAGAGAAACGTTGTCAGCTATTGGCTTTGCCGCTCCCCCCCCATCCAGAGCAGTAAAGTCCATCAGGATTAATAACCGAGTTATCTCAGAGAAACAAACTGGTTTTTTTCCTTCATTCCTTCGTTCAATATTTTTAATAAACTGTAGAGAAAAGTCCATATCAGGTATATTCTATGTAGACCAATTTCAGTACTCACACGTTTGTCATCAAACCTAAAGCATAGAATTTAGGAAAAACCTACCAGTAATAAAGTACTCAACTATTTTACACGTTATTGCATTTCCTCCAAGCTTAGTGTTACTATGTATATTTGCTACACTTTTCCTAATTTTGCCAAATGTATGCATGTTTAATAAAGCAAAAACAAAAAACATTTAAGAGTAATTTATGTAAAACACTGGTTGTAGAGATTGGATTTTGAAGCGTTAGGAAATAAATGTTCATAGATGGCGCTGGACAACTAGTGCGAGTGTAATTAAAAGAGTGATGTCATTCGAGTGTTTGCTCTTGGAGGAGAAGGAGTTACTGAGAAGAGTAACTCGAACAAATCTGAAATAAATTTGTTAAGTTTTCTATTTGCATATTTATTCAAAGCATTCACGAACCAGCCACAACACTGGTGACTAAAATACTGAACTGGTACATAAAATAGTAAGGGGAGAGAATCCTTTTCTGAGGTTTTTCCTTATGGTTCAAGAAACTATCTAAACTATTTCTATTATCTTGAAGTACCCATCCACTTAATATTATTGCTTGAAAAAAATCACACTGGTTAAAAAAAATAATTACTTTTTAAATGAATGAAAATGAATTTAAATAAATTTTTAATTACTTTTTGATGAAAAATAAAACTTTAGACTTGCAATAATAAGGGTACTCACCTCTTTCCTGCCCACTTCCCAATTATTATAACATTATAACTTACAATAATGGTATACTTCATTCATGTGCTTAAGATCAACAACAATAAAAAAAATCATGAATGTCAAAGTTACACTATTTTTTAGACACTTATTCGGCTGAACTTCCTACTAGGATGAAACAGTACCTGGAATGGTGGCATAAAACAAAAGGCCCTATTGGCCTAAATTTACTATATCTTCCTCAAACTATCTTCTCTGATTGCAATGTATTTCTGACAATACATTTCCCCAACCACCTCCCAAACATTAAAACATCCTTAGTCTTTTAATGAAACTAATTCAGTGTTCATAACAATATTTCTTCTATTGAGTGTATTCAAAATAGAGCATATTCCTTCTTAGCTCACAAAAAGGCAATTAACCAAGGAAATGAGAAAAATTTCAAGTGTCATTCAGATGAATATGAAGTTTATGGAGTCATATTTGTTGAATGTTTGATTAAAAACCCAGAAATAATATCACCATGAAAGACACATCATGGTACAAAACCCATGCATTTTCTTGACTTAAAACCATTTTTGATAACTTGTTTCATGCAAATGGTACAATAATTTATAATGTACAGAATACCAGAAAAATCAAGAAAACAGTCAACAGTACTTTGATTTTTTTAATGATTTTGATGATATTTGATTTTGATTCAGCTTTCAACTTGCTGCATTTCAGCTTTTAAGATTAATTTGATTACTGAGCTGCTTCTATATCAAAAGCATTTATCTAAGTTTTTTTACTGGTAATAATACATTTTTAGAAAGGAATCACATTTAGTAAGCATCTATCAGACTCTGAGTGCAGTGCTGTTTATAGAAACAAATTCAAATTTTTGTTTCAAATAACTTGAAAATAGACACCTCACAACACTAAATGAAATCTTATTGTCAAACATTAATCATTAAAAACAATTCTCTGGTCTTATCAATATTCTTCATCTGTAACTAGAGTCCATGGTCTACCAGATTGCAGATAATTTATGACACATTCTCTACCATCTTTTATTACTAAATACCATTGGGGTTTTTTATAACAGTCATCTTTAAAAGCTTTTTGAACATTTCAATTGTTTTTATAGAAGTAGGGATTGCAATACCGGGATACCGAATACCGGTATTTTGAGCCATTTGTACAATTTTGTAATACCGGTATTCACAAGTTTAAATACCGGTTTTTCGGTATTTACTAGAAATTTTTTAAATTGTCTCCACTATATGTTCAGGGATCGCGAACATAGCAAAATAGTATACGTTTTGGTTTTTATGTCTTCCTAACGGGCGAAATTAATTAGCAAATGAATGGCTTAATTAATTGCTTAAATCTAAATGAGCGATCCATGGTTTATCCCTGAAAGAAAATATTGTATCCATAACGACTAATAAAGCAACAATTATGAAAAAGTTGGAAAGTTGATGGGTGCAAATCAGCAGTTGTGCTATGCACATGGAATTCAATTAGGAGTAATAGATGTATTATACCAAAAATATTAAGAACAGAAGAATCCAAATACTCTGGATATAGAAACTTCGGATTCCAACTTTGAAAACAGTAAGAGTGAGAGTGATATTGACAATGAAGATAATGACAACGTAATTGTTGAAGAAGATATTGCTAATGAGGATGAAATAGTAACATATCAAGAATTGCTTCCTATAATTTATAAAGTTCGAAAAATTGTTAAGATATTTAAACGTTCCCCTATAAAAGATATATTACTAAAATATGTACTAACTGAAAATAAAACAGGATATATGTTAATATTAGATTCTAAAACACGTTGTAACAGGTTACTCCTAATGATGGAACGATTTTTGAAACTGAGAAATCCAATCCAAAAAGCAATCACCGACTTAAACCTGTAAATTAATTTTTCAGATAGTGAATTCGACTTAATATCCAGAACTATAACATCTCTACTTCCAATAAAACTGACTATGGAGGCATTATGTCGGAGAGATTCTAATTTATTAACAGCTAATGCAACAATAAATTTCATGTTGTAGTCACTGAAAGAACAGCACACATTACTATCTGAAGAATTATATATTACATTGAACAATCGCACAGAAGAAAGGCATACCGAAATAGAAAATGTCTTATGGTATTTACATAATTCTTATGATTTTAAAAATGAAAAAGAAGAAAATAAAATAACTAATTCAAATCTGATTAAGTTTAGACTAAATTTTCTTAAAATTTTTTAGCCACAAACCTATCCACATTCAGAATTCGATTCAATTATCGAAGATTATGATGTCACTACTGTCGATAGTGAAAAGGAATTGTCCCTTGAACAAAAATTAGAATTAGCGATAAATAAAAAAAAAAAAAAAAAATTTCAACGAACCAAAATACAATACAGAAATCAGCTATATCCAAAACCATCCGACGAGAAATCGATTTATTTGAAGATGAGGGATTTAGAGGTAAATACTTGGAAGAAGTATATCGCGCATTGCTAACAGTACTTTTCAGGCTTAATGACAGTACAATGGATGCATTATGTTTTTTTAGATCACATTTCAAAAATTTGTAATAGTACCACAAACTGAATAGTGATATTTACACTTTTTTTGTGGTTTAAATAAATAAGATGTTTCTTTACTTTTTTGTGATTATATACTGTTATAATTTATAAGTTACAAATTATTTTTTGTGATATTTACACTCTTTAACAAAACTGGCAAATAAAAAAAAAGAAACACCTGTGTTTTCTTTCTTTTTCCAAAATTTCTAGTACCGGTATTAAAACCGGTATCCCGGTATTAAGATTTAAAAAATACTGAATACCGGTATTGAAATTTTGGTCCGGTATTGCAATCCCTATATAGAAGTAATAGAATTGCAAAAACAGAATTCAATGAATATTCTTTGCTCATTAACATTTAACCATAACCACCAGTAACATTCATCAATATTAAAAACATTTATTTTGAGTTGATAACATAAAATGAATTCCTAAAGATTGCCTGAAATTAACAGAAATCATAAAAATGCTTGATGACAGTTTTCAAACAATACCTATGATAAATATATCATTAAATGAAGCATACTTAACTTTTAATCACAATGGTATGCTAGAATTTTAAAGATTCATCAACTAAAATTTCAATTTAACAGAACTTTTATAATCATAAGAAATTTAATGAAAAAAGCAAATTTACTATTAGAATAATATGAAACCAGCAAATTGCTAATATTACATACATTTGTAGATAGTATATTGATATTGGATTTAATTGTGAGAAAATAATCTCAAATGTCTTTAAATCAGCAAAATTTTCATGGAAAAACAAATTATAACATTTTTGTTCATGAAATCAGAAGCCTTAAAGAAATATAAAATATTAAATCACTAAAAAGTACAATCATCCGAAACAAATCATGCAATATATTAATCCATATTATATATATTTATTATTATTCAGAAAAAAAAATGAATGATCAGAAAGTTATAAGATTTAGTTTTGTTTAATAGATGAAAAAAAAAAAAAAAAACTCTATAAATATCAAACACAAAATTACCATTTTCTGTTCAATCCTAAAAAAGGCAAGCTGGCATTGTCGATTAAGCAAGTTACAAAAGCAAATGAAGGAATCAACAGCATCCAAATTCAGAAGTAACATGGCAGCTAAAAAGGACATTCCCTGTACCTATAAAAAAATATACCAGAAAAATCATTATGAAGTAACTGGTTAAAATACACTTTAAAAAAAAAAAATTAAATATTTCTATTATTTTACATAGTGAAAACACCAATAAATATAATCATTATAATTTAATACTAAGAAGGAGACAGTAGAAAGTAAGTTGGTAGCAAAACAATTTTCCTTTATTAAGATTTAAGCAAGCAAAGTGTGGTTATAACCAGACTGCTTAAAAAAAAAAAAAAAAGGTGAAAGACTTTTACGAATGGAAGGGGGTGGGAAACTATTATTTATGCTAAGTGAGGATTTCACAATAGAACCATTTTATGTCATATTCAACGAAAAGTTGCATAATGGTTGAAAATAATTTTAATAATTTCTATACCATATCTAGCACAATAATAATTTTTAATTATTAAAAAGACAATCACTATTTTTTTAAAAATGGCCATGGTCTCTTTAATTAGGTGATATTTTATTTTTAAAGATATTTTCAATCATTAATCAAACTATAAACTGCTTGCTCATTAAAAAACAGATATGTACAATTAAGTCCAATATTTTTTCTATATTGTAATGAAAATTATATTTCAAAAGTTTTACTTAATGCTCCCCCACACTTAAATAATTTCTTGCAGGATAAATTTTAAAAAGCAGTTTGTCCTTATTTACTTCAAAATTTATGTATATTTACTGAAGAAAATATAAACAGTGAAAATCAAAATTTATCCTTTATCATTCCAAAAGTTAATGATGTCATAAATATGTGAGCGTAAGGATTTTCAGAAATAATTATAGGTTTCTTATAATTCCTACAAATTAATATGAAAGATTTTTATATTTTATAATATAAAAATTTTTGATGCATCCAACAAGAATGTGAAACAATGCATCATGTGAAGTAGTAGTGAAGACTAGACACAGAAATGACAAGGGTTAAAAGTATTTTTCAAATGTCAGTACTTTTTGCATTTCAAATAATAATGTTTATTAAAATAAAATTAAAAAAAATTAACAAAATAAATTATTAGGATTGGTTAATTAATAGAAATTTCACCAAGCAATTTGTTTCACATTACAACTGATGAAACAATATTCATTTATTAATATACACAATTTACCATTATTATTCTCTTTAGTCGTTTGAAATATAAATACAAAGAATGATAATTAAGACATTTCAGCAATACTTACATATCCAATATCTGGTCTATAAATCACATATGCACCTAAAATGCCTTCCAGAGTATTGTGATATGGCCCACCCTACAAAAATATATGCTAAATTTTATAATATTTTTATAATTTGTGAAATAGAAAATGTCTCATAAAATAAATGGAAAGGCAGAAATTTTTTCTTCTTACCTCTTGAAATATTCCAAGCTGAGGGAATGTTCTAGAAACATCTAACTTAATGAAATCAGCAGCATTTTCATTTGGTTCATCCGTATCTATATAAATATATAATTAATTCATAATTTAAATTGACTGAATTAAATAGATTTCACCTAAAAAAGATCAATTAAAAAAAACATTCCAATGCAAAGAAAGTCCTTTTCTTACAAAAATTAGCTCATATCACCTTAAAAAATATGGAATGTTCACCTAAATCAATACATTTGATGTAAATAATAATTGTTATGTATTTCAAATATAAAAAGTTGAATAAAGTTAAAAAAAATAATGAATACCAATAGAGAATATGTTAACAAATATATTAAATTAATTAATTTTAATGAAGTCTGATTTAACCTAAAAACATCACAGATCTTAAGACATACAAAATTGAAAGAGTAACAATTTTATCATGAAAAATTTAAAAACTATTTTGTTTGTCAACTCAACAACAAAGAAAATTAATTTATTTTTAATAACAGTTTTACAAAATACATGTGAAAATAATATATAGATTTAAGCCAATGAAAGGTGAACATCATCATTCAAATTGCAATTAAATACAAAAATTTTATTTAAAACTAAATTTTAACTAAAATTAATTTTTTTTAATGCAAACTATCAGAAAAAGTCTAAAAAATCCAAGAAAACATTAAAATATGTTTTGTTTCAAAAATCCTTGCTACTGAAGAAATAGTGCGATTGCAAATAATTATTATTTACCTTCACTGCTTTCACATGATTTCACATCTGTTGAAACCCATATTTTCTCTTTTGATCTAGCTGTACAAATATCAAATAATTCTTGAGTTATATTTAAATCATTGCCAATAGCTAATTTCCAAACACGACCTCGTATGCTTGGAGGTAGTCCCTTCCACCATAAATCTCTTGTTTTTCTATTTTCTTTCCTGAAAATTAATACAAAGCACATATAATAGGAACAGCAAATAAACAAACAAAATGGTATATAATGGTTTTCAATCAAATATTTTATTTATATACACAAATATTCAGACAATGGAGGAATAATCTGAAATTTTTATATACAATTTCTATTAATAATAATAGGTGTGTGTGTATGTGTAACACTTGGGCATGTAAAGTCCTAGCACAACTTAACTATTGACATTTATACTTTGGAGGGTAAGAATACACGCTTCACTATGCTTTCTTAGAAAATTCAATTAAAAATTAAACAAAATGTTGAAGTTGTTCGATGATAATTCTTGAAAATATTGCAGCGTAAAAATCACCTCAAAGTTTTAAAAAAAATTATCTTTTCAATGATACCGTAATTCTGTTACATTATTTTTTCTATTTTTTATCAATTTTTTAAAAGATTAAAACACATTTTACAATATCTATTTAAGTGAAATTTAAAATAGTTTTCAATGCTGTTACTAATATTTTATCCTGGTCCTCTTCCTTATTTTACCCTGATCCTATTGTTGATAATGAAATTATGGTGTTAAGACTTATTTCTTTCCCACAATGAACAGCATTGAAAACTATTTAAAGTATTCTTTTACTATTCTTTTTGAAAATTGTTGTTCTTACAATTAAGGTCTAACTTCATAAATAAATAATGATGTAATGTTTTAAAGTATATCCATATATAAACACAACTACTCTTTAATGTAATATAATTTAACATATAAAAATCCTTCTTATCACTTAAAAATTGCTTTATTTTCTTGCTTTTTTTCCAATATTAATGTTGATTCAGAAAAATGTTTATAGAATAATCTTGGATTATTACACAATGAAAAACAATTTGCATTATACATTAAATTCCAATGTTGAATGAGTCTACAGTCTTTAATGTTTATTTTTTAAAATACAATTAATTTCAACAAAAAAAAGTTTGTTTAAACATTTTCAAATAAAATTTCATATTTTAGAAGAAATGACAAAATTAGAGATATATAGTGCACAGTGAATGTAAATTAAAAGACTTATAAAATAGTATGTTTTACATGTCTATGTAATTTTAAGTTTCAAAATACTTTACTGATGAAGTAATCAAGAACAAGCTACATAAAATGTTTAATTGAAAATTTTAACAACTATTAATCCTAGTGAAACAATTCATCATCATAAGTGGCTAGTATGAAGTATAAAATTTTAATATCAATATATGAAATATTTACTTAAGAGTTTATAATCAAATGAAAAAAATTTATAATAAAAGAACATAAGAAACTAGGTACTAATAATATTGAAGATTTAAATGAGTAAATCAATAATAAAGTTGAAATCTTCCATGGCATAATCCTTATCCACTTAAAAACAATGCTAGCTTATGCCATCACACTAAAAACAGTGACTTACATACCTATTAAAGATTACTACTAAGGGAAATAAAAGGTTTTAAAAAATAAAAGAATATTTTTTAATAAATGAATTTTATAGGTTTAAAGTTAGACACTGCATTTATTAGATCATATATAAATAAAAAAAATTAAAAGAATGTAATCAAAATTCAAACATGGAGATATATTAAAAGAATTTGCAGCTAATACTTTCATACTTAGATTAATCATTATAAAATGATTAATGGTTAAAAAATTATTTAAGAATAGTTTCTTGCAATGTTATGAAGATATGAAAATTCAAATTAAGAAAAAATAAAATTTTTCAAACCAGACTTCTCAGAGATGGATGCTTTATCTTAAATATTATTCACTGACCAATGATGCAATTAAATTTTGAGTTTATAAACTATTTCCCCCCCCCCCATCAATAACGGAATACATTAAATATTAAATATAGAGAAAAAATAAATAACATCATTGAATTACTAAGGACATTTATATTACTCAAAAACATGTCACCAAATATAAACATTGTAAAATTTAGTCACTAATATTTCAGGACAAATATCCCATTAAATTTTAACAAAATTTAGCTTATATTAATATACGAATGAGAAAACAGAATCCATACAATGTTAAAATAGAAATGAATACTGTAACTGCAAAATTGAGATTACTAAAAATATAAATATGTCAAAAATAAAAATATTTTTACATATCAGAATAAATCAAATATTAGTAAAATAATTACACAGAATTCCAACTAGGCAAAATTTCTTCATTCCATGTCTTAGTAGCATTAATTAGTTGTTCTTCAAGTTTTTGTTGATGATAGGCTTGCTTTTTTCTAAATTTTGCATCTTGCAATTCTGAAACACAGGTAAAAAAAATTAAGTATTAACTATTATACATACAAACATATATAAATGTTTGCATTTACAAAAATCTATCGCATATTATACCTTTTTTCCGAGCTCCACGAATCATTTCTTCATACTGTTGTTTATGCTTGGCTTCTTCCTCAAAAGATTTTGCAGGCAGATTCCTTTTGTGAAAAATGTCTTACAGTTAATTTATAAAACAAAACATTAACATACAAATAAATCATTAAAGAACATGTAGGCAACAGCAAATTAATGAACATTTCTTAGCCTTAATGAAATATTTGAATATAATAACAAACAGATAAAGGAAAGATAAATAAAATTACTTATAATCTGACATTTCAAATTCCAATACTCAGGTTCAATAAATTACTTTAAAAATTGATAATTGGTTAACATTTCTAAAACTGTTTTAATAATATCAAACTATCTGAAGAAGTTTTCATACATGGCCAAAAACAATTAAAATGGAACAATTTGAGGCGAATTTTGGACAAAACATATGAACGCCCTTATGTAATCGACTGAAGCTAGGCAATCCAAACAGGTAAACGGCACAATGCGAAGTTTCACTCCTACATTACTTATCTAATCTAAAAAGTTCTTATCAAAACACCGAATGACTTTCTGGTCACAAATAATATTAGTAGAATAAAACAAAACAAAATTTACAGAATATACCAATTAATTTTTATCATTATTACAATAAAAACCTAAAATTAATTCCATTTTCAAGTCAATAACAAGCTTGAAAAACTTAATAAAAATACATTCTTATTTGATATTTACAAATTATTTTGCATACATAATCCATACATACATACATACATAATCCATATAAAAAGTTTAAAATAAAAATTGACAAATTTTATGTAATTTTTAGCAAGATGTAAGATTTTTAAATATTTTTCATTTATTAAACACTTTGGAATAACTTCTTATTACTTTTTGGAATTAACCTCTTATTACATAAAATAAATTACCTTTGAATTCAGAACATGATATTATAACACAGTTAAAAATGAATACATGAATTCATGCATTTATGAATACTTTTTTAAAAAAAAAAATCAGAAAGCAATGTAATGAGATAGTTGTCAATTATTTTTAGTTCAATTTTTGCTTGTTTTTTGTAAATAAAAAGAATAAACTAAACAATTATAAACATACAAATCTTATATATTTTTATTTTTTTTGAAAAGTTATACAATGAAATATGTCTTGATTATTGCATCTTTTTATTTCCTAAAATGGACTAAGTCAGGCTAGCATACAAATCACACTTTCTAAGCTCTATATCAGATTTATCTTCATTAATACCCAAAATAAGTATTTATGCCTATATAACAGTACATTTATTTACATTGATACAAGAAATGAAATTTGCCAAAAATCAATATATTAACAGAACTATACAAGAATTTATTTAATAATAGAACTTACGGTGGCCGATTTTCTAAAATGAGAGCTGTTGTAGAAGTTGCAATGCATTCATCACTTCTACGACTACTAGAAGAGCAAGCAGATGGACAACGCTGAGTTTGATCTTGTTCTTCTTCATCTTCTATGGGTGATTTTGATTTCCATGGCAACCTAGTAAAATAAGAGTTTACAATTAATAATAAAAAAAAAACATTTTTAAATATATCAATTAAAATTCGACTATTTTTTTTTCTTCCTTTTTTTAAAAAAAATCAGCAATACTATACATTTTAAAACTCAGTAAGACAAAAAGTTTTCTTACCAGTCAGATTAAAGTCTAAATCAATATTTTATTAATTTAATTAAAAGATTTAACTATGCACTTATACAATATATTTAAATTGAAGCGATCAGTTATCCAAATTTATAATCTGTATATAAGGCTCACTTTTCCCATTCATTCATCCTTTATATAAAATGAAGTATATAATTTATTCATAATAATATAAATACAAAATAAATACTACAAAAAAAATTTAAGGAATAAAACTTCCTTATTAATTTATACTATTATAACCATCTTCTGAAATATCTTTATAATATTGAAAAACATCCAAAACATCCCAAGGAGTATTTTTTTTTGTTGTTGTTGTTTTTTAAATCTAGAGAAAATACTTTCAAGTATATAGATTCAACCTCTTTTTTAAGTAAATTTGTACTTAAGGTTTTCATTTGATACATCCTTCAAAGATATATTTTACTCAAATTCTCACTTTTCAAAACAATTAAATTTATAATTTTGGCCTTAACTTGGAAGTAATATTTACAATAAATAAACATAAAACAAATGAAGTAAATTTTTGAAGAAAAAAATTGACTATTAGGCAGATTAAAAAAAAAAAATAAATAAAAAAAATCAAAAGTAGTATTTTTTTTTTTTTTTAAGTATTATGTTTAAAGTCTTATAACTGAGAAATGAAATTTTAGATAAAATTTAACATTTCTAATAAAATTTCATTTTTGTAATCACCCAATAAGTACAAATAGTTAAACTGCAACTATTACAGATAAAACAATTTGAAAATGAAGGCTGATTATTTGCATCCAATTTTTAAGGATCTTTAAGGAATATATAATTAGCAGCAAACCAATGCAACAAACGAGATATTTACTTATACAATGGTTAGGGAAACAAAACAGTTTTTACATTCAAATCTAAGATAATAACTGCTTTAAAACCCAAGAAAATTCTGTTTTTGCTAATTTCTTGCACTGTAAAGGAATAACATAAAAAAATATTGTTTTAAATTTTTAAAAAACATCAGATTTATACTTTAATTGTATTTCACCATCATTATCTGTTTAGCTTTTTACAAACAAATATTTATAAAAGAAAAAAGAAGAAAAAAAAAAAAAGGAAAACAAATAAACAAAATTTTGGTGAAAGTAATCCAAACTCATGACAAGATAAAATTAAATCAATTTTTTTAACCAGTCTCATTACCCAGAATCGGAACTTTATGGAATTTAATGAGATTTCTGCAAGTAAATAAACAAACCATATGCTCCAATTCAACATGTTGCAATTTCAATATTAAAAATGCATTTCAATCATACTTTCTAAAATATGCTCATTCACTAATAGTTCAATACTATATCCAAGTCATAAAATATATATACATAAAAAAAAAAAAGAAGAAAGTGTAAATATTTTATTGAACTTACTATATCCAAGTCATAAAATATATATACATAAAAAAAAATGTAAACATTTTATTGAACTTCAATTTTCATAAAAAAACTGAAACCCTAATAAACATCCGAGAAAACAAAAATTATATATAAATATCTTAAGTAACAGTAAATAAGTTTATTTAATAGATTAATAATAAATAATCAAAATATTTTATTTTGCATTTATATTACATAAAATCAAAGAATTAACTAGGTGAATATAATTTTCTTATCATTAATTCATAATCTGTTAATGCTCATTTAACTTCCAACAGTAAAAGCACAATCCCTATTTAGATAATTTTGAAAGTTTGGGATGAAATTTAGATAATAGAATTTTGATAAAACATTGTCAACTGTAATGGCAACCAAAAAGTGGCAAGAAAAATTTTTGCCAATTTCGCAATTTTATTCATCAAACTATATAGAACGCGAGTATATTTTTATAATTTGGAGACATTTTTTTCTTGCCAATTTTTGGTCACCATTAAAATGAATTTGTACCAATATTTTAACAAAAATATCAATTATTAGATTGATGCATAAATATAATAAGTAAGCTTCTCTTACTTCAGAAATAAATTTGAAAGACCCCATTTCTTTGGTTTAGCTCCTTTGTGCAAATCATCTGGCAAACTTTGTAAATTATCACAGGAATAACAAAGAGAAGGATTCGACTTAGTTTTCAAATCCCCAATACCAAAAGAATGTTCTGTACCAACGGAGGACATACTTGTAAACGATGAAGTGTCTGTGTGCTGCAAAGATGTTGCGGTGGGTGAGTGTGGAACATTATTTTCCACAGATGCAGCACATGCATCATCACCGCTACCATTCATCACGTCGGCTTTTTCCGTTTCTTCCATTTCCCTACCCATCGTTTCAGTCTTTTCTCGGTGAGAAAACTTGGTTTTACATCGGTTTTCAGATGTGTCCTCGTTAAAGGGTCTGTCTGCTTTGCAGCGGTCCCTCTGTACAAGGGAGCCATCACGATCCATTGGAAAACAGGTTCCATTTCCGATTCTAGAGGGAAAACACTTTGTGTTTTTTATTAGAGTATCTGAACGAGATTCAAGTTCAAGTTGCTTCGTAAAAGGATTATAAACTAATGGAATGCTCCCTAAAACTTCATCTAATGTAGGCTTATCTTTTTTACCAACACTGTAAATGGGTGATCCTTTTCTGTTGATCAAAGGACGCTCATATGGCAACTTCACATCTACTTCACTCCTTTCATTTCCTGCGGTATTTATAAGCCTGCATTTTAAATGTAGTAAATCATCAAAATCTTCTTTATTTTCAATTTCAAGATCTGGTTTTGAAAGTGATTTTACTGGTAAAGTCAAATGCTTCTTTGTCCACACCTCATTGATGGAATGAACTTCAGTTCCAGAAGAAGGCATCTACCATTACGAGTAATAACAAAGGTGAGACTAAAATTTAAAAAAATAATAATTTTAGAAGGCAATGTAATTTTTTTTCACAATGAATAATTATGATAAAATCAGCTTTGAGTAAAAAGCACTCATTTTTCAAATTATTGAAATAAATATTAATACTGCCATTAAATTAAAATCCCAACAAACATTTGCTTAAAAATAATTTGGAATTAATTTTGAATACATAAATAAAAGTTCAAATGAATGAAGAATATATTCTATTGAAGCTGTTCAGTTGAGAACTAATAAACTTAACATAAAATTGATATAAAAATCTATAATAATAGAAAAAGTTTTTTCAATAAGCAGTTGATCAAACTATTAGCATAAAAAGGTTGCCTGCAATACATATACTATAGATGAATAAAGATGTTTCCAAATATTATGAAATAAAGTATTATAAAAAGCTTTCATACTTGATATTTTTTTGAAAGCAACTTTAAACATTATTTAAAATGAAAAAATTCCTTTTTTAAACATAATACTTTCTTTGCATAATAGTAATACAGACGTTTAAAAAAAGCAATGATATTTGAATAGGTAAAAAAAAAAGAATCAAAAAAAGTTTTATGCATTGTAATTCGTTATTCTTTTAAAGTAAATATTCAAAAAAATTATTAAAATCATATATAGCCGATGCAAATAATTTTCATAACTGCATAATAATTTTTCAATATTTGCTTAATTTATGAAGTAGCCTTGTTGGGAGTTTTAAATATCAGGACAAATGACTTTCATAAAAATAAAAAAAACATGCAAAATAATTTTTTTTTTAATTCATGTAATGTATGGTGATCCATAACATCAAGCAAGACAAGTACCATTATAAACGACAAAGTACTTAAATAAAAATTAAAGATAACATTTTATAAAATGATTTAAATATTAAGTAAATAATTTAAGGATTGTTTATTTTTAACTATTACATAATGATGTAGTCAATAAGTTAATTAAGAATGAAATTTAGTCCATGAAAATTCATTAGACCACATTGATATTAATTATCATTTCATGTTACTATAGATTTAAATTAATTTTCGATAGGATCTAGCAAACTTACTCATAAGAAAAAAAAGAGAGAGAGTAATCCTAAAACTAGGCACTGATGCTTATTTTACATATACAAGTTATAAAGCAGTGTTTATATATTTTATCACATCAGCTAAAAGGGAAAAAAAAATGTGAATAGAGATGGAAAACTATAGTAATCATACACGATTACAAAACAAATTAATCTCTCATATAAATCTAAAAGTTTTACAAGTAATACTGCGATTTTTATAAATCATTCATCCAAAATACCTTGCCCCCCCCCTCTAAAATCGAGAATGGATCATTATGGAATTTTTCAAATAACGAGAATCAGTAATAGAGGTCATGAAAAACACCACATAACAAAATACAAAATTAAAGAAGTATTTTGAGGTCAATGGCAAAAATGGGCACAATTATACATCAGATAATTCCTGCACACCACATTTTTCAGTCTAAGAATTTAGAAATTAATTCGAAAGAAAAGAATACAAAATTAAAGCATACCGTCTCGTTGCATATTATTATAAGTAGTGTTTTGATAAATCAGCTGTCATAGAGATGACGCATATAAAGGTAATAAATATACTTATCAAATAAATTTACGAAAGACAAAAAAAAAAAATCGTATACATATATATTTTCTAATTTTTCAGGGTAATAATTTATTTCATGTCATTTTTATCGTTAAAAACAACCAGATGGATTTTAGAATACTATAAACAAACATAAAAGGGTTACTTACCCCAAGAAGTATATCCGTACACATATATGTATAAAAAACAAAATGCTACAATTTCCGATAATAGCGATGAAATAAACAGGAAAAACTATTTCTATCTACTCTACTCTACTGATTTTTAACAGTGTATATTGAACACTAATATTCCATTTTCCAACCTACTAAATCCTCACGTATTCAATCAGGAAACACCCATACGATAACAATTGCTCACACAGCGACGCTGAAAGCCAATCTATTTATTAATCTCAACTCGGTCCTCTGATCGACTGCAAGCTGTTTCCCGTGGTGAATACAGAGACTCAAGTAGGTTTAATGATTCAAAAGTAGAGGAACAACTTCACGTTCTAAATGACGTCATTTTGTTATCTGAGGGGGAAAGATATATTTATTTATACATTTATTTAGTTTTCCAAGCATTTATTATTTCTGTTATTCAACTTTTATAAATAAATATTAAGCTAAATTTAACTTGTTATTTCAAATTTAGTTTTTAAATAAATTTTCAAGCGTCTCTGTTTTATAGATGGCGCAAGAAGATAATTAAATGAAAAACAAGCTAAATTTCTCCGATAGCACTTTTCAATGTAAATCTAAAATATAAGAAATAGATTTAAATTACTAAATGGACTTTGAAAATATAGTATGTTAGATGCAGAAAGAAAATAAGACTTAAAATCTACAGAAAATAACCTATTAATAAAAGTATATAAATTAACTAATTATCCTGTGACATGTTTTCCTCCCATATTTCTTTATCACCTGGCCTTCGTAACTTATGTTATCTTATGTGTTGTAAAATTTATCTTTACTGTATCTGAAGTGTTGGAAGATATGCTGGCAGATTTTATTTAATATTCTAGGACATAAATTCAGATTCTTTTTATATATTCATACTTCTTTCATACATAGTAAGGGACGTGGCGAAAAGTGGGAGACGATTTTCCCAAGTTTTACAAAATTTAAATATTTTGATCACAATTTAACAGATTTTTTGAAAAACTAATAGATAAATAATTTAATAAAGGCAGAGAAGACACCTGGAAAAATATAATTGTGATGTTAAAAAAAAATAACTGCTATTTCTATTTTCTAAGTCAGTTTTTAAATGTTCTTGCAAATCAATGATGTTTCTTTGATTTTTGTTTTTAAGTTTATTATTTGTCTCAGAAATCAAAATTTTAAGAAATTATAATCATGTAGACTCAGAATCTGCGGAAATAAATAAATAAGAACTGCAGCAGCAGATAAGATGCATAGATGCATTAAGTCCCAAAGCCACCTTTACAAGCGGAAGAGAATAAGAACATATTACTGACAATCACTTCCCAGCCTTATACTTAATTTTTCAAGTAATTGTTCGCTTATAATTACATAGATAGACTGTAAATTTAATTTAAATGAATTTCATAAAAAGTTTTAGCAGTAAAGTAATATGCATATCTGGTGTAAAGACCGCACACTTCAAAATTCAATGTAAACGCAAAGCGGTTTATAATTACCGAGTTTTCATAGAGTGATTTTTAGATACGTTTCCAAAAATACGTTTTTCTTATTAAAAAATCTGAAATGTCAGAAATTCCTCAAAATCTTAAAGTCCGCTTTTTTTTTTTTTTTTTTTTTTTTTGAAATACGCACCCCACTTTTTAATTAATTTTTTTCTTTGCATGCTTTGAACACAAGAAACAAGAAAGGAGGTATAACACCAACAACTTTTTGATTCTTGAAAGATATTGGCAATTTTTGACTATTTTGAAGACAACCAATTTCTGAGATTCGAATAAATGACAACAATAATTCAATAGAGATCCACAAATATAATTTTGTGTATATGAAGAAGGCAATTATTCTCAGTTAACATAAGACATTCTTATTTTTCTCTCATATGATTTAAATAAAATGTTTCAAAATCTATGTTTTTATTTCATCTATCAAAATTTTAATTTAAGAAATTTAATATTGAACATCCAAGAAGTATAATAACAATTATATAGTAACTAGCACCATTGCCGAACAACTGGTTCGTTTTGGAATATATATATATATATATATATATATATATATATATATATATATATATATATATATATATATATATATATATATATATATATATATATATATATATATATATATATATATATATATATATATATATATATATATATATAAGGCAAAATTCAGGAAAAAATCGCGCTTTTAAATTGACATTATTACTTTTGTTAAATGTTTGAAAAATGTTTGAAATTTTGAAACTGAGTAAAATTCACTTTTGTGTAATAATATTTTAGGAAGTTATCGTGGATAATAACCAAAATTTACCCCAATTTTTAATTAATTAAAATTTTAAAGAATGCTCATACGTGCGTATTTCCGTTCTTCAAGATAAATATGGATCAAATTTGGTTACTGTATGCTGAACAATCTGGCCTATTCAGCACTCCCAACACACATTTCTCTTTATTATTACATAAGACTTAAAAAGCTTCTCATTTTTAAACTTTTTTAAAACATTATCTTCCTTTTTTTTTTGCAAAAATTTACATCTGTAAACGAATTTTATTTATTTACTTAGTTTACGATTTAGAAAGAATTTTATTGGCATTTAAGTTCAGTGGATTCAATGTATATTTTATCATTAAAACAGCTTCATTCATGAGATTTTAAAGTATCAATCTTTAAAATATAATTATTAATTGCTAATAATTACTTTATTCAAATTCACAAAATGTTTAAGGAATTTTAAAAATTGTAACTATAAATGTTGTAAACGTGTACAATAATCTTTCCATGAAAAACTTAAAAACTCTGTATTCATTCTTCTCCATAAAAATTAGAATTCCTTGGATTTCATATGCATTAAGAATTCAAAAGAAATTTTCATAAAAAAAAAAGCATTAAAGTAAGAACGATTAAACATATTTAAAAAATTACATAAAGTTTTCTATTTTCCTCTGTCACCTTTTTTAGGTTTTTTTAAAAAATTTATATTAATAAAAAGAAAATATATCTTGCTGTCACTTTTATGAACTTTCTTCCTTTTATGTAAAATGCAAGAATTTCTCTTATAAAATCTTTATGTGCGGAAATACTGAAACTTAACTAGTGAAAAACGACATAAAGTTTTTTCTTTTTTTCTACACTAACCTAAAAAACTTTTGCAAGTTAAATATCTTGAAACTGATCTTAAGAGTTTACTGACAGAAAAATGAGTTATTTCTAACATCATAAAGGCATATAAGTTCTGATTGGGAATATAAACTGAACTTTTAATAAAATTGAACCACAATCTATATTAAATCTGATTCAATTGAAGTGAATTGAATGATTATTATTACAATGGATCTTGCTAATTTGAATAATTTTTATTCGAATTCGTCGGTGATTCGATTCTTTACTTAGTTTCTTGAATTTCCTATTGTTTTCAGTAATTAAATACCTATGTAATTCGTGTTTTTAGAAATTGTAAATAAACATACCTTAAGATATTTAAGAAAACTTTCGAAAATTCAATTGCTGCACGATGTTTTCAAGCAGAGCAGCAATTTTCCAGTAATTTTTTTTAACTTAATACATTTGATAAATCGAATTGTGAATTTGATCCCATCACTTTCGAATTAGTCAACTTCCCTTGCTTTTCATTACTTTGCGATACTATACAATTGAATTAATTATTTGCTTATAAAAACATAATTTGTTTCAAATAGAAAATTTTGCAAATATATGCTAACATAAATAACGATAAAATCATGGTAAAATGAAAGATTTTTTTTTTCTTAAATTTTCTGAGGAAAATCGAAAGTATTATTTCGGTTTGAATACTATCCATAACGATACAGTACTTATATATATTAAACACGTTAAAAAGTATTATTTTTCTTAGATAGCAAAACTCATTTACAGATTCGCAATTTTAAGTATTTCGCCTCTCCCTTTTAGATATGACGCGCTCGCCTCGTTCCTACATATAGCAAATTCATTCAATATTTTGGTATTGTTATTGTCAAAACATTTTCAGTCATTGTTAAAAAATAATAATAATAAATATTAATATAATTAATTATAATAAATTATATTATTATTATTATTTATTAATATAATAAATATATTTACAGCCAACCCCCGACATTTCTACTTTTCTGAAAGGTTGGGGGTTGGCTGTAAATAATGGAGTTAAAAGTAAATACTTCGAGAATAACAACTGATGATGCTTTGCTATTTTTCTTCCTTGTTACCATAAAATATTATATGATATCTCCAAAATAAATTTTGTGCCGAAAAATATCACAAAACTACCATAGTAATGCTGTTGGGAATTTTATGCTTATAAGATAAGGAACTGACACTCAAAAACTATCAAACTCCACATGTACTGTTTAAAAATGAAAACTGCGGAAGAATTCACATCAAGCTTTAACCCTATTAGCATAACATGGGCTATGAAAATATAATAGAAATATTAGATCATCTTGTGCTAATAAGAGTACTAAAAAGATCGAAAGCCCTTGTAACGCAAGTAAGTATTGTACAATATTATTATGACGATTACATTTTATTATATAGTATTGTGGATATTACGCTATTGTTACAAATCTGTAATTTTGCTACCCGGTACGAATAGCGTCATCCTGGGAAAAACCGTTAAAACCCATTGTAAGATCTGTCCTGTGCGTCAATGACCTGAGAGCTTGGCGGCCATTTGGCGACAAAATGGATCATACTGGAAAGTTCGAGAAGTTTCACGATCCATCCAGTAGGAACGGAGATACATCCAGAGACGCCCTGATTGGTCAGAAGATTCTAGCCCCGCCTCCCGGAACAAAAAAAGACGGGCACTCTGAAGCTGCAGAGAAGTTGTGTGTATCGGCAGAAGTGGTGTGTGAGAGTAGTCGGAGTCGTCGACACATAGAGAAACTGGAGGATCAGACAGCAAGAAAGCTGCTGAATTATAGCGATTAAATGCGTTACGTTATTGGGATTGATTAACGGTATTTGTAGTAGAAAAATTTTTGTAACAATATATATATTATAAAATATCCTTATAACATCAAGAGCTTGAAAGAATTATTGTAAAATTCGTTTTTATGTGTTTTTGAAGATAATTTCCTCATCCCTGGAATCGTTGAAATTTGAATCTCTGGTTCGAAACTCCCATACATTGATAAACTTTTAAGTCAATTTATGAGCCTATTTATTTATTTATTTTTAAATTTTCTTTTTAGTCGTATTGTAAAAGTAATTTTAATATTAAAAAATATATTTATAACATAGTCGCAATTTTTTTCCTTAACAAAAATTTGACTCAAAACTACATCTGTAGTTTCAAAATCCCACATCAAATTTGATATATTTATGTCACTGCGTTTTGGATTTATCGCGTTTAGTTGTTTCTGAAAGAACAGAATGACAGACGATTAACCACTTGTAGAATTTGGCTCAAATTTTGACTAGTATTTACACTATAAATGTTAAATTTGTGTACCGAATTTTATCTCTTCGTTTTGTAATTATCATATTAACCTATATTCGAACAAAAGGGCAGACAAACTTCCTCTGAACGGATTTTGAACAAAATTTGATAAAAACCTTCAGATTTGGTAGAAAGGCCTATACCAAATTTCATCAGTGTAGCTCAAAGCATTTTTGAGTTATTTTTGTCATAGACAGAACATTTTTTAAATGTGTTTTTTGAACTCAGAGAAGTCTAAAACGTGAAGACTTCTCTCGAGTCTCCAACAAAATCTCGAGTTAGAATTTTTTGACGATTATTATATTTTCTTTATACTTAGTACAAAGAAAATAAAAAATGGTAAAATTCATTGAAAATTTGAATTACTATGAAACTGCTACTGTCAAAATGATAAATTCTTGAATTTCGAAATGATCTAAAAATAAGTTTTTATGTAATAATAATTTAAAGAATAATCATCGAAAGAGGCCAATATCTTGCTTAATTTTCATTAATTAAAATTCCAAAATTTTACTTTGAGATGCACATTTTAACCATCGAAAGTTTATTTGTGCCAAATTTTGCAGCTGTGTACTTTAAATTTCGAAATGATGTAAAACTCGTTTTTGTGAAATAATAATTTAAGGAATATCATTGAAAGACGCCAGCATTTTGCTTAATTTTTAATTTATTAAAATTCCAAAATTTGGCTTTGAGATGCATATTTTAACCATCGGAAGCTCATTTGTGCTAAAGTTTGCTGCTGTGTACCAATAGGTCTGGCCTGTAGAATCCAAATGTCATATATACACATAGATATACATACATTCTCTTTTATTAGAGGCACAAATCTATTTATTAATTCTTGTAAAATTCAGTGACAAGCAACTGTTTGATTGAAATTACATTAATTTCAAGGATATTCAAATAGAAAGTTATTTATTGCTATTATAATGAATCTAAATGAAACTAATTGAGAAGATAAAGGAAAAGGTAAGCTTATAATTTTACGGAATCCAAGTGAAACAAAAACACTTATAAAAAAATGTAGGAAAATATTTCGAATAACAACAGCAGATAAGTAGTATTAATAAAATAAGTATTAGCTACTTTTATAATAAGTATTAATAAGTAATAAGTGCTATTCATAAGTATTAGTTTTAAGTATCAATTTTCAGAAAAAAATCTCAAGTCCTGTATATGTGTATTAAAATCTATTTAGAAAATTCTGCCTCATATTTCTGAATGTGTTAAGCTGTTATTAATTACTTTTTTCATTAGTGCAATCGAAAAATAATTCTTAATTAACATTTAAAATGGACGAATTATTCAGTAGAAAAAAGTGAAAAAAATCAAAATTCAAAAAGTCTATTGGTAAAACCATAATAAAAACACAAAATAGATTAAAATTGACTGTATATTGTGTCGGAAAATATATATATATATACTGTACACTCCCGATTATCCGCGGAATTGGGTGGCGCGGCCGCCGCGGATAACAAAAATCGCGGATAATCCGAAAAAAGCTAAAAACTGGTATAGAAAAAGAGAAAACAGTCATTCCAACTTTGAAAAATCGTTTTATGTACAATAAAATGTAAAATAAACAGCAGGAAATGTTTAACTAAGCTTAATATTTTAGTATATCACTCAAAACTAACCCAAAATGCATTTTGTTAATGAAAACAGGAAAGTGCTTTGTTCTTACAAGAGGCGTCAAGGATACACAGAAAAATTAATACATATGTACTGTTTTAATAGTGTAATGTATTATGTAATTACAAAAGCATAACTGTAAAACTACACCTTTTTGAAGAAATCAGTCATTTGTGTTTGCTTCTTGCTTTGGAAGCCTTTTCTCTTTGCTTGGAAGCAAAAAAAAAAAAAAAAAAAACTTTGTGCGGCAGGCGTGGATAATCCGATCCGCGGATAATCGGGTGTCTACTGTATTTCGCTTTCTTTTATCTTGAGCTAAGAATACAAATTTCTCTCTGATAATGAGTAAATCGAAGCGTAGAAGTTATTGGCACCATTTTAAATTCTTTTGTATATTTATGATCATTTCTTTACCAATTTGGACGAACCGTAACTAAATGCTATAAATTTTGTTGAAGAATAGTTGGCCAACAGAGGAGTAGATCAGAAATTAAAATAATGCTGAAGTGCTAAAAGTAGAAAAACTTTATCCTTACCACAGCCGCTATTAAAGCGACGCCAAGAATAAGGCCAACCTAGAATTACTCGCATTTAGTAGGAATAGTTTATGAAAGTTTGTACGGTTGTTCTTAGTTTGGCTACTTTTGGCTGTTTATTTGGCATTATTTGGCGGTTTATCGCAGTCGCCGTTGAAATCAAGTTGTATCCTTTTATCCCCGCAATTGAGTAAAAATATTAATAGATAGAAGATGGAATTCGCGCTATATTAACCGTTTTTGTTCGAATTCTTGATGCGCAGGTTTTGTTATATTGAATGTTTATGTCGTTTTATGAAATATTAAAGGGGGATATGGGGGATTAAATGTAGACTAAATTTGAAAAAAAAAGTAACATAGAAAATTTTATTTAAGTAGAGAATGAAGAGGAAAAAAATGAATCCACTAAAAAGAATCAATTTCACTAAAATTCGAGTAAATCTGAATTTAATATTTTCTCAAAATATTTATCACCTATTTCTTAGCCAAATTACTTCATGTAGATGGCAAATATTGTCAATTAGTTTTAAAGGAAATATTTTTTATTATGTATTTTAAAATTTACTTTGAGAAAGTGTAAGTATATTAACATAATTCGGTGCATAATAAATAAAATACAAATTTTTTCCAATAAACTTTATTACATAATATTCATCATTTTCAAGACCACTGATTTTTAATTTAGGGTAAATGGGTCTAAACAAAAATAATGCCTTAAATTTACCACTGTTGTTATAATAATAAATAATAAGTGCTTTAAGCAGATATATAAAATAACAGTTTTCATAAGAGGACGGAAATTATAATTATATAAGTAGTTGTTAAAAATAAACTTCTGAAAAATGAGAATTCTTTAAAACCAATCGTTTTCTTTGAATCTCACGAAGAAAAATAACAAAACTGTCGAAGCTCGATAGAAAGTTCTTATTGTGAACATAACCTTTTGTACTAATTAAAGAATGAATAAAATAACTTGATTTTCTTCTTTACAGAATTCTAAATATTTCTGCGAGGGATGGACCTTATTCCTCTTCAGTAGCTGTACCACAGATGACCTTGACATATGAGTTTATGTCTATCATACCCTCTCTATCAATAGGTGCTTCTTTAAATGCTTCATCTACCTATATAAATAATAAGACAGCAATTATTATTTAATAAATTAATAAATATTTAGCTGCAATTTATACCCAAAAAGAAGTTAGAAGAAAATCAAATTTTAAATATAAAAATTATCACTAAGCTATCAAATGTAACGGGTAATTTTAACGGATTTTAATTTAAGTTTATTATTTGTATGTTAATTTATGCTAATAGCATAAACTTTTAATTTTAAATCAAATATTTAATATTCAACAAAATTTTCACAATTTTTGAATTTTGAATTTTTTAATTAAAAGTTGGACATTTATGGTTAATTGGGCAAATTTTGAATTAAAATTTGGAAATTGATTTATGTCAAACACAGTAATTCTACAACGAATTTTAGAAGGGGGAAAAAAAACGACGAGACAAACTACATATCAGTGGATCTGCGCTAATTTATCATTTAACAGATACACAGCAGATTAAAAGCGGTATTATTCAATCAGACCGTTATGTTACTTGATAGGAAATTCTAATCACGATTCATTGAAGTCTTGAATATTCATCTTTTGAATGTTGCATTTTCTTTATTTTCTCTTTCTGTTGTCTTTATTTTCTTGTTTCTGTTTTCCTAGCGGAATATCTTTTCGTAGAATATCATTCAGATAAAGTATGTAACCGATAAAATTAGTTTTTAAAAAGATGAAGTTATATCAATCGTCAAATGAAAATTTTGAGTTCATATTTGCGGCTGTATTATTATTATTATACTAGACGCATTTGACGACCAACCGGTTAGTTAGTATTAATGAACGCTAAAACTTTTAATTAAATATTTTATGTAACTTAATAGCTTATTTGGCAAAGTAAGTTTCAAATTTTGACAGATGCATAATTCACTCCTACTAATATGGAGGCCTTAAACAGTTCTATTCATCGTATTATTCTCTAAATTTTGTCCGCTCCTGTAGAATTTCAGCTTTAGATTAAAATGGAAATGATTAAACTGCCATTAATATAAACACATTTTTTACTGAAACGAAGCATTAAAAAAATGAGTATTGAAAACAAAGTCGCCCCCGATATGAGAAAACAGAGTTATTACAAGAAAAGATGGTGTTTATTTAAGCTATGAGGAAAAGCTTATTACCTCAGAATTTGTAAGTTTTTCACCCCACGTGATGAGTGCTTTCCTTAATCTAAAAAAAAATTATATTTAAATATGAAAATAAAAATCACAGCATTTTATATAAAGAACAGAAAGTAAAAATAAAAATATGACAGCTTAAGACATGAACTTATCGTTTTAAGAAAATTTAAATTTCTTAAAACTAATTATAATGAGTTGAGTTATATAATATGTGATTTCAACACTAATTTGCTTCGGAAATCAATTCTGTCAATTACAACTTTTAATTTGCCTTTGAGTTTGAGCCTGCTTGAATTTTTTGGCGCAAGTTCCAATTTTTTACTGGTACATACTGTTGGCGTATAAAATCTATATTAGAGGTAATATTAAAAATAAGATACACTCAAAATCATTCAAGTGCTCAAAAATGTTTAAAAAAATCATCGTGATGAGATAAAACGAAATCGCCATAGAAATTTTGATAGCTGATTGCCGATTTGATTGATCGTCATAGATTTGTAGATACTGAAAGTTCATCTCTTTTTTTTAAAGTATAATTTTTTTTTGATAACTTACAAATTATGAGAAATTCTTGCATCTTCAAATTTCAGCACTCATATAAATATGAATTGACCATTTGTTCATTTAAATAGAATGTTTCTTATGTTTTTAATAATAATTAAGAAATGGAATAATTCTTGAAACATGACATTCGGTACATATGTATGATTGAAAATCTATATTGTTAATGCAGTGTAAATTATTATCGATTTTAATTTTTAACATTTTATTAAAATCACTGAACAGATATTGGTTTAATATAGATAATTAAATTCAATGAAATACGATTACTTAGCTTTACTTCAATAATTTATTAAAAATTAAAGACATAATTTTATAACATGCACATTTTATATGTAAAGAGAGAAAGAGATTGAAGCTATTTTATGCCATCTTTTATTATTATTATTATTTAAAATGAATATGACTTAAAAGCTGAGCATTGCATCATAATCCAGTGTTAGTATTCTATTCAAAAGTATACAGAAAACATCAATATTTTATTATAGCAACTTTTATAATTTTTAGATGAGCAATGCAAGTTGCAATGCGATAATCAACTGCATATTCTTACAATAACAAATAAATATGTTTTTGCTAATATTAAATATTGCATCCAGTACCAAAAATAACTGATTCCATGATAAAATAACTGAAATATAATATAGCAATCAGTATTTAAAAACAAATGTCACAGTTTATTGATATTGGTTATAAAAATACAGCGTTTTTATCTGTATACTTGTGACATCTCAAGAAAAGATAACGGCGTTATTGGATTCGTGTTATTGCTTCCGTGTTTATTTATTCGCATTTTATTTCGTGCTTCTTGAAATAGAAGCAGCATGAAAGCATCGAATTTTTATATGCCTCATCATCACGAATGAATCATACCCGCTATATTCACTGAATGCGGTTTTTCCAGTGATCTCATTAAGAAATACCAGAAATTGCAGTGTCAGCGACTATGATAATGAATTTGGCGCCTTAATATCGAACGGAAACTCGTATTATGAAGACAAATGATGAGAGATACTCGCTATAAAAACGATGTAATAAGTTATAGAGCATAAAAAGTTTGGCAAATACTTTAGAATTCTGGTATACTAAGAAAGATTAAAAAATAGAGTTTCATCTTTTAAACTTCATTTCAGAGATTTATTAAGAGAACCATGTGTTTAAGACTTTTTTTTGAGGAATAAATTGTGTTAGGTAATTTCTAGTACAATGTAATACAAGAGATCTTAATAGAAATGATTCTTATTACTGTAAATGAAAAGACGGATGAGTTTTCGTCCTTTTCCACTTGGAATTTTCCTTAGGACTATACGTATGTAAGTTATAATATATCGTTATTTCAGTTTTTAAACCAGCATGAATGGTCTTCCCAAAACTTTCTCTCATACTCTCTAATAAGTTTATCGTGCCTGAGAACGCCTTGCATGGTACTGACGTACAATAGTTTTAAATATCAACTTTTGGCGAGAATTTAACATTTTTACATTATTTCCCATGTGGTTCATGACGAATTTTAGTCGATTAATTCCTGACATGCATTAATTGTATTCAAAAATCGAATTTGTGTTTTAGACTGATTTTGTTTTCCTCAATCGATTGAAATAAAAATTTGACACAAAACTGCACTTGTAGTTATAAATTATCATACCAAATTTTATATGTTTAAGTCATTGCCTTTAGAATTACCGCGTTTACCTATTTCAAGTACAGGCAGTACAGGCAGTACCTTGAAAGTACAGGCAGTCAACCCTTGGTTGTATTTGGCTTAAAATTTGACAGGTGTCTGCTCTGCGGATGCTAAATCTGTGCACCGAATCTTATCTATCTAGCTCTCTTCGTTTTAATTTGTCGTGCTAACTTATATTCGAACAGCCGGGATACCTCTGAACAGATTTTACTCAAAATTTGGTAGAAATATGCAAATTTGATGTGAAGACTGTACACCAAATTTCAACTATCTAGCTCCAATAGTTGGTTTTTTTTTTTTTTTTTTTTTTTTTTTTTGAACTCAGGGAGGTCTAAACATGGAGATTCGTCAAAATCTCGAGTTCGAATTTTTTTGACGATTACTATATTTTCTCTATACAACGTATACCAGAAAGTAAAAAATAATTTTAGATTACAATTTATCTTTCAAAGTTATATTTACGAAGATAAGATAGCTTAAAGCTATGTTTATCTAAATAACATTTCTAATTTCATTTCACAGTTGCTAATTATTTTCACCTACCAAATCATTTTTGACGAAAATCTTTTAAAATAAACTTAAATTTATTGCAAAAATGCAAGAAAAAATGTTCATACAGATATGAATGTATCTTTAAAACATATTTATGTTGGAGGAAAAAAACTGTAAATATTATCTTAACCATAATAAATTTAATTTAATGCAAATTGATAAGTTTTCATAAAATGTAAATTATATTAGCTATATTAATTATTGTTTCATCATTAATGTTGAAGAATATTGCAGACGACAGTATTATCAGAAGTTCAGAGATCCAAAATTAGATAAGACAATTGCATGAGATCTATTCTATCCCTTACAATTGCGTCGAATTCGGAAGAGGGAGAGAGGAGAATTGTCGGCTCATCAAATATCATTTGCGTCATCTGACCGTACCGAAATAGCCCTCATATAGCTTCTGAATCGAACATTAATCCGTGTAAGTTACTATTCCCCTCTAATAATTCAGAATAAACGGCTTATGGCAGCTTAAGGGTTTGAAGAAATGGTAAACCAAATTAAGCTTGCATGTTTGGACATAAAAATATATTTTCTCTAATTTTTTTAAAAAGTATTTTCTTCTTTTTTTTCTTATGTACACAGTATACAAAGAGAAAGTATTGTAATCGTCACAAAATTCGAACTCGAGATTTTGATGTATGTCCACTTTTCAGTACTCCTCGAGCCCGAAAAACATATATATTTTTTTATTATGTCTGCGCATTTGTGAGCACGGTAACTCAAAAAATGCTTTGAGCTAGACAGATAAAATTTGGTCTGTTGTCTTTATATCAAAATTGTAGATTTTTATCAAATTTTGAACGTATTGTATTTAGAGAATGTTTGTCTGCCTGACTGTACAATTACAAAACGTTTATAGCTAAACGAATAAAATTTGGTAATAAGGAGATAATCAGTTGGTAAAAACGCAATGATTTAGATAAATGAAATCTGGTACGTGATTTTGTAATTGTAATCCTGTGACAAATTTTAGCTTCAATTGATCGAAAATAAGGCATTTAAAATGTTTACATGGTTATTTTTTCATTATATCACGTAACAGAATACTTACTTGCGAGAATCTTAAAATAAAAATCTGAGTACTCCTGATGTTTACGGCCTTATATAAAATCCACAATTTTATGTGTAAGAAAGGAGATAACACTTTTCGTTATAATAACACTAGTTTCTTTTTCGAGGACACTGGTCTCCTTGTCATACACTTAATGTTGGACTTTGAACATTTAACATTTTACTGCCTTCTTGTAGCTATACTTTCACATAAGATGCTGCGCAGACAATACATAGCTTCTCTGCACAATCGAGTTTTAATTTAATGACTATCTCATTCAGTTTGATTGTTTAGCTCAGTCACTGAGATGTTGCTAGGATTTCTGCATTCGTTAAACAGTGCTGAGTTCACATTTCGATTGTCAAAAATAAACGAACCGTGCAAGGGTGAGGGAACCGTTTTAACAAATGCATTTTCAAGCTGTGTAATCGAGTTTAAACAAACAATTATTGCAAATGACACATCGAAGTATCAGGTTGAAGTCATTGGTGTGAAAGGTAAATAAACTCAGATGAATCATTTACAAGATGAAGTATCAATGTAAAACTTCTAGTTTATAAGCGACAAATACATTTCGCGAACGCAAGACATCCGATGTCGTCGCAGCTGCTTTCGAGCCAGAATTCTCCGTACAGATTGTTATTGAAAGTTTTTCTGCGTTCTTTTGAAATTCTGATAAAAGGAATGATTCACTTCCCGTGACTCAGAGATTACCATCGCGACTCGGGCTATTCAATACGTACTTCTTTTCATTAATTTTGCCGGCGCCATCAGGGTCGAATGTGTCGAATGCTTTCTTGATGACTTCTTCTTGGTCAGTGCCTATAACATGCAAAGAAAAAAAAAGAATAAGAATTCATTGTTATTTACAATATTTAGAGTAATCATATACCCACAAAATATAAATTCAGGCTGAATTGGTAATGTTTTTTTAATTTTAAAAAGTAATCAATAGTTGTTTTTATGTAACATTTTAAAACAAAAATATACTTTTTCATGGTATCATTTTGGTAAAAGAAAAAGGGGGAAAGGGCATTAAGGTATTTGACTACGTTCGGGATGAATATTTTGAAAAAATCGTTCGAAAATAATTATATTTTTAAATATTTCCATTAAAAAGGTTGGAAAAACATCTATGAAACGAAATTATACCTGTTAAACGGGAAAAGTTATTTAAAAATCGGTAAAAGGACATTTTTTAGCTAAAAAGAGATATAATGCAAAAATCGTCTAGTTTAGAGGTTTTTTTAAATGATTTGTTGAAAATCGTGCAGATAATTAGCAGTTTAAAATTAAGTTTTGCAGATAGTTGCAATTTAAAATTTTGCAGAAATATATTATCTAGTTCTTAAACTTAAAAAAATAAGCCGTATTTCTATCCATTCTTTAAATATTGAAGATTGACTGATAAAAACATGCAACTTTCAATTTTTTTTTCAAATTGTGAAGCGCTAAAACAACTATAAAATATTTTGAAATGAAAAATTTGCTTGTTCCGTGGTTTAGGTACTGCGTAACTTATTGAAAAATTATTATACAAAATTTGAAGAAAAAATATGTATTAGATTTTAATTTGTGAGATTTTTCATAAGAAAATTTTGTCAAAGATTGTAATTTCAAAAGAAATAGCACTAAAGCGTATGTAAATGCGATTATAAAAATGAGAATAAAGTCCCCCCCCCCAAATAGACTTAGAAACAAAATTCTAATGGTTTTATAAAGAAATATTTTCAAACATTAATATTAAGCTTTAAAAAAATCATTATTTTGCAAAAAAAAAAAAAAAATTTAACGTAGACACCTACCTTAATAGAAACTATTCATGTGACTTTTCTGTCACATGGCAAACCTAACTGCTCTTTCTATTATACTCTGTTGTGTCGTCATATCCCTTTTCCTCCCGTTCGTGATTTTAAAATTAAATCGAAATTGAACAATTGAGGGATGTCAAGTGATATAGAGCTACCAAACTAAAGCGGAATGACTTCTTTGATAATAGATGCTCTCCAAAAAAGAATGAGATGATTTCAAAAAAAAAATTATTATATGTTTTAATTAAAAAATCAGTTGAAAGATTTGCCTTTTTCTTCAGAAACTCTGGAATAACAAAGTTCAAAACTAGAATTATTCAAAGAATCATTGTTATACCTTTTGAAAATACCAAAATTTGCTTTTCGGAAATAACTAATTTTATTTTCAGTACAAATTTTTCTCTAATATGGATAAAATTTTAGGCTTATTTTTAGAAATATTTTGCAATAATGCATTTTTTTTTTATTTTAGTAACGCATGTGCATTGCTGCAAATTTAAATACTTTTTTTTGTTATATTATCTCTAAGTAAATTTTAAAAATTTATAAAGGTAGATTCTTTTGTGATAAAATTTCAATTAAAATTTTCAAAATGGAAGAGAAAGAGAGAGGGAGGGGAGGGAAGAGACGAATCAAGCCTAAGACAGTTTGAACCTGCGATATTTCGGACTAGAGGTTCGAATTTACTTAAACAATAAATTTCCATTCTAATAAACGGTCTGCAAAATAATTTTTTTTAACTTTCTCGTATATGTTGTATAGAGAAAGTATAGTAACCATAAAAAAATCCGATCTCCAAATTTTGATAAATCCTCACGCTTCAGACAGTTCGAAAAACCTATTTTTGGAAAATGTCTGTGACAAAGATAACTCAAAAACGCTTTGAGCTAGACTGTTGAAATTCAGAACACGATCTTCACATTAATTTGTAGATTTCTGTCAAATTTTGTGTAAAATCTGTTCAGAGGAAGTCCGTCTGTTTGAATATAAGTTAACACGATAACCACAAAATAAAGACAATTAGATAGATAAAATTAGGTATGTAGTGATTGGATTTTGAAGCGTTAGGAAATAAACGTTCATAGATGGCGCTAGACAACTAGCGCGAGTGTCATTAAAAGAGTGATGTCATTCGAATGTTGGCTCTTGAAGAAGGAGTTACTGAGCAGAGTAACTAGAACGAATCTGCAATAAATTTGTTGTTAAGTTTTCTATTTGCCTATTTATTCAAAGCACTCACGAACCAGCCAAGACAAGGTACACAGCATTTATAGCTTAGACACATAACAAATTTTGAGCCAAATCTGATACTGCCAGTCTGTACTTTCAGAAGCATGCAAAAACGCGATAATTCAAAAACGCAAGGACATAAATATATCAAATTTTGTATGGCATTTTGTGACTACAAGTGAAGTTTTTTTAAAAATCAAATTTCTGTTTCAATCGGTTGAGGAAAACAAAATGGGTCTAAAACACAAATTCGCTTTTTGGATGCTATTAGCGCATGCCAGTGATTAATCGCCAAATATCTCGCCAAGTATGATGTTATAGATTCAGTAAAAATGCTAAATTCAAGCCAAAAGTTAATATTTCGTAATTATTGAATGCCAATGCCATGTAAGGCGTTCTCTAGCATGATAAGTTTATTAAAAAGTATAAGAGAAAGTTTAAGGGAGACCACTGCCGTTAGTTTCCTTTGCTATACACGGGCGTAGTAAAATTAGCCACTACGGACATGTGCACCTGTTAGGAAGGAAGCGGTGAGGCGGAAATGACAGCAAAGATCTTGCACTCTATTATACAATAGATATTTCTTCTGCGTCAGCTGATGTGTAGGCATTCAATAATTTCCCTTTTGTACGCAAACTATGTATTTTTGATATGAATAAAAATTCCTTTCTTTTTTAAACGTATCAATTTTTGAAACGTAGTTGCTTAAGAAAGTTTTAACTCCAGAATAAATAAATGAAATTTTAAACATAGAATCAGATAATATATACTAATTTTCTTATTGTCAGAATGAAACAATTTATGCCGTTTATATCTTGATTTTTTTTTGTGCTGTTTAATTAAAAATAACGCATTTGTTTTGAATTTCATTTACGTATTCTAATGGTGTGGTTATGAGAACACCGATGAATATTAGTTATAAATTTTGGGTCTCGAGCTTTTTTATATTGTAACTCTAATAATTATCAAAAACTATATTAATTATTTAAAATTAATTTTACGTAATTCTGGTATGAAAATTAGATATTTTAAAATGCTGTTAAATTTTGATTCATAAATAATTTTAACTGATCTTTTCTTTTTCTTTTTTTTTTCTGAATTAGAAATTCAGTTGATATACTATTCGGTACATCAGAATTGGAATTTTATTTTAGAAACATTTGAAATCTCCCTATTTAGTTTTATGCCTTGCAGCAGGGCGGTAGTGGTATTACAAGACAGCTTCAAATGCTCTCTTTATCTATAAATACTGAAATTGAAATCACACACACAAGAAGGGTTAAATCTTGAACTTAATTATAGTTTATAGATTCACACCTGTTTAGAACCACTAGGCCGAAGTGGGTTGCAAGCAAGTCAATGAAAATTTTTATTAAATTAATTGCAAAATTAATAAATTTAAAAAAAGTATAGATTCTATGAATTATAAATTATTAGAAACCTGCTCAAATATGCTCGACAGCATAATCTTATCTGATTCGTTACGTTTGTTTAACTATTGCTGTATTTATAAACATCGAGTGTATGTTCAAATAATGGTGCGTACAAACATGGATGGCATGTAGTCAGTAACTCATAAAAAATAAAACCTTTAATTTTTCACAAAATTATTAAAATAAATAATTTACCTAAAATAAATCAATCATATGTTGTTAAATTAAAAAAATGAGTTTAAATATGAAACTAAGTTGTCAAATTAATACTTAAATTCTTAATAATATTAAATTGTCAATAAAATACTTCAATTCGCCGTTGCATATAATGGCATTCTTTGTAATTATTTTTGCAATGCTATTTTTCCCGACAATAACTGCAGGTGAAGAAATTTTTAGTTCAAGATTTTCTTCAATCCCCTGCAAATTTTCATGTTACGTCCAAAAGAACATTGTTAAGACTGATTAGATTACTAGCACAAAATTAATTAGTCACTTAGATGTTATACAGATATTTAGAAAGAATAAAACTTAAATAATTTCATCATTAATTTACCTGCTATCCTTTCACCGAAGATGGTGAGAAACATGGTGAAATTAATTGGACCAGGGGCTTCAGAAAGCATGCTGTTCAGATCATTTTCGCTCACGATTTTTCCTGTGAGATGAAAGAAAAATATAAATATTAAAATAAAAATAGATAAATATTTTTAAAAAAAATCAAGTCCAACAGATAAAATCTGTAGAGATCATATAATTTAAAGAATTGTTTTCTTGGAAGTAAGGTATTTTTTGACTTTCAACTGGAAAACAAAATAAGAAATATCGATATTAAAGAAACTTGTATCAGTATTTTAGTTTTAAAAATGATGAAAATGTCCATTATTTTTATACAATCACATTATTAAAATGAATTATCACTTTATAGACAGGAGAGTAAAAATAATAAAAACATCTCTAAATTTTATATGCTGATAAATCAGTCAAAAGTGATATTTTTAAAATAATGACTTTGAAGTCAAATTTTAATATAGAAAACTCAATTATTTTATGAAATTATAAATGTTCAAAGTAAAAGTAACTTATAACGAATGCATTAAATATTTCCAAGTAAAATTAAAGGATTAAATGTTTTCAATTAATGGTCAAACTAAGGAACCAAAAAATTTATTATTTTATTTTACACAAGATGGATATTCGGTTTTTGAAACAGAAATTTCCTGTAATGCGCAGATGGATAGTTTTTTTCTGTGCAGTAGAGATAATTACTATAGGTTTTATCACAAGACAAAATATAATTTTCTTACCTAGTGAATCGAACGTTGCTCTTAAATCGTTCTTGTCTATTAGGCCATCTTTATTGGAGTCGATGAGTTGAAAAGCCTTTCAAATAAATAATAAAAACATCAACGATATGAAAAAAATACAGACATAAAATTATCAACTATCGTATGATCGTTAAAAGATAAAAAATAATAAAGCATCATTAAGATCTCGAAATGGGAAAATAGCAAATCTCAATTAGCCTCATTAGTGAGATTATACGCTTTTCTAGGAAACAAATGATATAAACACTGCAGTTTGTGAATATAAGATTTCACCTTTATTTTTGCATCTCAACAAAATGAACTCACCTCTTTGAACTCCGCTATTTGATTTTGTTCAAACATAGCGAAGACATTGGACGTCGCGCGTCGGGCAGTCTTCTTCTGGGAGTCGCTCTTTGTCTTCTTCGACTAAAATTATAAGAAACCAGGCAAAATAATAAATGTTTTTATATCTAATTCAAATCAAAATAAAGAAGACTGTATACATGAGAGATAATTAAGCTTCTATTGGCTTCCATTTCAGCTTTAAGAATAAAATTCTTATTAGAAATATTTTTGAATTAAAAGAATTTATGCGTTCAAAAAAAGGAATGAATTAAATTATTTCGCCAATTTTCAAGTTTGTTTAATATAATTTTTTTAATATTTAATATTATTATATTTAATATATTTAATATTATTATATTTAATATATTTATATTACGTATGCAGCGAATAATTTCTGTTTCGATAGTATATCGTATCAGAACATAGGATTGTAATTTACTGGTCAGACAATTCAAACTATATAAGCTAGTCATAAATATGAATGTGTACGTAGGCTCTCTTCAGGCCAGACCGTTTGACTTACAATTGCCTAATTTAGCAATGTTTACCTTAGAGAATGAGAATCTGCGTTTCAGAACGATTTTTTAACTTTTAATTTGAATTTTATTAAATTAAAAATTAAGCTGAATTTGACGTTTTTCCAAAAATATTATTGCTCAAAAATAAATTTTATACCGTTACAAAATTTAAAAGATAGTCTTTTTAATTATACATTTCAATAATCATGCGAATTTTTCCTAAATTTTAGCAATTTTTTAAAAATATTTTTTTTTGTATAATTTTGCATATATTATATTGTTGGCCATAAATTCAAATCATTTTCATTCTTCATTAAATACTTAATCACGCGATTTTTTTTATTGTTAAAAGTTAAAGAAAAAAAGATTCTGTTTAATATATGAATAGTTTACAAGACAAATAAAAAATTGAAGTCTCACTGTCATAAAATTTAGAAGATAGATGGACCGGAAATTCACGTTTTTAATAGAACTCTCTCTATTAGAAAAGTTCATGTACATGTTATACAGAACTTAACTTATATAGTTGAAATAACACGGCTTGGATATCAGACAATGTGACGGAATCATGTACATAGAGTTATAAAAAGTGATTTGTCTGAAGTAGAATTCAACCAAAAATGTTGACGGAACAGTTGGTCACCTGATGCGACTAGTATAATATAAATGCAACTTTTCTTCTACAAATCTAAAAATTCACATCCAAATACTAATTCAATATTTAAATTAGAATATTTGAGTATTTATCGACATGTTTTTACTTAACATTCGCTGCTTGGTTTCGAGCTGTGGTCTATTGCGTGTCTATTTCTGCTTGTTTTGGGATCGCATGTTTAGTTGATACAATTTTGAGCAGTATTAAGCAATACTGAGCAATATTATAAGCCATGTAAGAAATGATAATTTATTTTCTATTATTATGAATTAAAAAAAAACAATGACATTATTTTGTGATAATGCGAATATAGCATGTGGATAGATATATTTTAAGATATAAACAAAGCAAAATAAGATGTAATGAAATGTACTTGAGCGCAAAGTAGATGAAAATCAGAGGTATGAAACTAGTAATAGAAAAGAACTTGCCATTTTTTTGTAAAAATCATTGAATATTAACTGAAACTGTCCGTTTACATCAATGACATAAAAGGTAGTTAGACCAAAAAAAACCGAATTTAAGCTGAGAAGAATGTGACGATGATGAAGAATTACAATGTCAGAGGAGCATTTATACTTAAACACAGCCGGAAATTATTAGAATATTTTTTCTATGAGAACGGGGTATTAATATATGCATATTAATAGTGTGAAATGAAAAACCATAAAGAAGTTCATTAGTAGAGATTTTGGATAAGTTCCAAAATTGCAAAGGGATCATAAATAAGAAACATACAAAATAAGTTTCGCTAGTTAAATTTGAATTTCAAAAGTTTTCCATATTTTCATTTATAAATTTTTGATTTTATGAGCATTTTTATTATTTGAAATGCCTAAAAATCATCAAGGCATTTACATTTTGCGTATGTACATTACAATATCGCAACTATGATTCATTCAGAGAATTTTGTTCTTGTATGTATATAATATATTATACATGTTTTAAAAAAGTTCATTATCTTTATATATTTAAACTTATTGATCATTCGTAGTGGATCTTTCATTATTGACCAAAACATTTTTTAAACCAAAATATTTTTTTTGTAAGAAATTTTAAATTTTTTTCTTAAACTATGAAAACTTTATTAGAGATCTCAAAGATAAGCGTAGCTTTATGTGTTTTATAAAATTTTCATGAAATGATGCACTTAAGAAAGTAGTCTTCTTCCATTAGATTTTTTTTTGATAATTTTTGCTTTCTCCACTGTTGCTAGGACGAAACAATTTGGTTTATTGTTTCTTTATCATTGCGGAATTCAAAGATATTTCAGTAATACTTAAGGTAAAGTTACATTTATTTATTGTTTTATTTTAAAAGATAAGCCCCCATATATTTTAAATCATGCATGCTCAGAGAGTGTGCATCAATAAGAAGGCTTGAGTCTTAAATTGCCAAATATAAATTTCTTCTCTAGACAACTTTTTTTTTGTTCCAGTTTTGATAGTTTTTGATGATCATGTTTCGATAGGAACAGGAACAGGTGGCATTCAGTTCATCCGTATCAATTTCGATTACCGTTGAAGCCACAATTTTGGATGACATATTTAGAGCACAACGTAATGGATCCATGTTATCAAATGAAAGTTATTTGGAAAATAGCAGGACTTAATAATTTCTTATAATGTACAGAAAATTTCATAGAATATGAATTAAAAAAACATTAAAATGGCACGTGAATTACTCCAATATTTTCTTTACCTGAAAATTCATTTCTTGCTATCAATTATTGGATAATAAAATCAGAAATTAGAACAATTTAGCTCTACATTACACGTTATTTTTAATATTTTTTCTAGGTATTATTTCTAAAAATGAGAAATTTGGGAAAGAAATTTTTAAGATTAATTCAGAATTTTTTTTTCTTAAAATAAAAAAGTCCTTAGACATTTATTTAAAATTTCTTTATTAAAATACTTCTAATGCTAAATAAAGTCAAAAATGTAATACGTAATTTATTTTTCTAATTAATTATTAAATTTTTTAAAATGAATTTTAAAACGATAGTATTATAAAGCAGACAAAATAATGGTTTTGTTAGCTTTGTTTTAGAAAATAAATAAGAGCTACTTTAAGAAGACTCTCGTACATCTGAATTATGATGAAGAGAACGACACATGAGCCGACACTCCCTACTTCAAACATTCTACGCCATACCAGTAGGAGTGTGAGTGACATTTAATCTTCGGCTGATTTAACCTGAACTAATTAATACCCTTTACATGGCGAATCTTCTACCAAACTGTTCTCGACATGGATACTTTCCGGTTCTGAAACCGGACACTAGGCGCTAGACCACAGTTGTCTTTTTTAATGGATCATACATAAAATTGATTTTTTTTTTCTACTGAAATACAATTATTATTTTCAATAAACAACATCAAATGCATGAATTAATAAATTATTTATCTAGATTGTTATTTCTTAGAGCCAATTAATAACAATAAAAAGTTAATTTAAGGCGGATTTATATGTTTCCCTTTTATACCAATGTAATGAAAAAAAAAAAATACCGATTATATCGTTTTTTACCCGGCAGTTAAAACTCGGATATTATTGTCAAGTTGTGAAGTTATTTAGGGTCATTGGTAAGCTTTTAGATTAAATACATATTTTAAAGAAAATTGTTAAGCAGAAATTTGGCTGACTGTATAGAAATTTTTTTTTGAGAAACTGTATGAACTGTATGAATTTTTTTTTTTCATTTACCCTGAAAATATGAAGAAAAACTTTCAACTTGCTAACGACTAACACCGGCGATAAGCGACTAACGATGTTTCAACGATAAGCGACTAACAAGTCAATTAATCATTGCCTTTTGTGTTGCCAAAGTCGTTGCAAAATTTGCATTAAATGGAACACTGTTTGAAGGCGAAATTCTATTTTTGTATAGTTAGGAAACCGTTCCGACCTTCAGGTTAGGTGATATTGATTTCAGTGGCGAAACTTAGTAACCGCCGACTTGCAGTTGAAGGAGGAATACTAAATTTAATACAAATGTAAAAATGAAGCAGATATGTCTTTTTTTAAGTACAAAATATAAATGTACTAAAATATAAACTTTATTTTTATATAAAATTTTGTGTATATTATTTAACTATACAGACAAAATATATTTAAAATAGTAAAAAAAAAATTGTATATTAAATATAAATACATTTTGAAGTGAAAAAAAATTATTCATAAGAACAGAGAAAAACAATATTTTCAGCGGTAAAAGTAATTCACATTGATGCCAGAATTGATGCCAGGGTAAATTGAAACGCAGTCTTAAAGTATGATCGTACATTCACAATTCCATTGTAAATATCATTGAAAAGCCACAAATAAATTAATAATTCCATTGACAGCTACAATTTTTTAACAGTTGACTCCGGTGCCTCGTGGCAAAATTGCGTGCTCCAGACCTATTCTACGGAAGATAAGCAGATCTACAGTGAATCAGAGCACCCGCAGGAGATAAAATGTCCGACCACTGGTGAGATGTATACATTTTGAGATATAATTACATAACCTTGGTCACTCGATCGATTAAAAATTATGAGACCTTTCTCTCAAAATAGCTTTACTGTGAATTATAAGAAACAATAATACTATTAAATTCTTAAATCGATACTTTTTTATAAACCTTAAATGCTTATCTTATTTGTCACGATTGCTTTTTACACGTTGGTTTTTAATTGAAATAAATAACGTATCGATTTTCACGCGAACTCAACAATAAACGCAGCTGAAGGATGTTATGTATAACCAACCGACACAAGTTCATGAAACATAAACGCACTGGATCACGTGAGAAAACACGGGGAAGCAGATAACAAAGATTTGATTCAGCGTAGTTAAAAAAAATGTAGCAGTGAATCCCACTCGTGTGTACTCGGCTGATAGAAAAGTAAATATTTTGAGTCAAGTAACAATGAGAGGCGTGTTCTGTACCTTTGTTAAACTTTCTTGATAAGATTGAAGTTCTAGTTTACCTGAAAAGTTCGATTGAAATGAATAGCTAAAATTAAATATTTGTTTTAAGCACTTCAAATTATCTTTATGTATCTTTTATTTCTTTCTTCAGTCACAATTCTTTTTTTCTGATAAATATAGCGAAATTTAAATATTATCTTTTGGCGAAACAAAAGATATCAGAACAAACGCCCCTATCGATTTTATTACAGTGTCTAATTGATAAAAGGTCACTATAAATTGTCATTTTAGTCCATAAATGGGTTTTATTAACGATATGTTTGAATTCTTAGGGAAGTCAGTTATTTACTACTTATGTTCCTATCTAGCTAAACGAGGTTAAAAGTAGTCTAAATATAGGTTAAAAGTAATTGATAATGATATAATATTAAATAAGTAGAATCGATATCCTGCCGAAATCAATGGAATAATGGCAGATATTGCATATATTTCGTAATTTTTTACTTTTGCTAATATGGACACTATCTAATTTTATTAATTATCTAATCTATTCCATATATTAATTTGTGGGTGATATAGAACATTTGAATATTTAGAATTTGGATGCTATGCAGACAGTGAAATATTGTTTATTCCAAATAAAGAAAAAAAATTGGGTAAAAAAATCCTCAGAATATTCTTTTGGTAAAGATTATAGGTATGATTTATTTAATATCTAGGTAATTTTTAGAATTGTTTAACATATCAAGAACTTATTCCTTTCCTGTTAGCTATTCCTTTTCTTCAAAGATTGTTAATACATGTCCTTAATATTTTCAGCTATTAATAAATTATTTTTTTAAAATTATAATTCAAAAATGTACTTCAATCAATAATCAATCTTTCAAACAAAAATTCTAAATTAAATTAATTAAAATGTAATTTAAACACAGAAATAAATTTTCAATTTAAAGTCAATTAATTGTAAAAATACGATTAATAATAATGTTTAATAATAGTTTTGAATCTATTCTAAATTTTTATACTAGATCTTGACATTGAATATTGTATAAAGCTTTTCATAATTTTTTCAGTAAAAATGTAGATTTTTATTATTATCCTTTTTAATAAATATCCATTCAGTTCTGCATCCTTTTTTGGAGCATTTTATTAATAATCATATTATCATCACCCTTATTCATAACGAATTTAAAAAAAGTTTGACTTTTTCCAGATGAACCATAAAATTTTGGCTATTTTTTAAAAGAAGTATTCCTTTCTTTGAACAAAACTATCTTTTAACTGCAACTCACAAATTGAATTCAGATGTACTAAGAGGACAGCAATTCAACTTCTAACTTACCATTTTGAATGAAGACTTGGATCAGGGAGTTCTCACCAAAACGTTCGATAGTTCACCACCACCCAGGAAAAAACCTCTTCACCGAGTGGATGCTCGCCCCGGACTCAACCTTTCGCAATTCTGTGCCAGCCGTCATCGTTTCTTCATTTCTCATGACCATATTTCTCTCTCCCTCGCCTTCAGGCATACCAAAATAAAATGCAAAGAAAACATTCGTCTGGGTATGGATGCTGCAGCGGCCAAATATGGAGTCCGAAAGAAAAACCAAACTTTCTTGGTCATCCTTCATGCATTCTCAGTCGCTTAGTTCCTTCCTGTAAACATTCTGGTGGAAGGTGAGAACTGAACTAGTTGAATTTTTCTGGAACTACTGAAAGAAACACACTTGTTGATGTGGTTAAGGGAATTCAAGACTGCAAGAAGGCAACTCTCTCCCGATGTTCTGAAGAATCTACTATATGGTTTGGTAAAATGTTATATTCTTGTTCTTAATCATTGCCAATGTCTTAACATTATACATTTTATTCAATGCTGAAAGTTAAAAGAAAAAAAATTGATTCTACCAAATGCAATAATGAATTCTATTTTAGACTCAACATATCTAAGTCCATTCTAATCCTTTTAAAAGATTTCAAAGATTTTATAAATTATTCTTTTATTTATCGTCTTAAACTTACAAATTTAATATGCTTTATTGATTATTGAGAAAATTTTATGATTTAGATTTAGTGCTATGGTTACTAAAACAGCCCAGATAGGATGCTTTTAAATATTTACATTAACATTAAACTACTTTTAAGTAAATTCCTTGAAGTACATTGTATTATTCCCTTTGATTTATCGAATGCTCTAAATTAAATAATTCATATTTGTAATACTTTCATAATATTAATAAACGTGTAGTATATTAATAGGAATTGTAGACAGATATTAACTTATGTAACCCTATTAGCTTCCATTCACAATATTATAAAAATATAAAGTATTTTTTACTTATCGTTAGAAATATATTTTGCAATTTTTACAGTCTCCTAGATGTTTTTTGATTTTTGTTTTGAACTATGTTTTGTTCAACTTTTTGCAGAATTATATTTCTATGGCTAATAATAATAAAGATGAAGATGTGTGCGTTTCAATCAGGAATGATCATTTGACGTAGCGCTGCCAAATTTGGCACAAGTAAACTTTAGACTATGAAAACTTATGACTTGGAGCTTTTTTTGTAGTTTTAATTAGAAAATGTATTAATTAATTTTTTTGACGATAACTACAGAGGGCATTATTGCATGAAACTATATTTCCCACTTTTTAAGAATTAAAAAAAAATTGTCTCCAGTTTAACTTTTATGCAAAATTTCTCTGAATGATACTTAAAAAAAATATTTTTTGTATAATTTTTAACAATAGATTTCTTTGTTGAACTGGTGTTGAAGTCATTTCCATTGTTCTTTCAAAGCTGCTTAATCTCATGATTTTCATCTATTGTTGTAAGCCTGAGAAAAATAGATTCTGTTTAATATGAGTGTTGTTAGTTCACTTGAAAAGCAAGAAAGTGAAGTTACAGTACCGTGAAGGTTAGAAGATAGATTATTCTGAATGTTACGTTATTAATAATATTATGATGTCTTGGGATTTGACTTTATGAGGATGGTTCATGCGTATAAGGAACAGAACGGATGTAAGTCTATTGAAATAACTTTGTTCCATGTCTGTCACAATTTGATGCTCAAATTTATTGCTTTTATTTTCTTGGAGGAATCATGGACATTAAGCTATGAATAAAAGATTTAATTGAAAATATCATAAATATTTGGAGCACCAGTTGGTCGTCTAAAGCTGCTAATCATTTATAAGTAAACAACATTATAACTCTTCTTTTCTGCCATTAAATATGAACAGCAGAGGAAGAACATGCAAAAATACAAGTTTCTATCATTAATATTGTACGAAAGTATATAAAAAAAACAATGATCTTAATGTCGACTTCTTTTCATTCGATTATACATATAATCGATTATACATATTTATTATCGATTATCTTTTCTCTCTAATTATACATATGTAAGTATAGGATATTTTAAATGATTGTAAATATATTAAAATTAATTTAAAAAATCGTCAATCCTTGAGTAAGCAAATTTAATTCATGACAAAATAAATATCATTACATAAATATTAAATTGTATATCAGGAAATATTGGAAATCAGGGTGAAACTGCGCGCTTAGGGGAAATTTTTAAAAAAATTTTAATTGAATAAAATTTAGGCGAAATTTTTTAGCTTTCCTACGATTATTTTCAAAAATATTATAATGCAAAACATTATTTTTGTGTAATTTTAAAATTCCAAATATTGTCTTTTTAATGAAATTAATTTAATTGTTACGCGATTTTTTTCTCTGAATTTTAGCAGCATTTTTTTTTAAATATTTTTTTCTGCATACTTTTCAACAATGCATTTAATTGTTCCAATGGAATTTAAAGATCTGTCAGAATTTCATGAAATACTTAGTCTCGCAACTTTCTTTCTCTACTGAAAGGGAAAAAGGATCTGCTTATTATTTGACGTGAAAAAGGAAGAAAGTGAAGGTAATATACTGCGAAAGACAATATATGATTAGAAGATTGAATAGTCCGCCTATCACGTTTTTAATAACAATGTGATGGCTTGGTCTTTGATTCATTTATATTCACAATGAACAGAACAGGTGAATGAAAATAACATGTCTTTTATATCTATTACAGTTTGATGTTTAAAAATACTTTGTTGAGATAATTATGAAAATGAAATTATCTATAAGGGTTTTAATTAAAATTAAATAATCTCTTAAAATTAAATTATACTCTTAAAATGCAATTAATACTCCTCAGTGAATTTTAAACGAATTTCCATGTATTAAAGGAAGATGGAAGCAGCCAAAAGGCGCATTTTTGAAAACTAATGTTTAATTTTAGTTTTAATTCTAAAAAAAAACAGTAACTAAAAATATTGTGATAAACGTTTAAATTAAGAATCAATTCATATCACTAAAGGACACAGAACAGAACACCGTCTAATACACCCGTATCCGTGACCATTCTGGTAACTGAACGGTTTGATGGACATGTTATAGGAATTTTATATAAGTACCAGAATACTTTCAGTAGAGGAAAACAAAAATAACTATCTACAGAATTGGCAAACATATAAGAAATGATATTGTGATGAAACCCTTTACAAAGATTTTCAACTTAGAAATATAATTTGAAATAATAACATGCTGAGAGATAAAATGTGCAAAAAAAAATACATGTGTTCTGTGTTCACTTATTTTAATGACATAATAGATGAGGATGGAGTTATAAAAATCAGATGGAAAATAATTTGGTTAATGGGAACGAAGAGAAACTATGTTTGATTGAAATGTATGATAGGAGACTGCGGTGCTAGTTTTTTCCCTTAGTCTTTCTTAGTATGACACTTGATTTTAAGAGCTAAGGAGGCAAGAGTAGGTCTCTATTATCACTTATAAATCTGATTATCCTGTGGATTTTTTGCCCGGAAAGGAAGTTGCTGGCGACTCTTTTCAGCCATTCTTGTTCATGACCTGGTGATCGTTTTTTCATATGCCAAGAGATTATGAAGATGCATTCCACAGCATAATGAAGTGCCGTGCCAATCCCACAACAACTGCACCGATCACTCTCAGACGATTGAACCTTTTGAGGTAGGCAGGAAAAGGACCGTGCTCTGAGAAGAAAATAATATCCTCTCTGATCCAGTTTGTGAGATGAAGGTTGACTGAAGGCAATATATTAAAAACTTTTCTGCCTGTGTCAACATTGCTCCAATATCCTTGCCATTCCTCTAGCATGTCTTTCCAGAAGAGGGCTTTTACACGTGGTTTAGAAAGCTTTGTTTGTATATAAAGTTGCCCATTTCGCGTTGCGTCCTTCGCCAGTTGGTCTACTTATTCATTGTCTATATTGCCTGCATGTGCTTTACCTCATGAGACTTTTATTGTTGATTTTGAAAGAAGACACCAAAAATTCTCTTGCTATTTGGTTTGTACTCTTTGGATTAGAAGATGCCACGTGTCATGGTAGGTCTATTGTCGACATATATTTTAAAAGGGCTGCTGTATGAACATTGATATGCATATTTTACTGCATCATGAAGTGCGGTGAGTTCAGCTTGAAAAACAGTATTGTTGTCATTCAATTTGGCAGACCAGTGGTAGGACCAGGTCATTGATCAGAACACAAAACACAGCTCCAACTCCATGTTCTGTTTTTGAGCCATCCATCTGTGAAGATATTGATATTGTTCATTTGAGATATATTTATTAATTCATCTTCCAATGATATTTGGTTGGGATTTAGATGCTGTGAAGGGTGAGTTGACCAGCCAATTGCTTTTTTCTCTAGATCTTCTGGTTGGATTTCTGTTATGTTATGCGCAAGAGGGATTCTAAGGCGATATATTGTAGTTAGTCTGGCTTCAAACTGTAATTGCATGTGCAGGGGTGGAATGCCAAGAATGATTTGTAGCACTGCTGTTGAAGTTGTGCGATATGCATCTAAAATATAGAGAAGAAATGGTCTGTGAATGGTGGAGAGTTTCCTCTTCATTCTGTACGTAGGGTTTAGACACCACGCTGAAGAACCATGAGCGAGCATTATCTCACTAATGTCTTTTTAAAGAACTCTTCTGTGTTTTTGAAAGATTTCCCATGTGCTGCCGGTGATTCTTTTGAGGCTTTGATGCCTTTTAATGGCCCTTTCTCCTTGTTTTTCTATATGTTTTCCAGCCAGTTTAAATGGTCATCGTGGATTCCTAGATATTAAAAGATTTGGGTTTCTTGATGATGATTCCATATGATTCTGGGACCTCTCGCCATTTTGCTGAATAAAATATGGGTTGTTTTTCCCGCGGAGATGGAAAGGCGATTATTTCAGTACCAGGAATTAAGTTTGGCTATTGCAAGTCGAGTTTCTCTTTCAAGGCTATTTTTTGTGTCCGCTTCGATAACCAGTACAAAATCATTTGCAAAGGCTTGGATATGCACATTTTCTGGCCAGACCTGTTTGAGAATTTCGTTGGCTACGAGATTTCACAGAGCTGAACCACTACATAATCCTTGAGGGCAGCCTTATTTCTGATACTAAAGGATAAACAGTATCATTTTCACTTGTTTATTTTTCAGACAATAAATTGCTGTTCTTTGATATTCAATCAGATTTCCAATAATTTTGATGTAATTAACTAACAGAAATATCATCATTAGATTTTAATTTTTAAAAACAAACAAACATGAATTTATGTTTCCCCCCGCTTAAACTGAGAGTTTTTAAAAAAGAAGTTTTGAGAAAAAAAGGTGATTTGTGTCTCCTTTAATTTTGAGATCTAATGTTCTAGTTTTTAATTTTGTTGAAATTGCTTCAGTATTTAGATTTTATTCTTTAATCTTTAACTTGTTAATTTCAACTTTTAAAAATTGAAAAAAATATGAGCTAAACAAACAAAAAAAGTCTTACAAAAACAGTCTCTTGTAAACTTATTTCTATTCACTGAATCCTATCCTATATTACTAGCTTAAAGATAACTCCATTGATTTGTACAAAAAAAAGCTGAAAGAAATAAGATCCACAATTTTGAATCACAACCAAATGAAGACAACTTTAAATGAGAAAGAACCAACTCTTCAGACTTTTAAATATACTACTATGATGATGAATGGCGCCAAAATTCAAATTTAATGTGTAACTTTCTAGTGCAGCAAGCTGTCTATAGATTTGAATTTTCAAGTCGACATTACCCCATTTTGGATGCCGAGAGTTTTTCATTAACTCTTTTTGCAATCAAAGCTGTTGACCTTTTAGAAGAGTGAAATGTAGTGCGGTTGTATTAAATTAAATATTCAAAGAAGTAAAAGGAAATTAAATACGACAATATTTCAAGAAACAATATGTGTACATCACATACCACATTAAAATATGTAGCCATTAATCGATTCCCAGCTTTACTTTTCGGTTTTCCATATTCATCTCAGGATGAAAATGTCTGATATACAAATTTAGATTGAATGAGCACCTTAGAGCAATGAATACACAGAACAATAGAGTATTGATCGATCTAGGTTTTAAATGTACGATCATACATTCGTAACGTCATGAGAGTTTCAGAAGACCTTCAAAACCCTGGAATTGAATGGGGAAGAATTCATAGCATTGCGAAATATTCTGTGGTTAATTCCACTTCTCACTTCAAATAACCAAGGAAGAGAAATGAAATGGAATATCACAGTATTTCAAAAAAGAATATTCAATCTCAATGGGATCTCATATGCCATTGAAATTTGCAATTATAAATTGATACGGCACCTTAATCTTCAATTCTACTCGCATAACAACATGAAATGCTTGTTATACAAGTTTACATTTAATATGCACCTGGTGCACAGATGCTAAAGATCATATCCGAATTTGGGGTTTAAGCGCATTATCATCAGCTCTCCATGTCGAGGGACTATCACCCAGCGTTTGCAGGCCTGGAATTGACGGAATAGATGTATAAATAGCGAAATTCTCAGCCGTTTGAGCTACGTAACATTTTAAATAATTAAAGATGGAAAACGAAATAAAATATTAAAAAATTACAAAACATGTATGTATCTTATATGAATTTATGCTTTCTTCTGAATATACAGAATAATAATGTTTTGGAAACGATGTTGAAAAAAAATAGAGTTTCTAGAAATAACGTTTTAAAACTTCACATTAATGCTAAGATAAAATGGAAATAACTTGAATAGATCGACAAATAACTTAATAACTTAAGTAACTTTAACAGGCAAACATTTAAAGAGAAAGCATTTGCTTTATTTCGGGATACAGAGGTGCGGTAAAAGATCTAGTGAGTTGTAGTCAAAACAAGAATCGCAGTTCAAGGCCTCGGTATATATAAAGAATTCTCTTTTTAACAGCTGTAACAAGGATTTTTGGTCGTTCTAAAATTTTTATAATAAAGATCCTTTCTGGTTTTTCTGTTTTGAGGCAATGCTTTCTAAAATTCTGACTCTTTGTTTCAGAATTTTACCTAGTATTTAATTTTTATTTCATGAAATTTGCTAATAAAATGTGGGAATTGGAATTTTTTTCACACTTTAAATGCTAAAAATATTTTTGTATTATTCTTTGTATATATTAAATGTTAAATTATTTATTTTTATTTATAAAAATGTCCTGTAAGTTGCTAATAAATCATCAATAGTTGCAATCTCAGTGAGCAATCAGCCTTATTGATTTTTGTTTTCGCTTTTAAATCAGCTTCAATGTAAACTTACCCATTGATAATTTAACAATTTAATGTTGTAAAGCCCAAATGTTGCTTAGACATAAACCTATCAATAATCCATTAATTAGTAAGATATTATATGAATAATTTTCCAAGAAAATATTTTTTTGTTGCATTTGATGCTAGATACTTTATAGTCTGTGATAACGATCTGACTTTCAAATTATCTTTGGAACTAAGCTTTTAGTGTATCTTAAAAACTCTAACAATTAATTAAATCAAGTGATTAATTAAAGGTTTTTTAACTCTGGAAATTTTCTGTTTTTTGTCAGTTTAGTTGAGACAATTTCATTAAAAAACATTAGTATACCGGATCATGTTCGTCAATTACCGTTGGAATTTTTTTTTCCAAATTAATTTGAAGAATCATTATTGGTTTTGTAATATATATTATTTTCCGGAAGCTGGTAAAAAATTATCTATATTCACAAAGGGCCATAAAATAATCCATCAGAAAATACTTTTTATTCATTAAAGACAGAAAAATTAATTACTGAAAATGTTAAAATTGTCTATCTATTCAAATTTCAGAAATTTACATAATTTATTTTTTATATGTAATCTTCTATTTTTGCGATTCGACAGCAAAATATTCTTATCTAGCATAAATTTCATACTTTTATTTTGGTGGTCTAGTTTTCAAATTAAAAAGGAAGTTGTGTTAGCCCTAGAATATTTGAGTATATCAGATGTTTTCATAAGTTTGAAATTTTTTGAAGTATATTAGAAAATATTTAACAAAATTTATGTAACATGTCAATAATAACATTTAAAACGAAATATATTTATCTTAATTGTGTAAATTTAAACCTCCTTTATCTGTCCCCCCCCCCTAAATAAATCACAATTAAAGTATTTACAGATCACTTAAGAATAAATAGTTATCAAAAAAATTATTTTAAAACAAAATTTTCATTTTCCTTTGCATAGATTGCTAATTAATTTTATTTGAACCAGCAGAGATTTAATATTGTGTCATTTTAATACGGTACTGACAGAGTTACATGCAGAAAATTTCAATTAATATTTTTGAATATTTTAAGGTTGAAACTATCGAAATCATTATATCAGAAAAACATTATAAAATTATGGAAATATTTGACACATAACAAGATTAAAAAAAATATATATGCTTCTATTTGTCATTTAGAGAAAGCTATTGCTCATCAACATTTTATATATCTATTTTCTTTTACCAATCCTCTCGTCATGAAGACTGATGCAGCATTATTTTATGCATGCAAAGCATTTTATGTGAGGCATATGACAAGTCTGAACATGATTTAAGTCTTTTAATATTTTTTGCTCGGTTATACATGGTCATAAAATATAACCTCTCATGGCCATTTCCTTATAAAGTGGAGGCATCCGTAACTAAAACTAATGAATGGAGAGATATTTATTTTCACATACACACTATAACAGGTATAGCTGATAGCCTGAAAAACGAACTTAGCAAAAAATCACCGATAGGAGAGCTCTTGGTGCTGTCAAAACCGAAAACTATCAATAATTACAATGAATACACCGAAAATAAATTATGAAGTACTTTGATTTTTTTTATATGAATGTTTTTTATTTCATTTTTTATGAAAAGGAAGTCATTAGATTCCAAATAAGACAAATTTATTGTTTGGAAACATTTTCTCCAACAGTTTTGAGCCCATAAATTGGAATTAACAGCTTTATAACTTCAATGTCCAGAACTTTTTTTCGTTGCGGACATTTTTTTGAACATGGAGCCTATTAATCCAATACTAAAAAGTTCTTCTTCATGTACAAACTTGTTAGTATTAACTTCATGCTTACTTATATAGATATAATATTTAATCAGTAGTTATTACAAAAAAAAAAAAATTGTAATGCTAGCGAACGCATGTACACAAAGCAAGGTCGTCAGTAAATAATTTAGTTAGGCGATAAAATAGGCAATGTCATCTAGCCAACTAAGCATGAAATGTATGCAGTAGACTTTTCTCTGTACATGAGGCACATTCGATGAGTCTCTGAATAATTTTTATCTTAGTAGTAATTTTAAAATGTGATTAGAGCATACAATTCCTGTTAGAAGTCAAAGGGGTTATGTTCGAGCGATGGGAACATACTTTAGAAATAAATGATATGTATTGTGAAAAAAGTTCGGAAATATCATAATATATGTAGAGTAAGTAATATTTTATTAATCTGCGTATAGAGTTCCCAGATTCAGGTTTAGATTACCAATGTGTTAACGTTCTCTGTAAACAAGAAATTTATCGCAGTACTTTCTTTTTGCACAAAATTCATTTCCCATATCTTCCACAGTCTACTTAAACAAATTAATATCATTCCGTCATTAGTTTTAGCTGCAGATGTTTTTTTACAGAAAAATTTGTTTTATCGTCATTCTATATTTCAATGAATTTCTTCTTCTTTTTTCTAATTTAAAATTCGAATGTGATTCGATCAAATTTATTTGATTACTTGATTGATTGATTTGATTTGATTTTAAATTTATTTGATTTGATTAATAAAAACACTTAATCAAAGTATTTTTTTAAAAAATACAATTTTTCATTATCATTATTTAATCAATTAAATTGCTTTTTAAATTGGTTTTTTTAAAATAATTATTATATAAAACGTATAAAAATTAAAAAAAGGAGTTATGTGAAATAATGCTGAAAAGTATGAATAAAAATTATGCATTCATGTTAAGAATTCAACAGCAACAATTCATTAAGAAATTAGGATTATCTTAATTTTAATTTTTTAATGTTTAATCTTTCATTATCGATATATGCCAGAAAAAGATGATTAAAAATCTATAGAATAGCTTATGCATAAAAAATTTCTTAATCCTCCAAAATATGAATAAATTATGACAACATTATACTGCTTTATTGTTAAATAATTCATGATGTTAGGATTCGTAAATCTTTTTATCATATTAATTATCTTGCAATGATAATTAACTTGAGATTAGGATGCATTTATTGTGCAATGATCATTGTGTATAATTATCATTTAATGATTTCAAAACTTCCTTTCATCATAACTGCATTTCCTTCAATTAGAACCAGATTTTAGTCTGAGATTAAAATTATCCAAACATTGCTTTGAAAAAATTACATTTCTGTTGTTTAGGGAAAAATTGTGAGAATAGGAATATTTGACATATGACAAAAATCTTTTTTTAAATTTTCTCAAGTTACGAAATAACCGTCATAAAATGTCATAAATCATTCATTTAAAAGTAAGTAAGTTAACTTTCCTTTCATTAAATTCATGAATTCAAACTTTCACATAGATCAAATTAATGTTATTATGAGATAGTAATTCATTTCCGAACTTGGATAATAGCTTAGGATTATACAATATTGAATTAAAATAAACAGCGAAGTAGTTGATTATTAGGCAAATAAAGTTTTTGTTTCATTAATTACGATTCGAAATCGAAACATCTGTCGGATTGGTCTTTTTAATGATTTCTTTTAATTAAAACTATGTATTTTCCAACATAAAATTAAGAATTTAACAATTAAAATTTCAGTATTCATTTTTTTTATGTTTAAGAATTTATATATACACTATGCTTCCCTTTTCATAAAACTAAATTTTAATTATGATTTACACATTGAAATGCTAATACTAAAAGCATTTAAAAACTAATAATAATAAGTTTGAACTTTGCAAAAAGATTTTATTGGTTAAATTAAGAATTTTGGTTATATTAATATACTTTTGTATTTAAAAACTTCAAATGAATATTCGAAAGAGGAGGAAAACTAAATTTATCCGAGAATCTATGGATTGCCGAAGTTTTAAAGACATCCTAAAAGTAGGAATAAACAAATTTTGACTTCCTGTCAGATGTCTGCCAAAATCCGCCGACAGATATCTGTCAATGTTTTTTTTTCCGCCATTGAATCATTAGTAAAATGGTTTTTGATCTGAAAGGAATAACTCTAGAATTTAGTAAGCTATTTGTATTTTAGAACACATTTTATTCAACAATTAAGTTTCATTTAAGTTTAAATATCCTTTGGTTCTTTTTTAATCTCTATATTTTAATACCTATATTAAGGACTAATCGCCTTTGGCGACCAGCCGGTTCGCCAATCTTAATGTTCGTTAAAATTTTAATAATTAAATATTTTATGCAATTTCTACTTTAATAGATTCTTCATCAAAATATTTTAAAACTTCAAATTTTGATTATCATATAATTCATTCATAATATTATAAAGGCCTTCAGACATAACGTAATATGTATCTCTCTCATTTTCTGTTAACACCCGTAGAATTTATGCTATAAATTAAAGTAGAAAGAATTTATCTTCAATTAATATAATAATATTTTTTACTGAAACAAAGCATTTTTTTATAATCTGATTACTGAAAATAGAGTCACTCAGCATTTAAACTTTATGGGCACTAAAGAATATCTTTTTAAATTTATGTAATATCTCAAGAGTTGGTCAACAAAATTTTCTTAGATTCATTATGAGCAGATCGATTAATTAACAATGTTTAAATTTAAATGCATCAAACACTAAGAAAATAAAACGAATCGTTTAAAATAAACGGTTTAAAACGGTAGAATTTATGCTTTAAATTAAAGTGGAAAGAATTTATCTTCAATTAATATAATAATATTTTTTACTGAAACAAAGCATTTTTTTATAATCTGATTACTGAAAATAGAGTCACTGAGCGTTTAAACTTTATGGGCACTAAAGAATATCTTTTTTAATTTATGTAATATCTCAAGAGTTGGTCAACAAAATTTTCTTACATTCATTATGAGCAGATCGATTAATTAACAATGTTTAAATTTAAATGCATCAAACACTAAGAAAATAAAACGAATCGTTTAAAATAAACGGTTGAAAACAGGTTTTAAAAAAACTACTTAAAAAACGATGTACTTAAAACTATAAGCATATACAAAAAATATATAACTAACATAAATACAATTTACTTACAAAAGCATGCAACTAACCCAAAAATAATTTAAATCATCCATTGATAACGTTGTCATGGCAACAATAAGAACAGAATGCGCATGCGTGAATTTTCTTCGCCGGTTACGTAACGCAAATACGTGATTTTTTCTACGCCAGTTGGGGTAACGCTATGCGGATTAGAAATTTTTAATTTCCTTTATTCTTTTTTATTTTAATTCAAAAGTACTTCAGAATGAATCTGAAAGATTGATTCATTAACAATGTTTAATTTTAAATGCATCAAACATTAAGAAAATAAACAGAACCGATTGAAATAATCCGCCGAAAAATTTTAACCCTAGCCTCATTACTGTTGGGAGAAAAAAAACTGAAGCCTTTCTCGTTTGGCGCTGGGGATAATGAAAGATTTTTTTGGCGGAAAAGTTGGCGGTGGGGAAAATGGAAGATTTTTTGGCGGGAAAGTTAGTTTTTAATTAATAATTAAAATCCTAATTAAAAATTCGAAAAAAGAAACCCCAGGTGCACATTCCCAACCTCCAAGGTATACATGTACCAAATTTGGTAGCTGTATGTCAAACGATCTGGCCTGTAGAGCGCCAACACACACACACACACACACACACACACACACACACACACACACACATTGAGCTTTATTATAAGTATAGATTAAGTTAAATTTGAAGTGAAATTAAAACTGCAATTTTCTTGTTGTATATGCCATGTTATTATTATTTATTAAGCTTTTTGATTTTTTAAAAATCTTTTTGTCTCATGCTTTAAATTACATAACAAGATTAAACAAATATATATTAATTATGATGTTGAAATCAGTTATCAGAGCATATTGTATGAAATGTCGACAGTTTTTAAGTATATAAGTGTGATTCAATCTAAATGTTATTAATTTTTATTTTATTTCTATTTTCAAAATTTTATTGATAGTTTGGTTTGATAAAAATATTGTTTTGTTTTATTTTAACTAAATCTTTAATGCAAAACTTTATGTTAATACTTCACAATAAAGTATTTTTCAGCATCATATTGTGATAGATAGTAGAACTGCCTTATTTTGATAATCTTATAGTTATTCTGTGAATTGTGTACACTAGTATTCATAATGATGTCAAGTCCCAAGATATAATAATACCATTAACATCTTAAACTTCTGAGTATTTTACACAGAATGCAACACTTGTAAAGGGTAAGAATCCTGAAGCAAATATAGAGGAAATATTTCTTTCATTCTTCGATTCTTCTAATTTTACCAATAATCCTTCTATAAAAACAAAAATAATTATTTTTTAGAATGATAAATTTAATATTCAAACGTCCTTGCAGTTTTAATGCAACTCATGTTTGTGAAGTATGTTCTAGCCATTTCTTGTGCGTAAAATGGGCCATTAAACAAAGCAATCCTATAATATCTGAGAAATTACCTTTTTTCTTCCTGTGAAGTAATAAAGAAACGATTTTCTAAAAATATTAAAAGTTAACAATATTTTATATTAGGGCTAAAAGTTAATAAAAAAAAGATATGACAGATGACTATAGTCATATGAGTTACATATTTATACACCGTTTCCTTTTCAAAAAATAATTTTTAGTATAGTTATAAAGATAACTTTTAGCTTGATTTTTTTTTTAATTTCAAACAATTCCTCCTCAGTTAAATATAATAAAGATATTTTCATTTCAACGTCAGTTTATATATTTCTTGTCTTTTAATTTGGTATAGGAAATTATTAACATTTTTTAAAAATTAGTATGAATTATTTTTAACATTTTTTATTAAGCTTTGGGTTGCGAAGGTCTGTTGATTATGTTTCGGCTTCGGGACAAGAAGTTTCAATGCATGAAAAATGATTTCTTTATGCATGTGAGCTCAGGACAGCTAAATTTGATGAGCTTCTTTCTGCTAATATGGTGTGGAAATTTAGTCAAAAGGCTGCCGTCTCAAGTGTCCACCGTATCCTTTTGAACCAGATTCAAAATGACGCAGTCCGTTCCAAAATAAGATATTAACACCATTAAGCAATCTATCATGATTTAAACCTTTTCTCTGCGCTGAATTAAAGTTTAATGAATATTTATTGGTTGAAATATCTAAATATTGGAATTATCCGTATATGTGCTTTTTGAATTTATTGATCTATAAATTCGGAAAAGAATATTTGAGAATAAATACTTCTTTAGCATAATATTTATGCTAAGACAGTTATAGTAGATTTGTTATAATAATCACAACAAGAATAATTAGTTTAATAACTCTAGAGGCATGCTAAAGATATTGTTCGAATTAGTAATTATTATTTGCAATTTTTTCAATCCTCAAAAGAAATTTACCTTATGACATTGTTAAATATAACCCTTTATTTTTCCTTTATATTTATATATAGTATGTATGTGTTAGAAAAATTATGATAAAAAACAAAATTCTTTATTTTTCACTCTATTAATAGACATCTAATGATTTCTGCAATACTCTACTGCCATTCTCATAGTAATTCTAAATCAATGCTGCATTTGCGTTTTTGATTGCAATATCTAATGAAATATTTTATTGTTCGTTTGTGGCACATGTGAACTTTATGTTTTCTGGGAAATTAACAAAGCCATAAGAAAATAAAATAGTAAAAATCTAACAAAGTGTAGAAATGAATGTGATTTTTTATTTAGATCTTTTAATAAATACAAATATATGCTGCTTCAACAATTTATTGGTATTTTGTAATGAAGCTAAAGCACCATACCGGAGTATTTAATGGACAGAGAGTTTCGATTGAAAATAAAAGCACATACATAATTTTAGAATGCATTTGGCGATTTAAAATTTCTCCAGAATTTCCTTCTGCAGGGATAGTCAATAGTATCAGAAACTGTGTTTTGCACGACTAGCTTTGAGAATAGCCAGGAAGTGGACAATGAGTAGAACAATTAGTAATAAAAAGTGAAATTATTTGCTTTTATTCCAATTGATAGACATATGGAAAGAAATTTGATACATAGAAGAGCTCAAGGCGACGCATTCACAAGCAGGCCTTTGGGAATAAAAAGTCTTTCAATTTTAGCGAAAGCAAGAGATGATAGAGCACAATAGGTGGAAATGAGTGCTGATTGGAAAGGCCTTTGAAGCTGTAAATAATTCCCCTTGAAGTCTTCTTTCTGAAAGGAAGAAAAGAACATTGAACTATGACATGTTTAAAAACACGTATAACAAAAAAAGGATTTTGTGATTATGGGAATAAACATTCTTTTTTATTTTTATAAAAAAGAATGTTTTTATTTAGAACTTTTTTTTATTTTTATAAGAAAAAAAAATAATTTTTATAAAATTATTTTCACAAAAGAATACTTTTTTCCATTTATTCCTCTGCCATAGATTGCTAAAGAATTTTTGCAATCTATGGCAGAGACTGTACATGAATCACATTTAAATGCTTATTTCTTTTCAGGAATCTTAGCTCTTTTAGAAAAGGAAATAAAGAAAAAGAATTGAAGAAAGAAAGTTTTGTGATGCTGGGGGGACTGAGTTTCGAGAAACCTGTTTTTGATAATGATTTATAAAGTAATCGCTCACAATATTGGGCGAAATTAAAAATACGTCTAAAAATGGTTTGCATCGTTATCGGTCCCTAAATCCTAACTTCTGTTTTGGTGTCTAGAAACTGGGAGTGTTTTTTTCCAAAGTTTAAATTGTTTGATTTATCGTTGTGCAAATATATAAGCCCAAGCATGAATAAGTAGCAAAGGCCAATGAGCTGAGTTCTGCAGCTTTCAATATTTTATATTAATAGTGATTCATTATATTCCGCCTTCACATACTAAACTGGTCTCCAGTTTTAGTGATTAGGTTTGATTTGAATGTCTGTGAGTGTTATGGATACTGAAGATCCCTCATAAGGAAACAAACTTTTAATATTATTATATCTTTACATTTTCATTGTATTGCAAATGATGATTCTTTTTATTTATTAAGCCCTTCGACTATGTGCATGAGATTTTTTTATTTCAAGTATTCTATTATTTATATTTCTCTATTATTTTTATGGGATTTTGTTAGCTAATCTGTAGCTACCAGATATGAGAAGTTTTTAACAGGATAATAGCCCTTCTAGGTGAACATTAGCATAGAAGTAATATTTGTTAATCAACTTTTCATTGCTAAATGCAGATCACATTAAACTCCTTCTTTACAATTATTTAATAAGTTAATCTAATAATTATTTACACCTTATCCAATATCGTTTAAGATTTTTGTCACATGAGAAAATGGGGAATGAACATTTGGCAGGTTTTTGATTTCTATGCCAATATATAAGAAGCAACTTAAATATTAAAATCTTTACAAATCTCTCCAACTTACCTGGTTAAAAGGTCCCAGATATTTAACCTCCCTCTTCTTCTTCTGCTCCCTTGGTGAGGATGTTGGCGAATTTCTTGATGTCGATGAGTCCATTGCTGTCAATGGGAGCTTCAGAGAGGGCCTCTTCAACCTGAAGATTACAAAAAATCGTTAAATATTTCTATGAATTTACAAACATATCTTGACATTATCGTATTAAATGTGTGTTGTGAGATATCTAAAAGAAGTGATTATTTCATAGTATTGTAATGTTCATTTGCTGTTGTGAAAAAAACGAGTTAATGAAGATCTGATAATTAATGATAAATTAAGATTAGTCTTCTTTGTTTCTCTCATTTTATTTATTATTTTCCATCACGAAAGAGCTGCCTTTGTTTAGAATGAGTATGATATAGAATATGAGTATGATATTTTGAATTTCGCTGCAGTACTACATGATACCGACAACTGACGCGGGTTAATTTTGGCAAAGCATAAAATGTTCTCACATTTTGTGTTGAACAGGAAAGTGAATGAAGAGTCGCTAGTTAAGATGTCATTCTCTCATTTGACCTTGAGTACACACGATTCCAAACTATGTCAAAAGAACATTAATCTAGTTGATCAAATTGCTTCCATTATTTCCGATTAAATAGATAATCATTTAGCTACATGTTAAAAATAAAAAATAAAATTTAAATTAGAGAGGTAAACAACAGAGGTAACTAAACTTGATTATTAGTATTCGTAAAATTCTTAGTACTGCGACAGTTATATATAGTTATGCGTATTATATTGTATTGATTTGTTCTATGAAGACAAGAATGAATATGCAAGTATATAATTGGTGGATTGTAAAATTGTGTGAGTTATTAAAAGTTAATGACAAAAAATACAAACCTCAGCCTCAGAGAACTTCTCGCCCCATGTTGTCAAGGCGCGCTTGAGTCTAAAACAAAGCATTGAAATTATTATTATGATGATCAGGGTTTAATTTTTTATAAAATTTATTTTTTACTTAAATACATATACTGCTACTTAAATAAAACTTTTTGAAGACATTTAGAAAAGATAACGAAAGAAAGAGAAATACTGTAAAGGCTTAATTTAGTATAGAAGACAGTATAGTATATAGTATATAGAATTTAGTAAAATATATAGACACCATTTTTAATAGAAGGCACTTCAGCTTCCTCTTTAGAATTATTTGTTATTTTATATTAGTTGACATTTTTTGATAAGAGAAATTAAAGAACTTTTAAAATTACACTATCAACTAAATAAAAAAGGTTTTCAATTAAATAAGGAAACCAATTAAATTAATTATACCATCGATGGGATTTTTTGACAGAGCACCCGATCTCAATGGATCACAATATCCGATGCCACATCTTTGATAAATTAAAACTTTGTTACTATTGATTTAACTTTATGATCGTGAATATTAACAATTATTTACTTATCACAGAAAAGCATCAATTAAATTAAATAAAACCAATGTGAATATTTCCCATGATAATTTCAATAAGTTTTTAAATTTTTAATCTGTTGTCAAAAACTTATTAATATTTTAAATTTAAAAGAGTGAGAAATAGTGAGATGCAGAATTTCACAATTATTTGCAAATTTGGGGCAGCAAAAAACTCTAATATAAAAATGGCTATTTTTAATATATCTAGTGTATAGGATTCATTTAGAATTAAACTACCACTTGAAAATTCGTTATCTTTAAAATAAGCAATTGACTTATTGTTCAAAAGATTAAAAACAATTCTTACGTCTCTTCTCGGCATTTGCCATCACCTTCATCATACAAGTTGAAAGCGTTGACAATGACATCTTCCTCATCGGTTCCTGAAAAACAAGGAAGTTTTAGAATTCCATTACATCATTTTTTTTTTCATTTTGCATTTTAACCATGCTGTTGCAACGTGACTAGAAAGCGTGACTGACATCTAAGCATCTACGCATTACATTCCTAAAATCATTTCATCTATTCAAACTTTTACTTATTGTTTACAGCTCATAGAAATACTTTTATTGAAACAGTTGAGACAGTTTCAACAAAATTGCATAATAATGCAGATGATATTCGGAAATTAAAAAATAAATTTGTGTATTTAACCTGTCGTTTGATTATTGTTTTTTATAGTTAGAAATCTTCATACAATTATTGTATCGTTAGTTATGACAAATTACTTGAAATTTAGGCTAATAATTGTAATTGCGATTTTTTATAATAGTTTGGTGAAACCTTTCTTTAGCAATTATGTCATTTTTTCAGTTATTATTTTTAATGAATTTTGTTTTTTGCTTATTAATTAAGAAATTTTATATTAATGTCAATTGGTTCTTTGCAAAATATGTTATTATTATTTATGTTGAATATTATATATTTTTATATTACTCTTTTTTATTATTTTTTTTTTACAAAACTCACCGGATATCCTGTCACCGAAGATGGTAAGGAACATGGTGAAGTTGATGGGGCCGGTGGCTTCAGACATCATGGAATCAAGCTCGGGATCAGTGGTCAGGCGACCTGCGAAAGTAAAGATCATGAAAATTTTGAATACTTCAATAAAATATATCTCTATTTTTTAAATTTGTCATTTAAGATGATTCAAAACATTTTTCTGTCTTGATTATCTAGAAAATTACGTGCTTGTATGCTTAATTGCAGTTTGTGGTGAATCATATTTATTCAAGTGAATCGTATGCTTAACATGCCAGAATGGATCTACAGTGAGAGAAGAAAATTTGATATGCCTTAATATAAAACTTAACTAATTTCTTAATTGCTGGTTCCTATGTATAACAACTCTTTCAATACGTAAAGCAAATATGCTTTAGAAATTTTTTTTGAAAGAAAAATTCATAAAAGAAGACAAATTGTTGTTTTAACAATTTGTATTCGCTAGAATTTCTTTTCATAACAATTAGATTAACAATACGATTCTTCACAATGTTCTGTAGCTAAGAGCAAATTTTAGAGTATTACTTTTACCTTCATGATAAATCTTTGTTTGTGATACATTTTTATAAAAGTAATTGGTAAGTTAAGAGTGTATTTTTGTTTTAAACGTAGCATATAGACTGATATTTTAGATATTTAGAAGTGGAATAATTTCTTTAACTTCCAAAATTTCATACTAATTTCTCTGTCTTTGAATTTATTAAAAAAACCTATTATTTGTAAGTGACAATAAATAAAATTTTTATAAAACGTTCCACAGATTTATTAGAAGTATGGTGAACTAAAATGAATTCATTGTTTTATAGTTCTAAGCATTTTGGCAAAGAAGCCATGTTAATTTATAATTTTAGTTTATATCAATGACCTATTCTTACCAAGGGAATCAAATGTAGCTCTGATGTCAGCCTTGGAGATGAATCCATCCTTATCTTGGTCAATAAGTTGGAAAGCCTAAAAAAGTCATTATGCATATAAATGAAGATGTTGAATATGATGAACAAAAAATCTAACTTATTAATTCAGCTTCCTTATTCTGTTAACAATACAATTAAACAAGTTTCTTGTTAAGTCAAAAATATGTTAACGATAACATTATTACCATATTCTATTATTGCTGTATAATATTTGTTTAAGAATAAATTAAGAAATTACAGATATTATCAAAAGACTTATTTAAAGTAATAGAGCCATATATATTTATAATGTTTGTAAATTAGAATATTGAAATACGTCTTATTAAAATATATTATGAGCTTAGCGACTTTACAGATAAAGTATACTTGATAATTTCTTTAATTTATTTATTATTAATTTCTTTTAATATAAGTAACAGTTAAATTAATCTAATCATAAAGAAGAATATGTAATTTTACAGAAATAAAATGAAAATTGAGAATTAAATGCAATGAAATTTTAGAACATGTTAATCGAAACCTTTCATTTCAAAACTTTGTTAAATTTTTTGGATAATCTAAGATAAAATTTTTAGAAAAAGTTTATATCTTCACTAAAAAGCCAACATTTTTATGTACAATTTCGTTTAATAGAAGCATTAAGATAAAAACATTATTCAGATATTAGTTTAAGATGATAATACTTTGTCTTAAAAACACATTTTCATGAAAAGTTCTAAGTTTTAAAATGTATTAGATTTGAATATAGAATATGCTATAGAAGAGAAACTCACTTCTTTGAACTCTTGGACCTGGTGAGGTGTGAATTGAGCGAAGACATTACTGCCTGATCGCTGCGCCCTCCTCTTTTGAGAAGCGGGCTTGGAAGCTGGGGCGGGAGCGGCTTCAGGAGCGGCTTCTTCGGCTTCCTTCTTCTTGGTCTTCTTCTTCTTCTCTTTCTTGTCTTCGTCACCCTACAAAGACAGACATAAATATTCAAATATTGTTCTAACAGCTGGTACAGATATCACTGACTTTCTCAGTTTTGTTAAACCCATCAAAAAGTTAAAAAATGATTGAGCATAGCCACGCAATCAAGGACTAGTTCAAAATAACATTTTGAAATACAGTTGTTTTCTAAAAAGTAATCTGGTTGTAAATTTCAGTGCTGTATATTTCCAAAATTAATTATTATATTTTAAATATCTATTTGTGTAAAATCTTCCGTTTATTCAATTGATCCAAACTTTAGTTTTTCTAGTTTTAATTGATTCAATCTTCAGTTTACCAATTTCAATTGATTCAATTCAGTTGATTCAATGTTTCGAAATAAATATGAAGGAGCATCATATTTGTTAAGACGAATCTATCAATAGTGAATCGAAATTTATAAAACTATAGTTGACTTCTTATAACTATGCCCTATTTGAAAAGATCAATATTGTTTATGATATTTTTTATTGAAGAAATTAGTTTATGAGTGTTAGATTTAAACATTACAATTGCACAAATATATACCTCATAATTGCCTTACATAATTATAACCTCAGAAATGTACATGAAAAAATAAAAACGTAATTTAGAGTTTTGTTAGTTTGTAATTATAACTTTCTACATGATTCAAATCAAGTTAATTTCTCCAACTACTTACAAAAAAATGATTTGTTGATTGAATAATATATATGTGGCTTATTTCTCGATAGAGAAATATGATCGTAAATCATTTAACGGTAAGTAACGTAGAATTTCCCTGTTTCTGATAATTAATCAAGTATACATCTAGGTATAAATGAATCGCAGTTGTTATAAAAAGCTGATTATCTATAATTAGAATCATAACGTAATAACTATCTCTTCCTCTAAATTCTACGAATTCCCATTCATAGATTTTAATCGTTGGAACAGATGTTTCAGCAATACACGGAAACCTTTGGCAGGAATAGCAAGATTCTTGTTGAGTCACAGAGTTAGTATTTCCTGCCTTAGCATTTTTTTTTTTCTTTTTGTGGAACAAAAATAAGATAGCGCCTGAATAAGCACTTTATTCCTTTCCTGCTCTATTTCGAGACCAGCTCCCTCAGTCGCGTCTAACAATTTTGAAGAAACTGGAGTTCATAGGGTTGATGCCAGAAGTTAGAATTTGTTTGTCATTTTTTTTTTTTTTTTTTTTTTTTTTTTTTTGTGTGTGTGTGTGTGTGTGTAAAGGCGAGAATTTAGCAGCTTATCTGTATCACTCAAACAAAAGAACTAGTCAGGGATTTAAGGCTTCTGTTGAATCTGTTACAATTTTTTTTTTAACTGGCTGTTAATTGCATAAATATTTAAAGTCCGATGGGAAATTCGCTTTGATTATAAGTCTACTAATGCTCAATTAAATTTAATAATATGTTTAAGCTTGTTCTCAAACTCGGTGAATAGTTTCAGTGCAGATGAGACAGAGTGATTAAGCTTTAAGTTATTGAAATAGATATTTAAAATAATAAAAAACTGGATATATTTTTTTCATTTTTAATAAAAATGGATGGTTTAATTTAATGTTCAATGAATTTGATGTTTTCATCTTCAATAGTATTAAAAATTTTGCTTATCCATAGTTTTAAACATTTAAAAAACTCTTAAATAATTTCTTAAGAAGAAAATGCCTTTTATATTATGTAAATAGTAATCGCAGTCACTAAGTATAAATTATGCTGATACATGAAGAAGAAAAAACATTTTGAAACTTAAATAATTTTCTTATTATTATTGCCTTTGATTACAAAGAAATCTACTTAAAATAATTTGTTTTACAATGCATTTATTTAAATCGTTGTGAGATTTAAAGTGACAGTAAAATTCTTTCTAATCTCTCAACCTGATATATTTGATGAATATTCTAATTATTTTGAAAGAAAGGAATTATTTTAACTGTACTGTATATCATGATTTGCATAGAATAATGCAAATTGAAAATAAACAAGTTTTTTTTATAACATGAATAAATTAAACTATTTTAATTTTCTTTATCTCATAAGAATTTGTTTGATTTTTATTTAGCATGATAAATTTTACATGAATAGTTTTTATCTAAATAAAGGCAAGAACATGAGAAATTACTTCTTATTCTCAAAATCTTTTTGTTGAATCAGTGATATGTAGTAGGGTTTTATGGCGCAAGAACCAAAAAAAAAAAAAAAAAAAAAAAACCAACTATACACTAAATTAATATAACTTAGGCTTTTCGAAGCTTAACAAAATTAATTAACATTGTGAAAATTAAACTGAACAAGTGGAACATTAAGTAAAAATCTACCAATAATTGATTGATAATAAAAAAAATTTGGAAATTTAAAAAAAAAATTAGGTAATGAAATTTTGATTTTAAATTTACCCAATGCATAAATAGCTATCTATCCATCCATCCATCTATCAACTCTTTCATCGATAAATCTATCAGTTTACCAATATGTATATCAATAGCTTTGTCTATCTGTACTGCCATTATTTTTAGTGTTTATAGCTTATTATGTCCACACTATTATTTCATTCGGATTAACTCCCAAGAGTAATATCTTATTATTAGCTATTCGTTTTGGCACAAATCATTCATAATTTAAATAGACTGTTATGGTTTTTCTTTGAACTAATATCAAAGATATTTACTGATTGTTTATATTATATATTAATACATCATTACATTTGCTAAATTATTGAATTTCGGTACGCTTTCTTTTGTAGGTTGAATATGAATCAGTATATTTCCAGGATATCTCTTTAAGTGCATCTTGATTATTATGTAGCTACAATGATTAAGATATAATTAGTGCGTTGTTAAATGGCTGGAAATTGCCGCTTTAGATGAATGCAAGAGCCTTGAAAATTCCCACATTTCATCACATGCAGATTTGTAAAGTTCAGAATAAAGTTGAAGAAACAAAGATCGCGTGCCAAAGCAAATAACCTCCCAAATTAACAACGGGGCACTCGCTTTTCCGTGCCGCGACACCCTTATGGTGAGGGTAACGTAAGAGGACGGAGTAAAAGAGAGGGGGCCATCAATCCTGGTCCCAAAATAAACACTCTCAGAATGCTGAAGAGAGAGAAAAACGAGAGCACAAAAGAAAGACATCCGCCATGTTGGAGAGCCATTTTTGGTGAGGCTATAATTAAATACAAGGATGGTGCCTGGTTTCAAGACGAAACGCCCCACCACCGACGAACAAAAAAAAAAAAACTGATCGCCTTATTCAGAAAGTGATCATGAAAGTCGGGTGGCATTTCAGTTATGCCTTACGAGTTTATTCAGCAAATCTAATATAGGTTAAGGCAAAAAATCGATAAGCACAGATAAATTCTATTGAATGAATAGATCATAAAACAAAAGGCTTTCAGCCAATAGAAGGTTATTAAATGAGTTCGTCAGAGGATATAACAGCTTTTTAAACAGTCAGCCTTCAAATTACATCGGTTCAGATGTTAAATTAAATATGTGGTTTATTAGACTATAATTTTTACTATCTAGATATGCTGAAATGCGGATAGCATATAAAATATGATGATTTAATTGTATTATGAATAACAAACGAATTTTTTAAGGTACGAAATAAACAATTACTTTCAGATATTCCAATTAATATTAGTATCAGGGATTTTAAATTTTGAGAACTTTACTTAACATTTTTCGTCGGCAGCTCTAAATGAAGAATCCAGAAGGAATGAAATGCGAAAATGAAAGATAAAATCTTAATAAAAGTTCGTCAAAAGTCGTTGACTGGTTGCTGACTTTTGAGTGAAACAAGACATTCATTCTATGAACGTGATATTTTAAAGTCGCAGAACTGCGAGCTTGGAACGCTTCGGGTTTCTACTCAGGCTATTAAAAATTTTTTATTAATTTTTTTAGTTGGAAAAAAGACTTTTTGCTATGAAAACATGATAAAAAAACTTTAATTTTAGCATAAGCGTGGGCACATCTAGAATCTCCCGTCATCGCTTTTGAGATATGAGCTAGACGAAGTGAAACCGAGATGTTTTTACTTTTTTTTTTAACTCGGTAATATAAACATTCCTCCGACAACTGTCATCATTACAAACAGATTACATCTGCCTCACGCCACCGCTATCTTTTTTCATAATATTTAAAGATTAATTGCATTTTAATTGAGTGCAGTTTTACATTTCATACGCGATCATTCTACAGCAATCAATTATCGTTTGGTACTAATACTCGCTTTAATATCATAAAATGAATTATTTATGAAAGTTTCTTTTTTGTTTCAAAATGATCCTCATAGTTGTTTCTAGATTTTTATGTTTTTCAGGTTTGACTTCCTCAGACAAAATGGAATTCTTTTTTAATTAATAATGTGTTAGATATTAAAGAACGATAATTTTACTAACATTTATTTTTAACTGATATTTTACCCAGATGAATTATATCTGCTGGTATTAATCAATTTTAGTCACATTTATAGAAAAACACACCTTTTTTTGAGAATAAATGGAATTACTAACACAGTTAAACAGTTTTAGAGTGCTAACTTTGAAGTTAAGTCTAGCAAGAATTTTTAGAGCAGTTTTTCATATAGAATTATTTCCCAATTAAAAAAATAGAGAAGGAAAAAGAAAAAAAGAAATACAGACAATAAGGATTAATTGACACACATTTTTTCCAAGATAAGGAATAACTGCATTATTTAATCCAATGATAGTCAAAAATATAATGAATAAATTGGAAAATTAAGGGAGAAAGTACTTTTTGGAAAGTTATTTTGAATTAAACAAATTTGCTGCATTTTGAAAATGTGGCCTTTACATTTTATGGTCTGATAAAAATAACTTCTTCATTCGTTTGATTTCCTTATTGCATCTTTTACGATCTAACGATGTATTTCTACTAGCATTATTGGCAATATTAATATTATTTTATGTGCCAATCCCGCTCTGAGGTAATTGTTTTCTTTCCTCATTTCATATTTCTATACATCCCGTTTATCGTCTATCGTTCGGTCAAGAACTTAGCACAGAGAAATAATGAATTTCTTTAGAGATGATTTTCTATAAAAATTGATTCTCCTTCTATAAGAAATTTACAATATGAAGCATCTTAAATTCGAATATGAACTAAAGAATGATACCCATGATTCTTTAAAGATGGGATGATAACTATCTTAATGAGATATTAATGAATTAATCTTATGTTTTCGATTTCACTACTTTATATGCAAGGTATTATAGGTATATACACATATTTTATGTTCAATTTTTAACTAATTAAATATTTGAAAGTAATGAATTATTTTAGATAGTGGGTTGATTATCTTTTAACATATTACTGCATAATCTCGAAAAGTAATTTGTATGTCACAGTTATTTATGTTCACAAAATGGAAGTTTACAGTGTTGTTATTTTTTTGAATAAGAGTGTAATTTTTAATTTTAAAGCAATATGTGTAACATTTTATGAAAAAAAAGTAGAGGAGTGTGATCTAAACAAATTTTTAAATAAAGCATTCAAAGAGGTCGCTTTATGTGGAAACCCATCTCAATTTGACGACGAAATATCAGACTTAAAATTATTCATATTTTAATTAACTTTTCTCTAAAAGGGACTATTCTAAAGGGACTCAGACTATTTCATAATTTTTTACAATAATTTACAGAATAAGATTAACTGTCAAGATCATTTCATATCTATAAAAGTAATTAAGATTTTTAATGAAATTCAAATCTTAATATTTTGAACGTTGCATCTAGTTTAGTTAGTGTCTAAAGTATATTATAAAATGTATTAATATTTAGATTAGTAACTTAATTTCTAAATATCAATAATAAATAATGATGCATATTATATTAAATAACTTCTACCAATGAAATAGGACAAATATTCAACCCAAGAAATTCAATGAAACACTTCAGTTGATAAACTTTATAGATAATACATATCGTAATAGGTCTAATGTCGATATTTAGATTTTCGATCAATATGGCTGAGTAACAATTAATACGATAATTAAAACTAAAAAAATTATTCGATTCTTTTTTAAGAAAATAATTTTGATAGCATATAGTAAAATAAAAGAGATTCGGAATGATTGTTAAAAATCTATTTGAGGCATTAACAAAAGAAAATTCTTATTTTCGAATGATAATATGATTATTTTTTAAAATCTGAATCATATTAGTTTATTAAAGAACTATAGCCCAGAGAACATGACAATTAAATTGATCTTAAATAGATTAAAATTAAATTTAATATTCTAGTAAAGAATTAATATTACAGTGGAACAAAAGCGAAGTAATAGTTGAAAGTTAAAAGTAGAAAAGGGATCCATAGTATCCACTTTTAAAGTAGAAAACGGATCCATAGAGCAAAAATTACAAATTACATCAATTTAAGCTATTAGGCCTCGCATACCGTATTTTATTAAATTCAAAAATTCATATCATAATTAGAGTACATTGATTCCCTTTTCAGATTTTTAATAAATTTTTAAATAGAATTTAAAACTTATTAACTTTATTTGTACAGTAAAAATATTTCCAGATTGATTCGTAAGTCTCACTAATTCAAAATTTTTATAGTACATATCTTAATAACTTCATACAATATAAGTCTAAAGATATAATAAACGATTAAGGAGTATTGTAAGGATCATCTAAAATTATTTAAAAATTTTTACTCTTCAAAGTGAATTAAGAAGGGATCTAGAAAGTAAAATTGTAAAATAATAAATTATATGGGATAAATTTTTAATCTTTTTATTAACACTTAATTCCATTTTATTAGAGCTTATTTCTTTAAAAGGTCTGGAAGTCTGCAAATGTATGTACGTAGTAACATTATAAAATTCTAACATAGTTCTATTTTTCTTCATAGAAATTTATACAATAAGAAATTTGATTTGATTTCAATAATCATACTATTTTGAAATTTTAATTCCAAAATTAAATCTATAAATTCATGCTGTAATATTGTGTATAGGAAGAAAATTTCTCTAATATAAAATGGGAAACACAATAAATTAATTTGAATTTGCTATGAAATAGTTGATAGCTATTAGTTTTTGATTCTATGGGGGAATCGATAAATAAAATTTCAGTTTAAAATCTCTCAGTTATCAAATAATAAAAGAGAATGATTACTAAGTATTATTATTTATATCAAATGTATTTAAAAGTATTTTAAAAATAATGTTTTTCATTATTTTTTTCTTAAACATCTAAAATCTCTTTTAGTGTCTGCCAGTTCAATCAGTTTTACAGTTCAAGCGACTGTAAAATTCTTAACTGTTCAAGCAATTGTAATTCTCAATTCATTAGACTGAAATCGTACTAATCAAAAAGGATTTTTCTATTATGCTAGGGCATTGCTACCAAAATTGTTGAATATCGAAAGACATCTCAAATTTTGATCCAGGAATATAGCCTTATATAAAGAATGACCATATGATAAATTAAATATCAATTAAATTTAAATTTCTGATTTTTATTTCAAATGCTTTTGATATATAACACTTTCAGATATTAACTTTCAATAATAATCAATGGAAAATTTCAGTAAGGGATCAGGCGGAAAAGTTGTAAATAATTACAATTCTCCTATTCATTAAATAACTGATAGTAGTCAGACAGTTTACAAATTAATAATAAGGCATATAACTACCAAAAATCATTAAATCTTTTTCCTTAAGCCAATCCATAATCCTAGACACCTTTTAAAACTGACTTTAAAACAAAGTAAACAGTACTCATCAGTTTCAAGTGAGATCTGTTAAATAACGTTTTCTAAAACAACTGCCAAAATTATTTTCCAACGTTTCGCTTTTTGAATTTTTACTTTTTCATCGTAAACAGTCCACCGCTAGCATTAAATCCTCCAGAGCGTGCAATAAATACGTTCAGAGAGGGGAAAGCAAAATAAACAGGCAGAAGTGGAAAGAGGCTCGAAGAATGAAGTGAAGTGTGGGAAGACCAAACAGTAAATCCACCAGCGTGGCGTACTCACCATGGCGAGTTAGTTGATGAGGAAGCTTAACCCAAAGAGAAGATCCGATCCCGATGGATGACTAGGATGATAGGAGGAACCCCTGCTCAAGAAATCTCGTTTTTAGGCTCCCCCTCAAGTAGCCTCCCTGCCCCACCTGACTTGTGACGTCAGCCCCCTCCCTTGCCAATAATATACTATGAGTCGGAAGTCCCTTACTTTTAGGGAAGTGTGCCAGCAGCCAATGGCATGGGCTCACCTCGGGCATACCAAAGCAGCCAGTACAGCAGCAAACCGATATAGAGCATCTAAAAATGGAGCTGGGTTCAGTTGTTCTTGGGGTAGCTTTTCTCTCCAGAATAATAGGGTGGTGGAACTTTTTGTGGCCTCTTTCCCCATGCCACGAATTGTTTTGGCAGATCTTTAATGAAAATGGGTTACGGTGGGGGACAGAAAGAGGTGTTTTGGGGGTATTAGGGCAGTGGAGTTAAGATTTGATACTCGAATTATAATATTAGTCTTGTAAGATATATCTGTTTGGTAATGAACCTGAAAGATAAGATAATGTACTTCTGAAGGTTCGTAAAATTATTGCACGAGGTAGAGTTCCCTAAAATTTGTTGTTCTTGGATAGCTTAGTAAATGTTTTGATGTATCAGTCAAATTGACATAAATGATACTAATTGGGGAAAAAAAGCAGAGAGTTCTTCTTCTCTCTGCAATTCTTGTATTGAAAATTAAAAATCACTCACAATAATTTAACGCTTTAATTATGAAACTTTTTTTTCTTAAATAATAACAATGATGAATAATGGTAAATGGTATTTGAAATTCTTAGGAATGGTAAATTTGAAAGAGAGAAAGCAAATCGAATTTAATAAATAAATATGAAATTTTCAGGGAAACAAGCACAATTAACCTGCATGCTCTATATCATTTTTTCATCTACAGTATTATCTTCAAAAACTGTGAAATAAAATTCAATGATCGAAAGATTTAAAGAATATATATAAGGGAAACATAATTCAGGGTCTTTAGTATAAAATATCAGAATATTATAAAGGATATTTTATAGTATCAAAGGTTAAGTAATTTAGGAATGAAGGATGTACTAGAAAATTTAGAATTAGTGTAATTTTCTAACGGTTTTTTCTATAACATTAAAAAAAAAGGAATATGGGAGAAAAGATGTGAAATAATATATTATTTTTCAACTTATTGATTTTTTTATGCAGCAAATATTTTTAACTCTTAAGTAGAAATTTTTTTTCACTACGTTTATTAAGAACAAAATATCTAAGCAGAATGAAGGAATTTCTTTTGCATTGAATTTGAAAAATTCATATAAAATGAGTATTAATTGTTAGCTGTTGAGCATTAATTTTTCTTTCTGAAAAGAAAAGTTTCATTCATGTTATCATTGGTTATAATGGTACTGTATAGCAATCTGTTGAAAGTTAATTAAATTTCCAAAAAATATCATTTTGTTAATTATTTTTCAAATAAATAATTCTTTGTTAGAGTAAACACTAAAAGAAAAATTAAAATCCAAAATGTATTTGTAAAATTCAAATAATTCTATATATATAGTTCCTTCCTCTATCCTAAAGATTCCTAAGAGATAAATTAAAAATAAAATTTTCAATTACAATGGAAATTTCCGAAAAAATATTTTTAAACTTTTGTAACTTTATCAAAATATTTGTAAGGAAAAAAAAAATGACCAACTCTTTGCAACCACAAGATTTTTAGAAATGCTTTTATGAGTCTGGAATCTGAAGAGCATTGAATGTTATTAAAGCTTATGCCAATAAAATTTTTTATGCGGAAAATCAACCTGAATGGATATGCCAGCAGTTGAAAATTCTTATCGAAGGGATGAATAATGCAGTTTATGATCAAGTCAATTGACGTGTTGGAAGAATGAAAGAGTAGTTGAAAACAAATATCGATGAATTTCTAACCTTTCGCCAACTATCTTATTAATGCTTTAATTTGCTATATGCTGATTTTAAGCTCATTTAATGAGAAAGTCAAATTGTTTGAGATCAGAAAAAGGAAGTTTATGACATTGTTTCAAAACTATATGGGATATTACAGAATATGTTGATATATATCTTTCATCGTAGATTTGAAAACTAAGAAATCAGATAAAGAATTCATTGCAATTGTAATTAAAAAGTTATTGTTATAAATATCTGGTTAAATTGTTATTAGTTTTAGGGTTTGTGCTATATACTGATATACTCATTTAAAAAATTTTTAAAAATTATTAGAAGAGGTAAAAGTATAATTGAATACGTTAAATAATTAACTGCCAAGTATCTATGAGCATTGACATTATTTCAAAAGTAAAGAATAAAATTAAAAGAAAATTATAATTAATGCTGATTAATTTTTTTGGATTGATTGTAGTAGGCAGGATCAGACTACTCTTACTCGCTTTCTCAGTGGGCATCTTGGAACTCTGAAATATTCTGAGGGTTCTAAGCACTTTGAAGTCTGTACTGTTTTACGGAAGGGGCTTCACTTGATCACATTCTTATTTGTCTGGACCTATTGACAATCCATTGTTAGTAATGGACTTCTTCAGGGCACACAGTTTCGTAGACTTGATATAGCTCTGCTATTCTTGAGGATGTACAACAACAGCAACAATAATTTTTCGAATAAGTTAAATTATTTCGTTCTTTTAGGCAATTCCTAGAACTTTCATGAACATATATCAACAGACTAAAAATAGATAGCTAATTCCTGGAATATTTCTATAAGAAGCACATTGTTTTTTAATTTAATATTCTAATTAAGCTTAATTAATTAAATGTTCTTCTATTTTAAACTCTTTATAGCACATCTCCGTCTCTAGAACTCTTATGATTCCTATCTTGTTTGATTAAAAAAGATAGGAAAATGGATTTATCTGTAAAAAATATACTACATGTAAATATATATATATAAAGGTGAAAAGAGAAAATATCCGTTATATATGAAGACAAAGAATGAAGAACAAAAAATTTACTAATAAAATGGATTCAAAATATGTTTGCAAACAGGCAAGTTAATTCATCCATTTTGATTGTATTCAAACTCCGAAGACTATTATCCAAAGAAGAGTTAGATAATTTTTTTAAATAATAAAATGCTGCTGGATAAAAAAAAATCCAACAAGCTATTAATTAAATTTACTTCGTCATAGATTTTGAATGCGTTTTTCTAATTTTATCAAAATACAGAATAGGAAATAAAATATGGAACCTCAATGTGTATAATTCGTTCTCAGATCTAAGTGGAACAATTTCTGCAAAAGAATTCATATAGAATTGGGAAATGCGTTCCAATAAAAAGTACTCAATCAAATTTATAATAATATAACTTAACATTTATTATGCATTTATTTTCACAAGAAAGCTGTCTAAGGACATTTAAGATTATGTGCCTCTTTAAGACTAAATATTTTTTGATTACGCTTCAAAATTTGGGAGAAATGAAACACAGCATTGTCATTAAATGTAGTGCACGTAGCGGTTTCCTGATTAGGATGGTACTTGCTTTGCTTCTTAATTTACGATGCAACAGATTTTCAGGTTCTCAGATTTCCCCTTACTTCATTGGAAAGTTGTCGCTCTGATGAGGCTTTATTTCTCTAGGCAGAGAGACATACGCAACTTTTTGCAATGATACCATAAGCTTTTTGATACTCTTTTTATGGGATTAGCTTTCAGATGCTTTGGAGTGCAATCAAAGCATACTTGGTTTCGAAATCTGATTAAATTTTTTTCACCCAAGTCCAAAGTTCGTCTTTGTTCTCTCGGTTTGGTTTTCAATGGATGGTTTGGTTTGATTTTTGTTATCTTGATAGAATATTAAATATTCTCTCTTTTTTTTTAGTGGTGGTTGCTTTTAGGAAAAAAAAGTTCTTAGGCGATTTTTTTAAAAAGATTTTAAAAATTTTTGAGTGTGATCAATCAATATCAATATTACAAGTAGGAAAGACAAACATCTCAGATCGTTTATTCCAAATCTTTATTTATATTCATTTTTGGACGAGCATTATTGTTTTGTCCGACGAAGAAGGAAGTGTGTGTTGGTTGAGGAACTTGAATACTTTTATCTGTTGGATTATCAATCATTATTCATATTATTTTCTATTACCAATACTACAGGGATTTGGTATCAATTGCTGGCTACTTAATATGCTTAAAATGCAACGAACTTCACATTTGGATTAGAAATTAAAAATTTTAGTCTACTTATAGATAAAGTATCTTTTCTAAAAAGTTGGGTCTCGTTTGAAGAATTTCTTTTGCAGAGTTACCAATAGTTAGGCTCATGCGCAACAGGTTTAAGTAGGATTGAAGTGCATGCTGTAATTCTTCTTGAAGCTGCGATGTCCCTGACTTGAGAACTAGAAAGTTGCAGATTCCAAATCTAGTTCTATCTAATATCCTCCATATATGTGAGCTTGATGCTTGTTAAATAGGTGTTAAATATTAAACGTTTTTTGGTTGATGTGCCCTTGAAGTTTGGATTAGTTCAAATATCGTCCTTTTCACATGACCACGTTTTACAGTTATAATAACCATTCAAAACTGTCTTCGCTTTGCTTCACAAAGGGTAATCGTTAAGAATCGTTTAATAAAGCTTAATTAAGTTATTCTTTATGAGTATAAAGCCAAATTTTTGCAGTCAAATCTTGATGTATTTCTTAATCATTCTTGGCAGAATTTTTGGATGTCGAATCAGCTGACCATCTTTGAATGACTTTTATCTTCGTATGGAATATCACATTGAATGATAAGAGCAATGAGTTAGCTATTGAAGATTGTTTTTATATCATAAACATAGAGATATATTTTCTGTGTATTTCGAGTACGAATGAAATACGCAGCATAAATAAAATGTAATTAATTTTATAAGTCAGTTATCTTTTTTAAAAACTCCTGTAAAATGTTTACTATACGTAGAATAAATTTTAAAAAAACGAAGCTACAAAAACTTTTGAATTATTTATAGTTTCAATAGCCAGAGGAAAGAGAAAAGATCTAAAAGCAAAAACTAAACAATTTATTGTAAAAACAAACAACACAAAGTTTTTATTAACAAATTATTCAAGAAAATACGTTGAAATCGTTTATTCAACTGTTTATTTATAAATAATTTTTGATACAGCTATCTGTTTTTCATAAAAGACTTGGTTTTCGTTTTTTGAAAATAATTGGACTAGCCGTCAGTAGTTGTTGATACAAAAAAAAATCATTGTCTATCTTATAGGTTTTATATTCCATTCGCTTCAATAATGATGAGAGAAATAATCGATGGAATTTTCCGCAGGATTCATTAAATGTGAATGACTCATGTACAAGGTTAAATTAAAAATTTAAATTACTGAATTTAAAATAAATATTTTTATTTTAAACTAAAATTAAAGTGAAAAGTTATTTTTATGTATTTCTCCAAAATGTTATTTTTAGAAGGAGGTGTTTTGAAACCACAATCATACTGTTTTGCGTTTGAAATTCCCTTTTTTGCAGAAATGTGACTCTTCAACCGTGAACTAGACAAAAGTATAATTTTGAGCTTTAAATTTCTATTAGTTTTTAAATTAGAATTAATTGTTGAATTTCCAGATTTTCTTTTGTTGTTTATAACTTTTGAGCTGCAGTTAAGTGCTAAACCATGCGTTTATCTTTAGAACATACGGTGGATACCAGATGATTTACCATATGAATACAGATCTAATGAATTCATGATCTAATTGTTCCGAAAATTAAACAAATTTAATTGCTATTCTGTAAAATACTTTTCAGAATTTAAAAGTGTTTTGAATAATTATACAGCAATTTAGAAAATATATTAAATTTCTTACTTTCAAAACATAACAAAATTTTAAGAAAAAATTACTCTAAAAGTCAACAATATATAATTCTTGAAGATATGACGACTTCTTCTGATATGCATTGCTTAGTAGAGTTAATGATTTTCTCTTATTAGTGAGTTATTACTCTTTGTAAATAAAAAAAATATTAGTTCCCTGGTTTTAGAAGAGTGATTTTCAAATGATACCATAACAACATTTTGGGCAGTTACAATTATAGAAATTAAACATGAAAAGTGTAAGAATTCGAAAATTTGCTCAACTCAGAAGTTATATTCAAGTGATTAAAAATATTTAATTTTAGAAACGCGGATGATTTATGATTAATTATGACACACACACGCAACCATGTAATAATATTTGAAAATATGATCGAATTCTTTCTTCATATTTTAAAATACTCATTTACGAGACATTATAGTCATCTGGCTAAAAGAAAAGCGCATTGCATCTAAAGTACAGATTTATGTCTTCTTTTCTTTTCCCTTCTTGAAGATACACAATAGATTCCAAAATTAAAAGAAGTGAGGCTCATTTAACTTGTCTCATTTGAGTGAAAAAATGCAAAGCATATAACATATACCATATGCAAAGCATATTATATATGTTGCAAATATTGATTTCAATTATTAAAGTTAAACTATCTACTACCTAAAATTTTTTTCTTATGAAACGAGTCGTTGCATAGCAATCTTTAGAATAATTGAAGATATGTTACTTATAAAAACATAAAGACATTTCCTGGAAAATAAAGTCAACGTGACTATATTTTGTACCTTGACTTTGTAAACAAACTTTGCATTCTTTATTTCTGACGATAGGGTATATTTAAGAGTAGCGTACATTAATCCGCGTCCATCAATAAACTTTAATAACCCCAGCCAAAAACCTCTTTCTTTTTCCTGCTTTAAGCGTGTAAGATGAGAGTTTCGTCTTTCCATGTGTGTGTTTTCATGCAGGTGTTAAAAATTTTTGGCGCGAAAGTAAAAGGCAGATGTTTTTAAAGATCACAATAAAATGATATCGTTTGCCATAAAAACAGAAGTAATACAGTAAATAGCTCGAACTTTCCATGCAATGCCTTGTGTCTGTACCCAATCACGTGTAGCTAAGTACACGAGGAAATTTCAGTTAGAAAAACATTGCTTACAAATGTTGAAGTACTGTAATACGTGCTGAAATAACATAATAATATTTATAGGCTGTATACTAACTGTAAATTACGAGGCATGACACGCATAGCATAAAAAATCTTTCAATGTTCTTTAGAATAGACTGTAAGAGCTGGCTCTGCAAAATGTGCAATTACTTCTTTCATATTACATGTTCCTTAAGAAAGAATGTTTTTAAATTTTAGTAATTTTTTTTAATTAAAAATTAATCGAAATGGTAAAGTTTTTCCTTAATAACCTCTGAGTTTATTATCGCTCAATAACCATTTTTCATATGCTTAAAATACAAATAATAAGCTTTTCAGTGATGAGTGTCTTATTTCTTTAAATTTTTTCTCTTATTTCAGTAATTAAAAAAACATTCCAAGAATATTTTATAATAGCGGTTTTCGTTGTTTTCGAATATTATATTTATTATCACGATATTAAATTCATTTTTGCATGTAATAAATTATTACTATATAGATAAAAATAATATTAAAAAATAATATAAAGGAAGATGAAATTAGGCCCAACATATTATAGTGTATAATGTTTTGAAAGGAAAGCTCGAGCCGCTTTTAATTTTTTTTTTCCTCAAGCTCAACTGATATTAACTAAAAAAAAGTCCTAGACACATTTTTATATCTGTTCTGTGTGGATATGTAAATTATTATTGCTACATTCGCTATTATTTTTTTTATTATTACTAGGCATTAACGACGTCTCTCTTCATTTCCTTACAATTTATGCATTAAATAGGAAATTTTCGTTTTCTACTATCTTTTGCATTTTTCTTTCGAAGGTTCTCTGAAATTTCCTATTTATTGTTGTGAAGATCATTTTTGTTCGTTCTTTTTAGTACGCATAAAAATCAAAATAACATCGAAGGAATAGTTTAATATATGAAAAATTCTGCTGTTTATCTATAATCTAACAAACTGAAAAATAAAATCATGTAAACCATTATCCAAAATAAGAGTTCCCACACTTTAAAACATTGTGACTGACTTTTTAGAAAATGAATCTATAGAAAGGCATTTCCTTTTCGATATATTAAATTTTTCTAAAGACTAATAGCACACATTCTTTGTGAAGGAGGTTTTATAGGTGAAAAAGAATTTTTTGAACAAAAAAAAACATTTATTATTTGAAATGATTTTACAAAATAATATTAATGATATGTGGTATATTGAAGATTTTAAACCCTTATCATATTTTTATAAAATACATATACATTCTAATGCTGCTATTCATGCATATTTCAAATTGCCGATAAATATGTAAAGATAAGATATATACATTCAAGATCTTATTCGGAATCACTAAATACTGACTTTCGACTTATAGTTTCGTAATTCCTGGTATGAAAAATGAAATATATGAGTTTTTTTGCACCCATTTACACTTTAATTTCTGCTTTCTTATTGAACTGTGCATTCTTTTTTTCTGCATTTAGTTCTTTTTTATTTTTGTTCGTGTTGTTAAATAATAGCATCTTCATAAAAAACAATAATAAATTGAGAAGTGAAATATTTATTTTTGTCATGTAATTCGGGACTTATAGCGATATTTGTTGTTAAAAATCTTTCTTACATGTTTTTGTTGGTTTATGATTTCGTTTGATAGCATTAATGAAGTGAAAATATCAAATAGAGACTGGAGCGAATTTCCAACGTGATGGCGCAAAAACCACCTCTGTACTCCATGTCTTTATTAGGTACTAATTGCCTCTGGCTATCGGGTGGTTCCCTGTGAATATTGGTAGTGTTTAATTTCAATTAAATGTCTCATGAATAATTTGCTCAAGTTCTGAATGACATATTTTTAAGCATAAAATTGTTATAGATTTGCTATCTTAGTAGCCCTGCATTTGTTCTATCTATTCTGCACATGATTTATCCAAATAGAATCGAGTCTCATGTCGTCATAAAGACAATGCAAGGTATTTTAACTTTATTTCTTAAAATGTTATCTACAAAGTGCACATATAATAAATAAAATCTTTCTTCCTATAGGGTTCAACAATGGAAACAAAAAATAGGATTAAATATTAGAAACAATAAAAACGGGTTGAATTTAGTTTCAGTAATGAAAACCATCTTCAAACGTTATAAGGGACATGTACTAAATCCTCGCTAAGTTTTTAATTAATTTTGAAGTTATTAAAAACATAACTTCTTTGTATTTTAAAACGATTAAAATTCATTTGTGTGCCATTATATCTTCAAACGTTATAAGGGACATGTACTAAATCCTCGCTAAGTTTTTAATTAATTTTGAAGTTATTAAAAACATAACTTCTTTGTATTTTAAAACGATTAAAATTCATTTGTGTGCCATTGTATCTTCAAACGTTATAAGGGACATGTACTAAATCCTCGCTAAGTTTTTAATTAATTTTAAAAAAAATTGCCTCTATAAGTGCTTATTAACATTTTCCAAAGAATACATGTCATAAATTTGATAGCTGTATGTTTAACAATCTGATCTATGGAGTGAAATTCATACACATTTTCTTCTTTTCATAATTAAAAGAGATTATATTTCCTGCATAAATCGTTGTAAGCGCCATAAAAAGCTACAATAGTAACATAAAATATGAAACGTTGGGATTAAAAAATGGATGGGATATCATAAATATTCTTGCTTATAAAAGTTCTGTTTCTTTTTCAAGAAATTCTATCCGCGTTGGAAATATACCTTTGTTGTAAAGATGGTAGCAACTTCCTAAATTGACAATATCTTAAAAATCCAAAACTTTATCTTACTTTTTAAAATTAGTTCCACCAATTCTTAAATTTTGGGATATAAATTAAATCATACTCAATTGCAGAACCATCCATGTTTGAATATGGCTGTTCCTTCTGAGTGGAAAAAATATTTTGAATGTGTCAAAACCTGGTAATCCATTACATGTGAACATGCCGAGGATGTTGCAGAAAGCCCAAGATATGTAAGAAATTCTTTTCACCGAGAGACAGTAGGCAATGAATGAAGAGATAAAGAAGGCCCACGTGCGTCATGGAAATTTAATTTTTACCATACCTAAACTAAACTTAAATTAGGATTATTAAGTATACATAATTAAAGTAAGAAAAAATTGTTAGCTACAACAACGGAAGTAGTGATTTAATCAGAATTTGAAAATGGATTAGGAAATAACAAACGCTGTCTAATTCTATGTCTTCAGGATAACGAATAATCCTGAAGACATAGAATTCTATCGTTGGAAATTAGACCAAAAAATATTTTAAAAAATTAATAAAATTCAGGAAACATTTGCACGACTATTTAATTGGTATCGTTAAAAAATTCTTTAATTTTGAAATGACGAAAAATTTTAGGTAGATTCCTATAGGGAGACTACCCATTTTTTGCAATCATATTTTTAGAAACTATAGCGGAAAAAAAGCATAAATTCATATTAATTTTTAATTAATTATATTTTTAAAAAATCTTTCTGAGGTGCACATTTTTACTTTCCTACTTATATATGAGACAAATATGATAGTTGTAGGTCAAATGGTCTGGCGTTAATGGTTCGCGTCATGACACACACCACAATGCATACATATCTACGAGTCAAATAACATAAACACATCACATTATTAATCGAAATGGTTCAAAGATTCTCTGCTAACGTACAAATTTATGTACAATAGTAGGGATACAAAGTTCTCTCATGTTCTACGTATTTGCTTTTTTTTACAAAATTGCCAAAGTATAACTAGTTCGTTGCTAAGTTAGATCCATGGCAAACGGATCGAATTAATAAAATTAATCTTTTAGCGTCTCGTTGTTGGATTATTAGGAATGGATTTTGTAACTATAGTCATAGTGAGGTGACTCATTTGTCAACGCTGCCAACCCCCTCCATTATGAGTCCCAACAGGACATTTCGAATGTGAAAATGAAAAATTTCCAGTATAGTGGTAAGTCTTCGCCACCATTCTGGTGGATACACCAGATAGGCGAGTATAGGTATGGTATAGGGTCGGTTACCATGTACTAATGACAAGACGTGCTTCCAACGGCAAGGCTTGTACCATGGATGGTGATGCCCCTTTGGATTAACCTTAGTTCTTGCTTGAATGACCGGATCTCGCTATCGCAGTGACCCGGTCATTGAGATTTTTTCCATGTGCCTTCAAGGTGGGTAGGATAGTCGTTTGTGATTACCCCCTCCATTGCGTAATACAATTTTGTTAATTTCTCAGCTTCTTTATGACCTCTCTGTAAATAAACTACTTTCTTGCATTTTTTTTTTTTTTTTTTTTTTACAAAGAATAGCACATTTTATAATTTTGTAAGCAGTAGACTTGAAAAATAATACTTCAATGAATTACTTTGTCGATGAAAAATATTATACATAATAAATTAATTGAATCGCTGAAATGAAGAAATAACAAATTGTATATGCTTTCTAAACGATTTTTGATTTATATGTAATTTTCAATAAGCCACAAAATAGTTATTTTTGAGTTTTTATTTATTTATAAAGTGGATTGTATAAATTTAACTCCTTTTTCAATGATCGTTTCCTTTCCCCCTTTCGTCTATCTGCATCTTTGCTGTGTATGTGTGGGTGGGTGTGTATGTGGGGGGTTAGTCTTTTCACTAAATCCGTATGGATTAGATCGGAATTATGAATCAAGGAAAAATTATGGGGACGACACTAGAAGAAAAAAAAATAATTGCACCTTGATGTAATGTTTGATATTCCTAACAACCATAATATTATCTTTTTAAAAATGTCTTCTTTGAAAAGTGGTGGAAGAGTGTAAAAATAAAAAAAAAACTAGATTCTTATTATGGTATCCTCTTTCTATCAAACATGATTTACTTCATTAAAATGAATGACTTTTTTGTTTATTCATCTCTAATAAAATTTCTGAAACTTCTCTTAAATTTAAATAAGCTAAAAATGTAATAAAATTTTGGGAATACTTGTATTATATCAACGTTGAATATGCATCTGTAAACAATTTGATGACCTTGTTTTAAATGATAAGGAGATACATAGTCATATTTTTTTAAAAATATTCACATTTAGGAGTTACAATAATAAACTGTGAAAGAAGTTAACAAACCTCTACAAATAAGTTTTTTTAATACAAAATGCAATGATAAAAAGTTTTAGTTCATATTTTAATGAAAATGTATAAGCCAAAAAAACGTATTGAAGCGTATGTGCTGAAGTTTCATTTTTTCTCTAATCATTTAAGAAAATTAATTTAATGGTTTTGCATAAGTAGATAAATTATTACATATAATTTTTATAAATTGATCAAGAATTTCGCAATCAATATGTTATGAAATCGGTTTATAAATGTTATTTTTGCTTATCACGACACTTTGGGATCTACACGTTATTTGATGCACAAAACCTTTAGCAACGTTTCTATTAAACTTCCGGAATTAATTTTAAATCGTCTATGTCTAAACGTATAAACTTTAAAATTTTAATGGAGAAAAAGTAATTCTTTTTAGGTATTCCTATTTTGGACTGCAGAAGTTTTTTTCCTTTGACTTTCAAAAACTTCTTTGTTTTGGACTAACATTTTAATGAGCATTTAACATACTTTTGAAATACTTTCTTGTATTAATGTACTTTTCGAAGCTAATATTTCATTGATGCCTCGAATAAGGGCTCGCTTAGAAATGAACTACAACACTAACTAAATCTGGAAGAATAAAATAATTAATTTTTAGAATGGATATCTGAAAATATGAATCTAATATGAAATATCATTCTTTGAAATGGCTAAAATTAAAATACTGTAAATTTGTAAATTTTTATTGAGTGATTTGAAATCTAAATGTTATTTGTTATTGATATAATGAAACTGGTCAAAGAATATATAAAAAGTAATATATATATATATATATATACACTGCTCTTTATAGATAAATATATATGTCTTCTGATATGATAAAAATTTCCAATTAAATTAATATAATTTTGTTGTATTATAAAAATGACCTTAGAAAATGGCCACTATTGTTAATTTCTAATACAATGGAACAACTGAGGTTTAACTTGAAGTTAATAAACCTTTCAGAAACATAATATGCGGCAAGCATTGTTTACTATGCAGCCTTCCAAAACTGATGAACAATGTAATTAAATGCAGACTAGTGTATCTCTAACTACGGGTAGATGTCTGAATTTACAATGACTCTTCAGTAGTCTATTTACGATACCAGAGCTATTAATAACAGTTGGAAAAGATTTAATAGAGCCAGCCAGAGAGAATGGAGCTTTCCGATTGCTGAACTCTGACTTGACGGAAGTCAGAACAAAAGCTCATTAATTAGCAAATATCTAAGATCATTGAACCCAGGATAGCATACTAATATGGTTAGTTATTAGTTCAAAGTTTATGATAGTACTCAAACTCTTTCCTAATCTAGAGTCTTTAGAGAATAATGAGAACTGAAATCTAACTAAGATTTGAATTAATTAAAGTCAATGAAAGTAGATCGTTTTAGTCAATAACTAATATTAAGAGATCATAACTGAGTCCAATTGTTTAATTCATGATTATCAAGTTTGTTTAGGTGCGTGTGAAAATAAAATTTGTATGCTGTTTAGTTATAGTTACTCTATAAGGATGATAAAAGAAAAAAAAATGAAGAAGAAATTAACAGTCTTTTGTGTAGATTATCATAGTTTCTAGTAATTTGAACTATAAGTTTTTATAACAAAAATAATTTTACACAGTTTTCATAATGATATTATAGAAGCCAAGGAAGGAGAAATTAATACTTGAAATTTTATGAAGCACTATTTGGCCGATTAATGTCCACTCCATTCCAGATGCATCTTTTTTTTCTGGTATCTGATTAGATTACTTTAAATTTAAAGTCAAAATGTTTTGATGCTCATTATGAGTTTTGATGCTCAGATGCCTTTATGCAATTTTCAAGTTTCTTATCAAATGTCGTCGGAATACTAATTTTGAAATCGTATGTTTTATCATTATTATAAACATTAGACTGTGTCCTCGCTTAATTACTAATATTATCATTGCGCAGTGTTACTATATTTGCATTATAATTGTTATTGATATTATATTTCAAAAGATTACTTAATCATTAATGATGTAACTACTTTCTTTGTTCTTTGCAACCCTAATCACATTGTACTTTATATAAATGACTACTCTTACTGTTACTTATATATTTTTTGCATTTTGTATAGTATAATCTCTATTATAAAACAGTTCTCATTATATTTAGCTAAATTTAATATTAGAATTAGAATTAATATTAATTTAGCTATTAGCTTTAATATTGGCATATTTAGCTAATCAAAATTTAAATTTCAATATATATATATATATATATGTTCTTTTCCAAACGGAAACTGCATTTACAATGTATATTAAAATATTCTCTTTTGAAGAAAATAATATAGAAAATTTCATTTATTAATTTATGAGTATTATTTCCATCGAAATTGTTTACTAACTATTTTAAACTATTTTACTTAATAACTTTTGTTGTGATCTATTGAGAGTTCATTTGTTTGCTTTATGTAATATTGTAGCGAAATTTCTTTTAATGATAGTATACTTTTTATACGTTCTACTTTTTTTTCAAATCTGATTTGCAAAAATAAGTTTTTTCGTTAACTACTCATTCGTTTCAATTATTTTATTTTAAAATTTATTCATAGTTCTCCATTCCCTTTTTTTCCCCAGAAATATTTGTTATTTTGTGATATTTTCAAATGAAATCTGAAATCCCGTATGTAGGATTTCTTCGCTAATAGGATAACTGAAATATTTATGTTAAGCAGATTGCACCAGTTTTGTTTGTTGAAATCCTGTAAGCTGCAACAAGTAAAATCAATTATCAATCTTTTTATTCGATTTTTCAATGAGTGATTACTATTGCTTTAATACGGAAATCAAATTGGATTTAAAATAATTGCATGTGGCCGTCTAATTTAATAAACGAATAATAATATTTTTCACCTTGCAACAATGATTGTTCTACAGATTTTTTGTATACGTGATATGAGTTGAGTTTTTGAAATTATTTTCTATTTTTAACTCTGATAATCTTTTCAGATACGGTTAAAAATTAAATATACAACTAAATTGGTAAAAATAACTCTTTATAATGCAGCAAAGTAGGTGAAAAGCGGTCATGATAGAAAGGTTTTTTTTAAAGGAAAAAATAAGATTAATTGCAATAATCTATCAATTCATTTCTTTTCATTGAAACAAAGTTTTATACAGAATTTTAGATTTTAACCGAGATTGTTTATAAATATATTATTCCATTAAAAAATCTATATAATATATATATAACGCTAACATACATGGCATAGAAATCGCTTTTATTACTTATAGTCGAATGGCAACAGTTAAATGTAAACAAAGAGTCATGCAAATGTTTCAGGCTGCTTCATTGAACAGTTTTACCGCTGCACTTACTTTAACATCTAGCTTAAGTAATTAATGGAGATGCAAAATATTATTAGAAATTTTCGAATGTATGCTAAAAACTCCTTTCAACCAGAGGAGAGGATATGAAAAAAAATGCTAAAAAAAGCATTAAACATAGTTTAATCGGGTGCGAAAATAGGCTTAACCGTCGTCAGATAGGTAATAGCTATGATTTGTCTGTAGGAATTGATGTTCAAGTTTTCCAAAATTATTATATTACAAAAATGGCACTTGCACTATCTTTATTTTTTAAAAAAAAAAGATTCTTTTTAATTATATTCATTTTATTTCCATTTAATTCTATCCATCCATTTCATTTCATTTTTATTTTTAATATATAAATATTTCAAATTTATTGAAACAATGTTATGATGATATTTAAACTCACCCATTAAAACACTAAAGCGCATGCTTTTAACAATGTTAAAATTGAAATTAAAAATTTTTTCCGAGTGGACTTTATTTCAGAAGTACGAGTTTCAATAATTTGTAGCAGTCTGATTTAATTGCTTTACAGTCGTATAAACGTCGTTCAATAAAATAACAGGTTAAAACTTTTTAAAAATATACCTCCCATATTAATCAGTTTACTGCCAAAGCAGTCAATAATATGGGCAAAAATCTGGTCGCCAAAAGCAGCTAGTATACATTATTCTTTTGCATTTTTTTTGTATCAATTCGAAATGCAAAATATGAAATTAAATAATAGAGATGATGCGATGATAATCCGCAATTCGTTAATTTCCTTCTTTTGGCAAAAAGTATTGGCCTGTTGACAGTTGTGATATTGCAACCTTGTGCTTCTAATGAAATCTCTTCTTACTCGCATAGGAAGTCCCACAATCAAGCAATAAGTATGATATTCTAATGAAATCTCTTCTTACTCGCTTAGGAAGTCCCACAGTCAAGCAATAAGTATGATCTCGGAGGCATAGATTTGAATGACATTAACCTGCCATTCAAATCTATTGCATTGTATCATGGCATCATATCTCGTTTTTTAATGCAAGATATTCAGCGAAATCTAAAATTAAATTGACACGGAGCATTTGACGTATATCACGTTAGAGTGGGCTGATTTCATTACCTATTGTTTATGATATTAATTGAAATTGGAATGAATTACCCTTAGTCTTTAAAGGCGCCATTAAGTTCCTACTTCCGTTTTTAATGAATAACGAACTATTCAATGAAGAATGTCTTTTGAATTGTATTTATATATAACAATTTACAATTGAGACCAGAAAAGATCACTTATAAAAATTCAGTTTAAAGAACTTTTTTGAGATATAACAACCCTGATTTATAAGTTTAATGAATTTTATACTAAGTGCCAATTCCAACCTGAATGTTTTGTTATTTCAGTTGCCATCTTGGGCTTGATGCAATCAGCAATGTGATATGAAGACGAGTGTGTGTGAAATTTAAATATTGTTTTTGAATGACAACTATGGCATCACAATTTAAATGCAGATATCAAAACGAAAATCTACATATAAAATGATTAAGCAAGTATTTATTCTATAGAAGCGCATATTTTTAGGGCATGTTTTACTTTGTTTGATGATTATTGATAAGTGTTTTTTTTTAAATTTTTTACTATATTTATTTTCAAAAGAAAGTTCTGATCAAATGATTAGATTAAAAGAAACTGAACTAGAATTCATAAAGTTGATCCCTATGGACATCTAGTTACAAATATTGTCATAAATTTTATTTACAACGGATTTACGCTGATTTTGGAAAATTCCCATGTGCTGATTGTAATAGTGCTTCTAATCAAAACCATGACTTTAACAACTAACTTTGAATTTTTCTAATGTCTCATATCAATGAAAATTTTTTAAATTTGAATTTTGAATTTCTAATGAGTATTTGAAAATGAACTTCATCATCATCTATGAACGTCATCATATTCATCAACTGAAATAATCTATGTGTATATTTTTTTCTTTTGTCAGAAAAAAAAGATATAAATTTATCTGTTTTATGCATACAGTTTGGCAATAGTATTTTGTCTTATTTTATTTATTTTCATTTTTAAAGCATTTCGGATGTCTTTTCACTAAATGCTGTAACATTCTTATAGATACAACAGCCACTACAATTCAGACTAGTTTAAATTTGTATTGCCTGCATTAAGTTTGATTGATAAGTTAAAATGACATGCTATAAAATTTATATATATAATTACAGTTGGTAAATTTATTTTAATCTTACAAAGAAGGATATTCAGAGACATATTTTTTAAACAATCATTTGTGAAATAATTATCTAGTTATCTAAAACTATGAATGAATTTTTTTGTTTTGGCATTGTCCTTCTTTAGTAATTATGGTTTTCTAATTTAATCATGCAAAAAATTTATTTTACAAGAAAACGTTTTCCAACATATAAAATTTATGGAATGAAAAAAACATTTAAGAGGGTAAGTAAATGCCTTCCAAAATGAAAAAATGTCACTTTACGAGATTATTAAAGCTGAACTTGGTATTTTATTATTTTGCTGAGAAGGAAAAAGTGCAAGACATTCTACAGTTTTCAATTATTAGCTATATGGCAATTTTCATTGCAATATTCTTAAAACCGCACTTTACCTTAAGACATATTACACTTTGGATAGAAATCCAACAGTATTAAATTAGCTTGAAGAATAAAATATCAACAGGAGTAAAAAAGTATAACTACACTGACTACTCCACCCCACCTAATAAAGACATTCGGATTAAATCTGATTGACCGAACCGCCACGACAGCAACTTAAGCAGGAATTATGATTTATTCCTAAGGACCACCACCGGCTGCGGTACAACCGTTCTCGTAGGAAGCATGTCCCGTCATCGATAAGAGGTAGTCGATCCCCTACCATTTCTGTACCCATCAGTGTGACGAGACCAACCACCAAATTGGAAGCTTCACATCCTCATTTCTGAGGTCCCTCTTCCCTCGATGGGAGGAGAAATAGTGTAAATCCATTATAGGTACATTGGGTTAAGGTGTTTTCAATATACATTATATATATTCATTAACATATTTGGTTGCACACACATGAGCTCCATTATTTCATTGAATGAAAAAAAAAATAGTTAAACGCAGAGAAAGTCTGATTTTACGTCATTTTTTATTGCAACAAGGACAGTGATGAAAATTCAAAGTTTAAAAAAACGATCATTATCAGCAAGTGGAAAAAAAAAACACTCATTTCTCTTCGAATCGAATGTAATCATTTCATTGAATCTCGGAACATCTCAAAAACCACAACCTCGAGGTTTTTGAAATGATGCCAGAGGCGAAGAACAATGCTTGAACAAGAAGCAGACAAGGACAAAAGAGATTATGTTCTTTTTTGGAAAGTACATGATTTGGTTGAATGAAATTACGAAAAAAAAATATTCCTTCATTCCATTTTAGCTCCCGATGAAATGATAGAAGGAATTATGAATGAATGATGAATTACATCTTTACTCCTAATCAAAGTGAAATTTTACTATGATTATCTTAGAAAAGTGATCGGTTTAAATGATAAGGCAGTAAAATCTTAATAAATCCATGATTTTCAGGAATTTATTTTTAGCCCATGACATAACAATGATTTACATACAAAAATTTTAAGCCATTTTAGAAATTTGCCTGATTTTTCATGTCTATTAAGTAGAAGTTGTAGAACATTATAAAAGCAGTATTTTTTACTTCTTTGTATACAAAGTATAGATTGAGAAACACGTTGTTTAACACTTTGATTACCGTGGGGTCACGTGACCCCACGGGCCCATCTAAATGACATTATAAGAAATTCATTGGGGCAGCCAATGTGTTAATAAACAGCACCATCTGTCTCAATTCAAAAAAAAAAAATTGTGAGATAAAGAGAAATTCAGTCTTTCTACCTCTTATAAAATCTATGAATTTGGGATTGATAGTGCTGCTTAAGCAACGAACTATAGTAATGAAAAATTTGGTATCTGGGCTTCCATGAATAACAGTGTCTTTGATTTACTTGAGTCAAATGAAACGATTTTTACTTTTTCCTTTATAGAGGATATTAAAAAAATATACTGTAACTGTCAAAGAATTTGTCCTCAAGATTTTGACGAATAGTAACGCCTCAGAACCACCTTGATTGCGAAAAATTCACTTTTTAGAAGTGCATTTGTCTGTCTGTGAATAAGATAATTAAAAAAAGCCTTTAGCTTTCGGAATGAAATTTGATATGTAGTCTTAATGCGAAATATTTGGGTTTCTCTCAAAATTTGGGTAAACCTATTAAAGTGATATCTATCTGTCCATATGCATGCGAATACTGTGAATCAAAAATGTAAACAGCTATATGAATGAAACTGCACATACAAATTTATCATCAGAATAGTAGATGTTAAAAAAACGTTGGACTCTGGGGATCTATAGACTCAAACCTTACCAATGACATTCGAATTTGAATCTCTTTGATTATCCATCATAATTCCAACTGTAACATCTTCATCTTGAAATACCCATATATTAGCTGTAACCGCAAATTTGTATTTGTGTTATATAAGAGCTTATATTGGTAATAGTCTTCAGCATCACTTCTTCATGTTGACAAGAAATAAAAGCATTTGATTTAGTTTAAAAGTGGTTGCCTTATGCATCATTTCATCCACTACAAGACCAAATCTGTCAAAGGGAGCATTTCTTGGTTTAATATATTCGAGGGAATGGAAATGTAATAAATAACAAAATAGTCTTAGATAAATAAAATTAAGTATAGTCTTGTGAACAAAATTGTCGTTAGGTGATAAAATTTTGATTCAATCGATGGGAAGGTAAGCGCTCAAAACGCTTACTTAGTGTTCTTCATTATTTTATGAACGTAAAACGTGATATTCAAGGGGAATTCAGGGGAAATCCCTTCTGCGGAAAGCTAAGACGTTCAAAGGTTTGCCGACTTCCTTCCTACATTATCTCACCCTCGCTATACGCATAACGGATTCATAGCAGATTCGAAAAAAATGGTACTAAATTGGTTTAATGTGCAAAAAATTGCAGGAGATAACAGTGTCGATAATTAGAATTATATTTATCTGTCGGAATTACCATGAATACAATAAAAGAAGCGAAACAAATATGATAGTTGAAATTTATATATGTTTTTCAAACTAACTGGTGTATTTCTGGCATATTTCGGACAAAATACAATTACTAGAACCTTTCCATTCTAATCTGTTTGGACATCATAACTGAATGTCGAAGTGCGCTAGGCAGATGAAATCAGACATCTGCTTTTATTACAAGACATTGCAGATTTATTAATGAATAAATTTTTATTGAATCTAAAAACTGGTTTATTTTGTATGTATCTGCCATTAATATGCTACATACATGTGTTTACTCAAAAACGCTCCAATCTTGAGGGGTAAATTTGGTTGCCGAATATAAATTTTGGATCTCGGCATTTGGAGCTTGTAGATGCATATCCTTTGCTAAGTTAAAGATATACAAGATAATAAATATCTTTTTCTAAGGAAAATTCATCTACAAAGCCAATTCAGCTCGTACTCTGTTTTCTCTTTATAAGTTAGAAAGTAATTTAACAGAAACAGGCGATGAAAATTTTGAAAAAAAAAAAAAACTATTCTAATATTAATTGATAAAATTATAGATTATAGTTTGTTAATTTTTTTTCAATTTTCATGATTTAAATTCTTTTAATAGTCATAAAGATTCAAAAGTAATAATGGAAAAGAATGCATCTAATGCTGTGTATTGAAAATAAAATAGCTTTTGAATAAAAATTATTTTAAATTCGATTATCCATTTAGAGGATTTTTAGAGATTTTATTCTCTTTAATTTCCAAGCACAATAGAGCTTTAAAAATTCGGATTTAATGTGCTCGATTTAAACTAAACGCTTTTATAACAAAGGCTTGAATTAAAGACCTGAACAAAGCCTAATATAATATGAATTAAAGATTAGTTGAAACATTAACATACTCTAATTAAGTTTACATTTGAATAACTCATTGTTGTAGTTACATTACTTCGATCCATTATTAAACATGTTCCTAACATTCCTTGTAAATGTAAGACAAAACAACCTGAAGAAGATTAATGTTTGTTCTGATTACCGACATACTTTTGTAAATAATATTGCTAAATACATTACAATTAGTTATCTTGAAAGGAGAAACAAGTAATCATAAAATAAAAATAATTAATTCTACTAACATTTTTTATTATTATTTTGTGGACATTTTAAACATTTTCAGAATACAAAGAATTTATATGGCATAACTACAATGTAGATAAAGAATTAGAGGGAAAACGAAATTCTAATTCGAAGCAGCATGGCATGATGATGCTGTAAGCTTGATTCGTCTGTCTCTATGTCATCTGAAATGTACTCTTATGTATAAACAATGATTAGGTGAAGACACACACACACACACACACACACACACACACACACACACACACACACACACACACACACACACACATACACACACACAATACCTTCAATGTAATTGCAATATTCGTATGCATAATAACTGTAAATAAAATAAAGAAATGTACTTTTAATAACTTATTTTAAAGTAGAGAAACATTTCTAGAAAATAAAAATGGTGTCCCTGAAAAACTAATTTATTGAAGTAGTACAAAACTATTTTACTTTTTGTATGATAATAACGTACCAAAGTTATGGAGGTAAAACATTAACACCTCGAATAGCATTTAATTACAAATATAATGGAAGTTTTGAAAATTCTTTTGATAGAGTATTTATAACCTAAGAAAAATTGTCTCTAAATTTTGTAGTTCAGATCCAACTAACTGTCTCGTAGAACACTACTATTTTTACATCATTAAATTTACATGTAATGTCCAGCCTCTAAACTTTACAATGTTAAAAACGCAATTGAGCTTGCCAGCTATGGTTTAACAGTACGCTATACTACGCTGTCCTGGTCACAATGGGCTCTTAACTTTCCTTGCCTGAGGATTATTGGGTCGCAGGTGCAAGACTCAGTTCAATGGTGCATATGGGCCAGTTGTGCTAGAAATTTTTCAAAAGTCAAACGGGTTTTCAAGGGTCAAGGGGAGATTAGGCTAGGAGGTACTGGCTCTGGGAATGTCCTCGTCATCTAATTACGATTTCAAGTTATAAGATGGGCTCTGAAAAGATTTCGGCTCAGTCTTGTTAAAGGGGTGTTAAACTAACTACATTTGTTGTTTGTTTGTCTTTGATTCCCATTACAATATGTTCAAAGCATCTCAAAATGAAATTGGCTAGAAACATTTGATGTTAATCATTTGGTATTGAGAATCAATTGTTTACAAAAAATATTAGAATATTAAATGCATTTACTCTCTTCACTTCCCCTGTACAATATTTATTATATTTAAAATTTAAAATATTATGAAATACCTTAGATCATCGAGATTGGAAAAGTATATATTTACGTACTGGCAACTCTTTCAAAATACTGTTTTTTTTTTGTGTGTGTTTTTTTTTCACATTAAATTTTCCAGACGAAAGATAGTTCGTATTTTTATCAAAAAAATCCAAACTTTCCAGTTTTCAGTATTTTTTTCATTTTTTGGAACAAATACGTAAAATAGCGACCCAATGTCAAGCGTGCACTGACGTGGAACATGACGTACTTAGCATCATGCGAATGAAAAGATTTGGCGGCCGGCCATCTTCCCCTGCAACTGATTATACGCACCGGTGGCCTTTCATGTCGCACGAGAACCAGGGAAAATGTTAAGGTCTTCCCCGACAAAGAATTCAAAAGCGTGGAAAATGGAATTTCAGGAAATACTTACCCTTGTTTGGAAGCTGTCACGAATCACCGATTAGATGGGATTGTTTATCGTGTCTTTGAAGTGGTGGTAGCAGCTGCGTAGTGAAAATGTTGTTTTAAGAGACGGCAAATGATATGCGTTTTTAGTTGTTAAAAATAATGTCAGGCATTTTGTTGTTGCGAATAAAAAGACGGAAGAGAGGTGATTTTACAGCATTGTGTGCATATAATTTATGAATTTTACATAAGTTTCTTGACTTAAGCAAGTATTCAAAGTATTTACTTGCTTTCAAAAGAATGAAATTTAACCCTTTATTTGGCATGGTTGCTAAGAAGCAACATGTATTTTCATTCATTCTAATGGAAGGTCTATGACTCTAAATATTTTATATGGGTATTATGAGCATGCAATCATGCAGAGATTTCTAGGTAAATTAATTAAATAAGTTAATTAATATAATTTTTTAAGATAATTTGCGCAAGTTTCTGGATTAATTAAAATGATTTTCAAAGGATAAATGTAATTAATTAATTAATTAAAATATCTAACATCAAATAATTACGTTACACATATCTTACTTAATTAGTATCTGTGTACAAAAAATTTTATTTAACTTTCTCCATTTCACCCTTTGCACTAAAAAGAGGAATTCGATGTATAATCATTCACCTATTACAAGGACTTGTTTATTGTTTCGAAAAATAAACATATAAAATTGTTTTAAGTTGAATTTTCCTGAAAAATTAATCTACATATTTTTACCATTTTGTAGGTGCTTTTAACAATCAAAATTGAAAAATAAATAAATAAAACGTCAAAATGATGCACTGTCTTGAATGGTGAGTAAGAGGCACCATCTGAGAGCAAAGGGTTAAAGGGTAATGTTGCTTTGAAATCTATTGAATTTTTTATAGAATTGTTTACACACTCGCCTTTATTATAAGTAAAGATAATAAATATTGGAAAAAAAACATTCTTGGTCTATAAGTTGCTGACAATTGTACCAAGATTAACAAATTTAAATCAAATAAACGAAGATACTATAGAAAAATCCCGGCGTTGAATAATTTCACTCACTATCCATTTACAATTTTAGAGTGAATTTCACTATAGCATCCAAGATATTTGGTCAGAATAGCTTTAATTATTTGCCATTAAAATTCCAATTATAGGTGAGATAACAGTTAGAATAAGCAATTAAATAGCACAATGAAGATATATGCCATGAATCTTCTGAAACAAAATAATTTATATATCTAAAAAAAATTATATAACAATACTTGTTGAGTAGACCAATATATCAAGTTCAGCTTAAATATTCTCTACACAGTAATCCTGGAAAAACCATGTAATTGCTATAGGTTGCAATTTATTAATAATGAATGATGATATTTATAAAAGAATAGGTACCACGTTTTAAAACTATTCATTTTGAGCCACTGCAATAATATAATTCGCCAAAGTCGCAATGAGCAAGTAATTACTATTATGAAATATAATAATATTTTAATAATCCTAAGGAGTTGCAAAGTGGTAAAACTATTCATTTTGAGCCACTGCAATAATATAATTCACCAAAGTCGCAATGAGCAAGTAATTACTATTATGAAATATAATAATATTTTAACAATCCTAAGGAGTTGCCAAGTGGTGAAAGACATATATCAAAAATTATTGTATTCTAATAGATGTGCTAAAAATTATGAAACATATTATGAAATGAAATAAAAGTTATGTGGTAAATTAACTCCAAGAGAGGAGAACCGAGAAATGTGGGACCGGAGCTCGAAAAGATATGATCCTCTGAAAAGGTCGAAACTGGAATTCTAGCGTAAAAGAATTCATCTACAAATGCCCAATGCACCACGAGTAAGTGGAAAGGATCATTTTGAACAACATCAACTGTCCATCTTCATGTAATATAAGTTCCTTCTTCATCGTTGAATTCTCACATGTAAAAATCATCATAATCGCCTTTGTTAATTAAGAAATAAAAAAAAAATAAGCTAGTCCAAGTGGACTGATGCATTAAAACCCATCACACCCATATTATACACGGAAACAAAAACATGGAATTCAAACGTTTAAATAAAAAAGCAATTTTCAAAGGTATTATTGTACAAACATTAAATTCAGCGAAACAACCCGTTTTAAATTTTCTGTCTGAAATAAAAAAAAAATTAAAAAAAATTGCTATTACAGTTTCAATGGTGGAAAAATTAATAATGCAACTCAAGTTGAAGATACCATGAAATCGGAATGAAATTCATTATTGCAATGAAAAACAAAGGTATTAATATAATTTTGAAAAAATGGCTAAAATGAAAGAAAAGTTCAAAAAATAATCATAACGTTATATTTAAAAAATACGTTGAATATTATATTTAAACATTTAATATCATTATTCTAGCTTAAATCTTTTTTGGACAATATTTTTCGAAGTTATTAAAATGAAAATTTAAAAATTAAGGTTAATTAGGAAGCCTATATTAAATAACGAAAGAAATATACACATAACCATCTTCTAGACCCTATCTACGTCAAAGTTGGGAGTCTGGGTCTCTTGTAAAACGCAGATAATTCAGACCCTTATTTGCTTTTATCATTATTTGAAATAAATGATAAAAGAAATGGAGAAATGTTCGATACATTTGAAATATGTTGAAATGATGTTATTCTATAATTCTGTCTACGGCTCTTTTCCGAAACCCGATAAACCTAAATAAAGCATAAGAAGTGCTGTAAATTTATGTAATAAAATAGAGAATTAAAAAATAACAAAGAAAGAAAACTAGATGATGCTGACAAACAGACTAATATTTAACAAACATTCATTATTTTGAAGCGAGCAAGTGTAACAAGTGTAGTGCCAAGTGCTGTATAAACAAAGCCACAGACCTTAATGTATACACAAACAGCTCAAATTTTACAGTCGCCAGTAATTTAGCAGCAAAAATTGAAACATTTTTATCCTGGTTGCATGCTTTGAAAAATGAGCAAAAAAAAGCTTTTAAGATATATAATAAATACGAAATAGATACCAATAAAATATTTAAAAATATTTCAAAGCTTTGCTAATTATTATTATTATTTGTAAATTCAATTACTTTGTGAGACTACGAAAAAAATTATCAAATGACTTTGTGTTCGCAAATAATAGAATAAATATGCCTCTTCTAAATTTATACGTTTGAGCCAACTAAATGAGAGAAATTGTTATCTATATCTATATCTATATCTATACTTATAATAAAGCTCAATGTGTGTGTGTGTGTGTGTGTGTGTGTGTTGGCGCTCTACAGGCCAGACCGTTTGACATACAGCTACCAAATTTGGTACATGTATACCTTGGAGGTTGGGAATGTGCACCTGGGGTTTCTTTTTTCGAATTTTTAATTAGAATTTTAATTATTAATTAAAAACTAACTTTCCCGCCAAAAAAACCTTCCATTTCCCCCACCGCCAACTTTTCCGCCAAAAAAATCTTCCATTATCCCCAGCGCCAAACGAGAAAGGCTTCAGTTTATTTTTTCTCCCAACAGTAATGAGGCTAGGGTTAAAATTTTTCGACGGATTATTTCAATCGGTTCTGTTTATTTTCTTAATGTTTGATGCATTTAAAATTAAACATTGTTAATGAATCAATCTTTCAGATTCATTCTGAAGTACTTTTGAATTAAAATAAAACAGAATAAAGGAAATTAAAAATTTCTAATCCGCATAGCGTTACCCCAACTGGCGTAGAAAAAATCACGTATTTGCGTTACGTAACCGGCGAAGAAAATTCACGCATGCGCATTCTGTTCTGATGGTTGCCATGACAACGTTATTAATGGATGATTTAAATTATTTTTGGGTTAGTTGCATGCTTTTGTAAGTAAATTGTATTTATGTTAGTTATATATTTTTTGTATATGCTTATAGTTTTAAGTACATCGTTTTTTAAGTAGTTTTTTTAAGACCTGTTTTCAACCGTTTATTTTAAACGATTCGTTTTATTTTCTTAGTGTTTGATGCATTTAAATTTAAACATTGTTAATTAATCGATCTGCTCATAATGAATCTAAGAAAATTTTGTTGACCAACTCCTGAGATATTACATAAATTAAAAAAGATATTCTTTAGTGCCCATAAAGTTTAAACGCTGAGTGATTCTATTTTCAGTAATCAGATTATAAAAAAATGCTTTGTTTCAGTAAAAAATATTATTATATTAATTGAAGATAAATTCTTTCCACTTTAATTTAAAGCATAAATTCTACCGTTTTCAACCGTTTATTTTAAACGATTCGTTTTATTTTCTTAGTGTTTGATGCATTTAAATTTAAACATTGTTAATTAATCGATCTGCTCATAATGAATCTAAGAAAATTTTGTTGACCAACTCTTGAGATATTACATAAATTTAAAAAGATATTCTTTAGTGCCCATAAAGTTTAAACGCTGAGTGACTCTATTTTCAGTAATCAGATTATAAAAAAATGCTTTGTTTCAGTAAAAAATATTATTATATTAATTGAAGATAAATTCTTTCCACTTTAATTTAAAGCATAAATTCTACGGCTGCTAACAGAAAATGAGAGAGATACATATTACGTTATGACTGAAGGCCTTTATAATATTATGAATGAATTATATGATAATCAAAATTTGAAGTTTTAAAATATTTTGATGAAGAAGCTATTAAAGTAGAAATTGCATAAAATATTTAATTATTAAAATTTTAACGAACATTAAGATTGGCGAACCGGCTGGTCGCCAAAGGCGGCTAGTCTTCAATAAATCTCTCCAGAGATTTAAATGGTGCACCTTATTTGGATAAAAAAATCGCTCTTTATTTTGGCTTTCCTAAACATATTTAAAAATTATTGTTTATCACACAATATGAATTTAAAAAGTAATAGTTCAAAGGTTTCCAAAATATGCATCTATTGACTTCATACAAACTTCACGCGTTATTATATAATTAAAAAAACATATAATATTATTAACATTTTAATTTTTTTAAAAGAGATTTTATCATCAAATGTATGTAATGTATTAAAATTAAATAGTTGAGAAATGCTTTAATAATAATAACATCGACCAATTTGCAAGAACTCATTATCGAGTCAATGGTAGTGAACCCTCTGGATTTATTGCAGAAGAAGATAAAAATGTGAGTGAGCTGTTTTTGGCAATTTAATAAAAGCAAAATTGAATAATGAAGAAATAACAGAATCTTGATTTTCCTTAGAATTACTGCTCGCTCAGAAGGGTCTAATGCGAAATTCAATAGGAGAAAGCATGATTGAAAGACTTAAAAAAATGTGCATTCGCAATTGACACTTTCATTTATTAATTGGCATGCTTATAAAAATTTGCTCAATAAATTTGAATTTCTATGTGATTTATTCATTTACCTTTACACAAAAATTTTTATTGATTATTTTACTTAAGTGTTTGTAAGAATTTTTCATAGATATCATGGAAATATAATCTAAAATTTGAAAAAGTTTTGAGATTTAAAAAAGTTGTTGAATCACCGTAATAGTTAATATTTGAAAAATTTTCATAAGTCAAATTTCAACAGTTTCCAAAGATTGTTAATATTTTGATAAAATAAATGAAAGTAAAAACAATTATAATAATAATACATTGAAAAAATAAATAATTTAAGAAAAATCAGAAAATAAGATCAGAAAACCAATTCCAGATGTAATCAAGAGATCAGTTCTTTTCCAAAATTTCTTTCTATTTATATTTTTCAACTTCAATTTCACGAGAAGGAAGACAAGTTGTTAAACTCAAAGTAATATACGTTGACAAATTTTGTCTGCTCACTGTTCTAACAATAAATAAGCATTGCAACAGGTTGTTTTCCTTAATAAGACATGATCGGAATTTCTTCTCGTTTGTGTCTCTTTATTTTTCAGCTGGTTTATTGACATGATAGGTACATTTTATTACCATGTTTTTGAAATTCTATGTATAGCAATAACAAATTAGTTGTGGGCCATTGTTCCGAATGATTCATTCAGATATAATATCAAGAAATGCTGGAATTTCTGTTATGTGCTCAAAAATTATTGACTTCATAAAAATAGGAACAAGTCATCCCTTAAATAGGAGCAAATAAAAAATCAGAGAAGTTAATTTTATATTTTATGTGTCTATTTTTTAGAAATGAATAAAAAAATTACTTTATTTTTAGTTTGCTATAAGATATTAATGATTTCTTATTCACAAATAATAAGTATTGAAAAGGATATTATGATGCAAGAAGATATGAAAAATAAATTTGGCATATTATTTGAGATGAAGAATTACATTTGGTATGATTTTAGACATGAAGAATACAGTTGGGATGATTTTTGGCAAGAAGAATACATTTCGCAAATTAAGGCAGTAAAAAATTAAATATTTTAAAATATTTTTTACATCTTTATTTGAATAAATTCAATATTAAGTTAATAACGACTGTGATTATACGAGTTTCATTTTATACGTACTAGACACATAATCATCTGTTTAAGTGGATGAGTACTATTTTTCAAATTTAATTTACAATGAAATTGCTGCTTATCGATGTCCGTAAGAACAGAATTAAGATTAAATATATAAAGAAAACACTTTGATATTTATTAGGACATTATCACCTGTTTATGCCGACATGTTTCATTTTTAACTAATCTCCATTGATAAGCAGCTGGTTTGCCAGAAATATTGAATATTTTCATTTTCAATAAAATTTCATATGAAGTACAATTTTATAAACTGGATCCCCATGATTAACTTTAGAAAATATTTTAAGTATCAACTTATATATGGCATTTCAATTGTTTAATGGAATTAGCCTTACATCTATTTTGTTTATTTTATGTACGAGTCATCTTAATGGAGTGAGGTCTCATTACATCATAGTATTATTAAAGACGTAACTGTCCGGAGTTTTCAATCCTCAAACTTCCGCGACTCTGAAATTACATTTTTCTTTTAGTTTTTCCTTCTTTATTAAATATTTGATCAAACAATAGAAATAGTTGCAATTTTAGGGAAATAATTATAATCTATTGTTGAAAATTAGGCAAATTCTTTCTAAAAAACTTCCAAAATCGAGAAAAAGTTTGAAGGATTTAAAAAAGGGTAATATTTTAAATTTAGAAACGGTGTACAAATGATTTTTGTGCAGTAATGTTTTCTGAAATTATTGTGAAAAACAAATTTAGCTTAATTTTTGATTCATTAAAGTTTGCTCCGAAGTGCACATTTTAAGAAACCAAATTATATTCTTGCCACATGTGGGAGCTTTAGGTCAAATGGTAGGTTTTCTAGAGTACCAATATTAAGACATAAACATAGGCACATATACAGACATGCGCACTTCCTTCTTTATTATTAGCAGAAGTAGAAATTTCAGTTTAGTTATATTAACGTCCTGTTTTAAAGCAACACTAGTGCTATTTTGAGGCTGAGTTTGAACTGACGTAATTTTGAACCTCAATCAGATGAAGATGACGACAACTGAGCTGGCACTCCCCTCTCCAAACTTCCAAACCAGCTGAAGGATGTTTGGCCCAATGGATTTAACGTGCATCAGGCCCTCTTATACTATAGTTCTTCGGTGGAACTTGAAACCCTCCGACTCCGAAGCCGAAACCTTACAACCAGGCCACCACGGCCGCAGAAATAGCGATAGAGATTTATTTGCAAAAATAAATAATTATATTTAAGAATTAAAAATGAAAGTACTAAATGATTTGAAATATTTAACAGCTCGTGTTACTTAATTTAAACTGAAAAGATTAATTGGCGATGAGAATAATAATTAATAAAATGTAGAAGCAAAAACATTTAATTTAATTCACAAAATGAGTGTTATGTGTTGTTATGTAATCATCAATTGATAACATAACAACACAATTGTCATAAATCAGTTACATGACAAAGATATAAATGACAATGCATTATAAAACTTTAATCTCCAATTCACAAGGTACAAAACTTCCCTTTCAAAGAAAATCCCACGAAAAACATAATAGCTTCTCTTTGTTTTTGATATCGAATGATAATATTGATATCAGTATCATCGGTAAGAAGCCTATTATTTTCGAAACAATTCTTATCTGTTGATTTTGTAATGGTTGGTCATTATGACAGCACAGGCGAAATTGTAACAAACTGGAGGAAAAAAACTCGAACCAGATTTTGATTTAAATAATCCCTTTTTCTCCAAATTGATTGCAATAAAATAAGAAACTTCGAGTAACCGATATTTTTATCATGCAAAATATTCGAAAAAATATAAAAGTGCGTGAAGTAATAAATTGCAAGAAACTTTTTATGAATGCTACGTGATTTGGAAAATAATAGAAAAAAATTATTTTGTTCCTGAAGTAGCAAATTTTTATTTGAATTTTATTTAACAGAAGATATTTCAAATTTTATTTGCTGATTACATTTTGTTTCTTGTACGTTGTTGGAATCCTAATTGCTTATAGAAGTTTTAAAATTTGCATAATACTTTGTGCATCAAACATAAAAGGAGCCATTGTTTTGGTCTTTCAGATAGATCGCATTATATTTTCAAATTTAAGGAAACTAATGCTTGTGCAGTTAATGCTTTGAAATTCTTAAAATAGTTTGTTCTACATGAGTAACTATTCTACAAATTTTGTCATGCTGTGAATCTATGAAGAATGAATTGTTCTTTGAAAATGATAAGATCTTAAAATAGAAGCAAATTTTTTGCTGGTAGGTGAAACTGATTGGCAATGATAACATCAAACATGGAATGAGCTATTTTTGTAGAACTTTTCATAATACATTACATTGTTATTTGCAAATAAAGGAAGTAATTCTTCTGTAACTTATACCTTGAAATTTGAAATTATTTATTTCCACTTGACCACTTCTATGAACGTGTTTCTGTTTCGAATTCAATGGTTGATAAATAATTAAGGAAAATTTAAATTTAAGCAAGTTGGAATTGAGCAAAAATTAATTCACTGACAGCGTGTAAAGCTGTCAATGATAAAAATTAGCAGCTTCGATGACAGCAACAATAACATCTTATTTCATACAGTTGCAACTGGAAAACAGGTTCTTATTAATCTTTCCTTTCATACTTAACAGTGATTTCAATTCATTCTAGAAAACCCTTTTAATTTTTTCTTTAAATATTTTTTTACATTTTATTTATTAATTTAATTATTAAAGAGTATTTTTATTAGTATTTTTTTTGATAAAACATTTTGGAACTTTTCTTCTTCAATCATTTTTATTCTTTATTTTTATAGTATTTAAAAAATCCGTATATATATATATATATATATATATATATATATATATATATATATATATATATATATATATATATATATATATATATATATATAAAAATTGCTCATTTAAAGTTTTAATATTTAAAAATTATTTTGTTCTTTTTGAATAAAAATATTATAAAATAAAACCGTGGTATTCAATGTGGTATCCAAACAGAAATGAATTATTTGACAATTCCAATGCCAGTAGCGCTGACAAACGATTTCATCCATGGAAAAATAGGAAGCAATTCCTAAAAAAATAATTTTCCGTCACAAAATACAACATTTATATAAATTCAACTTCCCTTTCTGTCCCATTCTTTTAAATTCGCTCAAGAAAATAGACAGTAGATTTAACTTTTATTTTTATAAATATGATATTTAAAATTTTTCCTTCTTTAACCAAATACTATAATTATTTATTTAAATATAATTAAAAAACACAAATGGTAAAAAAATTTCAAAATTTTAACTAACAGAGATTTAAATAATAAAAAGAAGTCTATTCATTCAAAACTTACGGAATACAATTACTAATTTTAAATTAAAGCTATTCACGATTTTTTACACTCCTAATTAACTTTTAAATAAATCCGGGCGTAACACTAAACGATCCGGAATCGAATTTTTAGACTTCGAACAACAGCAGCGACGCCCGATTCGCGATAACAGAACGACAGCCAAAGAATTTCGCTTACGCATAGTCGAGTCGAGCCGACCCGAAAACGAAAGTTTGAGACGTCAGTGAGCAATAAAATCGTTTTTCTCTTTCTCAGTGGAACAAGAGAGATACAGGGGAGAGTAAAAGAAAGAGGTTTATTTTTAAATCAGTGGCAACCAGACACCACCGGAAGAGTTCACTTTATTTTGGGGATGACTGTCGCTTCAGTTTTTTAAAAACACTTTTTGCAATGAAGTAGAACGAATGCATTTAATATGAATAATTAAACTTCACAGCTTGGGTAAATGGTAGAACTTAAAAATTGATAAATATGACTATAATTGTCACTGAAATGTAGAAATTAACATTTGATATGTAATGTGTTTAATATTTTAGAATAAAATTTTATGAAATTTCGCTCTAATTTTCATAAGCTTTGTTAAAACAAACTCCTTTTTAAATACTAGCTATTTTTGATGAACAGTTGGTTCATTGGGAATAGGTAAAAATTTTACTGAATTATTTTGATTAAATTGGTCTTAATGGCTTTTCTGGCAAAATGTTTTTAAATTTCAATTTTTGATAGACATAAAACTCATATAATGCTATTTATACCTTTCTAATCATTGGGTTATGCATCTCCCTAATTTTCTGTCAATATATTTATACATCCAATTTACAGTAGAAAATAATTTAAAAATGAACGCAATTTAAGCATTTTTGTGCTATAAAATAAAAATGGCCTAAACACTATATATATATATATATATATATATATATATATATATATATATGGATGCAAGACTGTTTCCTATCTGTATGATGACACAAATATAAATTATTTTCTATAGATATTAGAGAAATCGAAAATTTTGTATCCCCGTACAAAGACTGACATATCTGCTATAAAATTAGTCATATTTAAATAGTTGAATTCAAGCTTATTATAATTACATATAAATACATAAATCCATTCAGAATTTTCAGCCAAAATTACTGCCTATTTGTTACAAAAATTTTAATATATTTATTATTAATAATTGGTAATATATTTTATATCGAGCTACATTGAAAGCAGATTCACTAAAAAAATAATTCACTATACAGATTTCAGTACAAATTCACTATAAGCAGATTTCTAAAATTCCATTGTGTTTTGTTCAGCTACTCTCTTTAAATAAATTAGCTATTGTGCAGCTTCTATCTACTAATTGTTAAAGATGGAACAATCTTTCCAAATGACATTAAAATATAATTTTTATTAATATTAACATCATAAAAAATATTTTTTTGAAAAAAATGTATTCATTCTTTTTTTTTTCAAAATATATTAATTAAAAAAATTGATTAAGTGATCTGTTGATATAGTTCCAGTTTCGAAATCGAAGAATCATGGGGAAAAGGCCAAATTGCTTTCGAAGATTCCTTGAGTATGTAGTTTTGACATCATAAAATGGAATGTTTTTGCACCGATATAGTGCGTATGTATTGGAAATAGAGTATCCGTTTCTATGTCCTTCTCATGATCTGACTACGATTCATATATACAAAGCTGTTCGGTATACCAATCAACTTACGATTTATATTTGGGTGATAATTTAAGAAAACAAAACCGCAGTTCATGAGTTATATTTAATAAAAAATTTAATTGTATATTTTCCGAATAAAAATGCATTTCTAAAATGTTTAATTCACACACACACACACACACACACACACACACACACACACACACACACACACACACACATGGATTCGTAGTATCACTTCATTAAACCTTCTCTGTTTAGTAAATATTCTCTTAGTTGATTCTCTTTTTCAATAAAAATTTGTTTAACTTCAGCAGCTGCAGAGAAGGCAAGAGCGAAGTCCTCTCAATGCTTTGATGAATAATTACTACCAGAGAGCTCTTTTCTTCTTTTCTTTTATTAATGTTCGTGGAGCGGGCAATATGTTTCTCTTTCGGTAATTATAGTTTATAGGACTGGCGTCGTTTCATCTGCTCGCACGTCGAGAGGAATCCGCGTCTTTTTTTATCACTACAATTACGCTTGCTCCCTATTGTGCTCCAAAATAATATATTACACTTCTCTGAAATATTGTGTTTACCAAGCTCTTCGTGCAATGGCAGAAGTATAAAAAAGGTTACAACAGAAGAAAATTAACGAGGAAAGGCCCAAAAAGGAATGGGGAATATTTATTCTAACCATTATTTTCAGTGGAATTATCATACGTTCATGAAGTCTTAGAAAAATTTGAATGTTGGATCTCAATATACAAAACATTCTTTAAGCTATGCGATTAAGTATATGACCGATATTATCTAACGATTTCAACTAAATATCGATCATGATAATAATATCAGATATATTATTTCTAGATCAATTATTTTCCATATAAAGTATTTCTATCAGATAAATTGTTTAAACAGTTGTTTTAAATATCTCATATATTGAGTCTCAGTTTCTTTATGCAGAACGATAGATGAATGTAATATGGAGATATATTTAATTCAGAATTAATATTTTTGCAATAGCACTTCGACGTATTTCATAAGTTAACGAATAAAAATTTATTCGTAACCGACAATTATACACATCATAGAAGTTAAGAGCTCTCTAAATTGGTTCCTTAGTATTGTGGTTCTTAATATCCTTTCAATTCAATTTTCCATGTCTTTTTTTATTATACATGATATTAAGTTACAGTTCCAAATAACCTTTTCAGAGATATAAATACTAAAACCACCGTTTCTTACATTTACTATTTTTTGGACGGCAAACTGAAATTCGCATTCCAGTTTTGTTAGCACACAAACTTTTTGCACTTTTGAGAATTTTCTGAATTCTCATAACTGATTTCCCCAGGAGTAATTCAATTTAAATGTAATTGCAAAATACTTTTACAAAATGCACTGTACTTGACTTCATATACATATAATTCACTCAAATTTGTTTTTCATAGTTTTTCATCGTGAACAAAAGTAAATATAAAACGGCGGCAATTGTATAGATTGCCCACATCTGATCCAGACGGATTTGATTTTTGGGTATGGTAATACATTTCAGAATCAAAGGGGGGAGGGGATGTGTTTGTTGAGCTTTAAATGCAACTAATTACTTCGGCCTTATTTTGAAATTAAAAAATTTCAATAACAAGCAACGAATAAGATGTTATTGAACATTTATTTCTTTAAATAATTTTAAATTGTTTAAATCCTGTTTTAACGTGTTTTAAAATTGTTTTACCTTGTCCTTGTATAATTTTATACCTTAATAATTGTTACCTTAGTTGTATTTGATAACTCAAAACTAAACCCATCACAAATATTTAATTATAAGTATCCGTCTCAAGTGACAAGCTAGTTTGCAGGGGATATTAAGTAACTTTCATTTCAGTTAAGTTGTTTAGATATAATTTAATAAAGATGATATCATGAAATTGTCAAGCTTTAAAGATGTCTTTCTTTAAATGACTTAGAAATGCTCCACTCATTGTGACATATGAAACTTTCTAATGGAGACGAGTCCCGTGACATCATCGCGCTATTAAAAATGTAGACTCTTTGTTCATCTAATAAAATTCGTGGTATCGTTACAAAACTTTTTTTTATCCGTCTCATAAAGTACAAAAATATTAAACAAAGCCCTTTTTATTTAACAATTAACAATGAAAGCCATTCACGCTATGAGATACATGAGGAAATGATGAAAACGGTTTGAACATTTGGGCAACAATGTAATCTATTGTTGGAATAAGAAAAAAAAGTATTTTTAACAAATTATCGAAATTTAGGAAAACTTCGCACGTTCACTAAATTGATTGGCATGATATAAAAGAATTTTTTTTTTTTTTTAAATTTTGAAATGGTGTTAAATTTATTTTTTGTGATAATATTTTCAGAACTTTTCGTGGAAAATAGCTAAATCCAACTTAATTTGTAATTAATTTCTAATTTAAATTTAAAAAATTGCACTGCACATTTCCGACTTTAAAGGGTTGTATGTAGAAGCTCTAGGCCAAATTATCTTTGGCCTGTAGACCGTCAATACATGCTCTCTCTCACACACTCAAATACACACACATACGCACGCACACGCACACACGCACACACACGCACACACACACACACACACACACACACACACACACACACACACACACACACACACACACACACACACACACACACACACACACACACACAATTAATTTTTATCATCAGTAGAGATAGATAGAAATATCATCATATAACTTATAACATTATATGATGATATTGCTATAAATTAATTTGTTTTTCAACTTATTTAATTCTTACATTTTGTTTAACAATCGTTGCATTACAAACAATGATGCATTATATTTTGAACAATGGTCAAAGAGCATTTCAAAATATTTCAAATCATATTTACATTCTTCTTTTCAATATTTAAAGACATCCGGATGCACCAGGAAATAATACGTTCGTTTGTTCTTACCATTATATGTTTAATTTGATCTTACCAAATTATTTATCAATTACCCAAACATAAAAAAAAGGTTTTGAACAATGATCATTTGTTAAAGGACGTCAATGGAAATTACAAAGACTCAAAGTTAATGGTATTTCAAATGTTCCGTGAGCTGAAGGTCAGTGTTTGGTAATAGTATTTCGAAAGATACATTTTCGTCACAAGTATTAACTTGAAAGAGAAAATGTTGACATTTTGTAGAGAAAAATGATTATTTTGAAATTTTCTTCTGTTAGACATAAGTTCCAAAAATAATATTAATAAATAAACCAAAAATTTCAAATTTATTTTATATTACATAAGAAAACAAGAAAATAAGAAAGTAATATTTATTTTGATGATTCTTTTTCAAATATTGTGTTTTATTAATGTAATTATATTTGAAAAGAACAGCAAATGCTTTTGTTGGTAATTTAAAAAAAATGCTAATATTTTTAATAAATTAATTTAATGTTTTTTTAAATATTTAAAAAATATTATATTTTCTCATAAATTACTCCACTTGTGCAGGGATTGTTTTAATAGTACAAACTACATGATGTAATAAATACATTGAAATACATAAAAGTTTTGAAAAACCTATTTATTTAAATCGAAAAATATTTTATCGTGCATGAAATTATTAATTTAGAATGTTAAAAATAAAAGTTTATTGATTAATATAAACAATGAATTAAGAAAGCTAACCTATTTGCACGAGATATGCTAATAGGGAATAAAAATCAGCATTAAATTTAACATGCTTTATTTGAAAGAAAATAAATATGCTCAAATAATTACATTCAATAAAATTATTTGCAATTACTACAAGATATAACTTTTACATATTAGAAAAATTTTTTGTTGAGCAAATTATCAATTTTTGATTCTTTAAAAATAAATTTCTGCTGCAAGAAGAAACTTTTCTCAAAAAATTTCAAACGTTTAAACTTTTATATTTCAGAATCTTCTTTTTACCTGTTACAGTTACATTTACCTGTTCCAATTTCATTAACCGCCGAATATTATCGTTATTTGTTTATACAAGTAAGAGTGATGAGCTACTTGAGAACGCAAATATTCACACGTTGCTGTCATTGGCTAGAAATGAGGTAAAGAATTGCTTCGGATTTTGCACCAAATAATTTAAAACTGGTATGCGAAACTAGGTAACAAATTAGTAGAGCAAAGAAAGCAAGACTTTCGCTTATCAACAGTTACTTCAGACTTGAATAATTGTCGTTTCGTTCCGCATGGGTGAATTCATAGAATGAAGAACCGACTTTTCTCAATAATCGTTTGGTATTTAAATTATATCGTTTGCTTTGAAAATATGCAATGAAAAAAAAAGTAGACATGATTTCATTCCCCACATTGCAGGCAATTTTTAGTAGAAATATCAATAAATATTTATATCATTTAAAACAGATTATAATAATTTAAATTCCGGAAGTAAATCAAGCAATTGATTTTCTTCTTTTCTTATAGATTTTAATAATATTTGGAATACTTGATCTTTCTCAACATCTAATTTGTTGTGAATTAAATTTATGTTCTTAGTTTAGTTGTTTAATGAATTTATTCTTATTATTTTATTATTAATGATTCATTATTTAATCACAAATTAATTATTATTTTATCATTAATTATTTAATATTTTATCATTCTTCATTTTATTTAAATAGAGCTGCAAGCATAACAATGCCTCTTTAAAAACAAAAGTTTCCTTGTACTATTTGTAAAATGAGATTTTGAAACAAGTCTCGTAGGCCTACAGCTTAAAAATATGTTTATTCTGAAAAATTAAACGAATTGAATTAGGCATCAATTAGTTAAACTAGTTTTTTTTTAGAATTTATAAACTTTCTTTCAAAAATTATTTATTTTTTAAAGTTTAGTTAAATGTTCTTATATTTAAAATTGAATAAATTGTTTTTTTGTGATGAAATAATATTAATAACTTTTCGTTTAATTTTTTAATGCGGAGTTTAGTTTAATGTGTCGCAAAGTTTCTGCAAAAATAGTACTTTTTTAGAAATTAAAAAACCATCTTGATAAAATTTTCTTGATTATGGAACAACGGAATATCTCTTCTATTTTAAAGTTTAATAATTTTTATTGAATGAATGAATAGCTTTTTATGTGTTTAATGAATTATTATAAAAGAGCTAATGAATGTTTTCACTTAAGGTAACGCAAGTTTTTCGAAAAAAAAATGTTTCTTCATCAATAATAAAGATGAATGTGTGAATGTCTTTATGTGTATTGGAATCAGCGGTATGCAAGCCTTACCGTTTGATCTAGAACCTGGTATATGGCCAAACTTGTCCACAATATATATGACAAAATTTGACACATATATACTGTGGAAGTAGGAATGTGCATAAAGGGAGATTTTTTAAAATTTAATAATAATCAATTGATTAAACATTAATATAATATACCTCAGCAATAATTTCTAAAAATATCAGAGTACAAAAATGAGTTTTATTTCATTTTAAAATTTTAAAATTGTCTTTTTAATAATATCAACTTTTGGCTATGTAATTTTTTCCTAATTTTAATTAATCTTTAAGAAATATTTTAAGCGTATTTTGCAACAATATATTTCATTTTTAAAGAAAAACGAAAATCGATTTTATTGTTGTTATCTATATTTTATCTTGGTAATATTTTTCATTGTTCATGATCGAAATATAAAGTGTCAGATAATTTTTACATATTGAATAATTTTTTGCTTACATTAGATTTTTAATAAAATTTTTAGCATTTTGTTGTAAGGTTTCACTTCAGAATCAAGCAAAGATTATTTTTGAATGCATCCATATTTAAAACATAAACTTTTTCCTGTGTTGAATGCACAATTAATTCATTTAATTGAATGCATAAAGAGGTAAACAGAAAGCCAAGGAAATGCACAACTTAATGAACAGAAAGGCGTCAGTCTTCTAAAGTAATATGAGTTATACGTCCATTAATATATGAAGTTTAACAACATTTTGCCGAGAAATTCTTTAAGTTAAGTTCTTTCAAACTAAGCAAAGTATTTAGATGAAATTTTTAGCAATCATCACTCGGTGAACCACCTGCTTATCAAAGAGGATTTGTTTAACATTAAAAGAATACATCTGGATAAAATTTAAATAATTATGGAACATAATGGCAGATGTTTATAGATAAGTAAAGTGTTATTTAATATGAATCTGGTTTTGTGATACTTATCATTCTTTTTTAAAAGGTAGAAGCAATGTTAATCCCTCTGGTTTGCTTTTACTTCCGATTATGAGATTATACTTCAACAAAAATCATTTAACTTTATAACGAGATGCTATGCATCAATGATCATCTCAATAATCCAATTCTGTCTTTCACGTGTCATTTCATGAAAAATAAAAATGATTTTGGGCTTTAAAACTATAAACCCAGAACGATTTAAAATAATAAGTAAAGCTTAAAATATTTAAATAAAGATTATGAACTGCTTCATAATTTTTTTTAGGTGGAAAAAATTATATATAATCAAATGTTGTTAAATTTAAAATCTAATTTTTTTAACACAATGGATTCTAATCATGTGATACAATAATCCAGGACACGCATGTATCTAGAATCTAATTTTCTATTGTTCTGCGACGTAAGACGTCTGTAACAAAAATGTTACAAAATGAGTAGGTTTTATTTACTTGTTTTTGAAAATTAAGCCTCATATTTTTAATAGAAAATTTACTAATTTTTGTGTTTAAAATGAATGACGTGTTTATCCATACTTAAAAAATGGCATCAAAAGGAAAGTGTGGTATTTGAAGGAGATTTAATGATCTATTTATAGATGAAGCATAAATCTCCGACACTTTCAAACCACACGATGCACATGGAAATATATATAATTCGAATGTGCGTCTTCAATGAAAAATTGCGATAATTTCATTAAAGTATTGGAATTTTTTGAATCATATGTGATATTTCAGTCGTTAAGAAAGTTAGCGGTTTTCATATTCATAATTGAAAGAAAAAGAGCAAATAACTTTCTTGTATCGCCAAGCATCTAAAAGAAAAAAATATTTTCATTTCATTGTTTTCTCAAAGATAGAATAATTAAAATTTATGCAAATTTTAATTTCTTAAAATTCGGTTTAATTAATTTTAATATGCTTTTAAATATTTATTTAACTTGTAATGTTTGCAAAGTTATTGACAAATTGTTTCCTAAATTATAGACATCGGAAACATTTAAAGAAAATTTGAAATATGTTTATAGGAAATTTAAGTCTTCTTTTTGTAAACTGCATGTTATTAAAAGAGAAATTTTTTTGAATTTTATAAGAAAGAAAAATACTTCTGAAAATGTTTAAACCTATTAGATTCAAATAAGATGAATTAAATTGTAATTATTAAACTTTTTTATGCAGAATTATAATTAAGAATTGAGTAAAATCTAAATAACACGAACTAAAATATTTGAAAATTTTATTTTATCATTAAATTTGTAAACGTCAGACGTATTCTAAGATTTAAAAATATTATCTATCATATCTGATGTATTCATTTCATCGAGTGCTCATTTATTTCTATAAATATGGATCAGGCCGTTTCGGGTGATCAGATGCTTATTATTTAACGCTAAGTATACCGTTTCATTGTTCTAACATCGAAAAGGATATTGTTAAAAATTTATATTTGACATCTTTGTAAGTTCTCCGTTCGATCTTATTAAATCGATTTTATATTAAAAAAAAAAAAGATGGAAAAGGGGAATTAGTTTCATTATCTTTTAAAATTTTCATTATTTTTTTAAATGTTTCGTATTTTTTCCTAAATTTTATTTCAAGATTCTTTTAAAATCTACCGTTATAATTTTTTTTCAAAAGTTACAAAGTAATATAAGTCTAGAACGCAGTTTTTTTAGTCCAAGAAAAGTGCTGTGAATATATTTTTAAAAAAATGAATGAAAGTCAAACTCGTTTATGTGTTTGTAACAATGATTTCAAAGGTGAGAATTATTTATTAAGTTAGAATTACTATTTATTATAAATATTTTTATTCTTTTTGTAGCATTGCCATTTATTACTTTATAATATTCCACATGTAAGTGCAGTTTGCTCTCTGCTTACAATAAGAAAACATATATTTTACGCGTGGTGATTTCGTGAAAACTCTAAGGACTTCGGATATCGCATTTCAAGAACACAAAGAGAAAGACAAAAAACGCACTCAGTTCCTTGACCGAAATCCGGAGACGATGTCCCTGGATAAACTTAAGAAGGATATTCCTCACTAAATGATTAAATGTCTCATTGCTCCTGACGCTTGGCTGAAAGGAAAAAAGTGTAAAGATCCCAAAGTTCATGACTGTGTCACGGAGTCATTAAGTCAGGAAAACAGGAAGCAAACTCTTCTATCCAAAGAAATAATTGAAATGTAGCTCAAATCCGGTTTCAAAAAAAGACTACAAACGAAAAGAAACATTTAAGTTGCAAACTCTCGACCTACAGGTTTCACGCTCATGTGAATTCTTCACACTTTAGAGGAGAAGTTGTTACAACAATTCTTGTGTGAATAGTTTAGATATTTCAAAAGAAATGAGTTACCAGAACAACTCAAGGGTGATTGGGTCTTTTCTGTTGAACCGTATATATTTTCCATGACTGACCAAACGTGAAGCATTGAGTGAAGAAAGTCAAAGAGTTGACACTAGCATGTGAACTTTATTATTAGGTTGAATACAGTAAAGACTAACTTTCAATAATTTTTTTTTAGTTTAAGATTAGTTACCTAAACATCTCGTTTTCTTGAAACAGCATTTAATTGTTTTGAAGCGAACAATCCTGTCGTTGTATGGCCATACTGAGCAGGATGAGTAAGGGGCTGACTCTTGACAGATTTAACATACACTAAATTCTTCGACAAGACAGATTTATTATTAATCATGCCTCGAAAATGCAACCCATCAATCACAGAGCTTAAAGCTTGTCACGAAGCCTCAGTAACTCTTTGAGGCAAAAAGGAATCAATATCTACTATATAACTGAGCGCACCTTCTCTAAACTTCGAAGCCGCAGCAGCAACCGCTCACATTTGATTTTTGATGATGATGTTAAGACCACGATACTAAGCCGTTCAAATATGTATAAGGCAAGATTTAAAAAAGCAGGTTTGAAATCTTCAAGCCTTTGTTGTTGCGAGTCATTTTTGACAATCAAATGTGACGAATATATGTTCCTTGTAAAATAATTTTAGAAAATTTCATATATATATATATATATATATATATATATATATATATATATATATATATATATATATATATATATATATATATATATATATATATATATATATATATATATATATATATATATATATATATATATATATATATATATATATATATATATATATATATATATATATATATATACATTCTTGCTAAAAATTAATTTTCATCATCTTTTTTATTCAGAAATACATTTCGCTCAAGATATTTGTATTTTATTTATTATATTTTTAACTAATTTTTAATGATATTTTAATTAATCCAGTCTTTTAGTTTTTTAACCATACTATCAATGGCTCCATTTAGTTTTTATGGTTATTACTTTAACGTTTTTTTTGAATAAAATAATAACTACACCTTATAATAATTTTTAGGCCAAGTTTTTCTGTATGATCTTGAGTTATCACAACAGTTTGTTGTGCGGTATATGAAGCTTTAAATAAACTTTAGTGCATGTATAGAGAAAAGCAGAAATAAACGTTTTGATATTAATACCATTGTTTTTTTTTCATGGAATTTCAAATACAAAGAGCATTTAAATTCTCAATGACTTCTACATATTGTGCAAATTCTTTCTGACACCACTTTTTTTAAAAAAACAGAACTAATGCATTAACTAAAAAATGAATATAAAATTAAAGAAGAAAATATCAGACTATAAAATGCAAAATGAATCATGACTATTAAATAATTTCATGAAAATAAATCACGACTGCTAACTAATTTCATGCAAATGATTACTATCATTTTTAAATTCTTAGATAAATTTAAAAAATTCAAATTCTTTTTGCTAAAAACAGCTTCAAAAATACATTACTTTTTAATTTTTTTTTCTTGGTTTTCACTTTACTTTTCCAACTATATATTTTAAGATTTCCAATAAGAAATTCATAACACTATTCTATTAATTTGATATTATAAAGAAATTCACCGAAATTTCTTAGAAATGTTTGTAGCCAGTCGTTTGTATTTTATCAAAAAATGTAAGAAAATAAATGTAACAATAAATTTAAAAAAGATAAACCTATGAGAAACTCACCTTTTTCTTTTTGCGTGGTTCTAATGGTTCCGACATGACGGCTTTTGAGAATTTGACTGTGAAATTTCCTATCCGGATGCATATATAATATGTAGCTTATTCTCAGTTTTGAATAAGTCTTTTGTTTTCAAATATTGTTTCAGACAATAGGTTCTTTATTTCAAATTAAATCCTGTTCCTAAATAAAATTACATTTTCTAGTTTGAAAGACATATGATAGATGGCGCCACGACTTTTCTCAACTAACAAAAATAAGATTATCTTCTAAAATTCGAAATTATTATTAAAATATAATTTTAATAAAGAAATATTGTCACAGCGTTGGAAGGGGCATATATAACGACAAAATTTTATTTGAAAAGTTACCTTTTCATCTTCTTTTAGACATTTATAAAGTTTTTGAAAAATATGTTTCGAACGCTAAAATAACTTTAACAAGAATTGGTGTATCGTATTCTTTACGGTTATAAATATAAATATTTCTTAACACTCAAGAAAATAAATGGGTGCAAATTTGGAATGTAGATATGCTATAAGTTGCTTAGATACGAATATGATTTTTTAAAAAAAGTTTTAAGGTAACTGAAAATGTCAACCTTTTCGTGTATAACTTTGCAGGCTTATAAAATGCAACAAAATATAAATGATTTAAGCTTTTTATACATTCCAAGAATTTATAATAATCCACAGAGTCAAGCCTACAGAATCATAGAGTTTTTATAATTTGAAGTAATTTCATTTTTGTAATAATCTTTCTCTGACTGATCGAAGTTGTTTTTTTTTATCACATTATAACAAAAAACTCTTAATCTATGTTATAAAACATGTGAGATATAATAAATTTTATTCCAGATGTTTATACATCCATTGATATTAAGAATTATCCCAGAGATTGTATGTATCCAGTATTTGAATGGATTTTTATTTCAATGTAAGATTTAAAATAGACATAATGTTTTTGGTATTAATTGTATTCAATACAAAGTATATTATTTATATTAAATGATAAGCTTTTTTCTGTCAGTGCAAAAACTCAAATAAGATTCGCCAGGTTTATCAGAATAATTTCGTTGAATATTGAGATAAACATTAAGGTGAAGACAAATTAATTTGATTTAGTGATGACACGGAAGTTCTAAAATGATATTTACAGATTAGATGAAATGCATTGGTAAATAGGTCGAAGTATTTAAGAAAAAAATGTTGAAATAATTTTGGTCAGAAATAAATGGTCAATACAATTTCACATTTCAAAACATTTTTTAATTAACAGCATATATATATATTATAATATGTCAATATATTATTATTGATTAATATCTTTAAATTTTTGCATCTTTGCGGAAATTAATACATTTTTAAAAAATTTATTTTACTCATGACTATGTATTGCATCCTCGTTTTCTAGAACAATATTTAAGCTGACATTTGTTCATTAAAAATAGTATAATAATTAAATGAACTTAATAAAATAGACAGAAACCTCGTCAAATATATTTTTGAAGCCTTACTAAAGCTGTCATATTATTTTATAATTAATGAAATTTGTATTATTACAATTTTAGTTACTTGGTAAGCCAACCATCTAACTCTCCGACCCGCCCGAAGGCACACGGATTTAAACCATAAAACTGAATGACCGGACCGCCGCAACAGCAACATTGGCAGGAACTGTGGTTGAGTCCTAAGGGCCGTCACCGGCCACGGTACAACCCTCCCCGAAGGACGTCCCATCATCGATGGGAGGAGTCAGATCCTCCACCTATTAGTGTACCCTCCAGGGTGGCGAGATCCACCCACCATGTCGGAAGCATCTCATCCTCATTTCGAGGTGCCCCCTCGGGGGTCTTAGTTACTTGGTAATGAAATTAAAACATCATTTTAACCAACTTGATTGCGGGTGCTCTATACGCAGCGACCTAATGTGCCTGATAGGAAATTACTTATGCAAATCAAGTTTTCTTTATTTTGAATTGTTATAAATTTTGAGATACATTAGAATAAACAGTTCTGGTATGTTTTTCAGAAATCCAACTTGAAAAGAATCTGACACTCAATAAGAGAACAATCAGATTAAAGTATAAGAAAATGAGAGAGTAAAAAATATTAAACAGAAAATGAAAAATAAGGGCATAAAAATTATAAACAATTAAAACAGTTAATATAATGATAATTAATTAAGAATTAGTTAACATTATTAACTAATTAAAACACGTTAATTATTTCCTACATTTTAGTCTTTTGTGGTTAACTATTATCAATATCTAGAAATCAATTAAAACATTCACAAACGGATAACATCACTCAGAATGCAATAAAATATAATTATATTAGTTAAATGATTAAAAATTAAGTTCTAACAGTATTAAAATAGTTTACTGTCATTCATCGGGTACATATAAGTGCAAAAAAATTTTGAACATATTAGGGAGTGAAAAATTTATTAAAAATCCCCTTTACAAATATGAAATAAGTAACGCTAAATAAAAGTGCGTGAATATGAATGTATTATAGAAAATTTAACGAGGACAGAAACGCAGAGATATCTGTCATATTCTTATAATAAAGTGGAAATTTTTCTTTCAAAAGGATGCCTTATATTTAAAAAAATATTTAATATTCTTCTATTTTCGTTAATAATTCAACTATTCAATCGGATTTTACAGTTTATTTAAACATATATATATATATATATATATTGCTTATCTAGTTATTGATTTAAAAATAGAATTTTAAACTCAGGAATAGATGTTTAAGTTTTGAAAATTTAAAAACAATAATCAGGATTTGAAAATAAAAATAAAAGTGCAAAAAATATCTGGCAACTCATATTCGCTTTCAGTCATTCTATTTAATTATTCACATTATTTTTTCTTTCTTTATTAATAAAATAAAAATAAATAAATATTTTAAATTTTTACTTTAACCCAAAGGGTATAAGATATGAAATGGGTCATGAGGAAGTGAGATATTTTAATTTTGCACAAATTATAATCTTTTAATTTGTAATATTTCTTAATACTCCTTTTTTTTAAAAAGAACTAACTTTCTCATATTTTAAATTTTTGGTACATTTTTTTCAACATTATAATAACAAATAAAAGATACAATTATATTGAAATTTATAGCAAAAACTATTTATGCAATGGTATTCTATTTCATAATATATTTGAAAGTGGTCAACGCAAGTGTTGAGATGAAAAAAAAAAAAATCTTATTAATTTTTTTTTGTATTTATAAAATCAAAATTCTATACATAGGAAGTTGATTATTAGAAAATAATTTGCTCCCTTATTTGAATTATTTTGTAAAATCAAGTCATTTCTTTAGAGAAGCTGATAAAAAATTATACGTTATTTATAGAAAAAGAAAATTTTTATGGGAACTCATAAATTTGCTTATTTCAAATTAAAATCCTATCAAATATGAAAGGGAATCTTTATATTTATTTATTTCTGAGGCAATTCTTTTAATTTTATCAATACTGAAAGACCCTAAACGTCTTTTTCACAAAACTACGACAGGCACCACACATGTCTGGATTTCACTGATGAATTGTCTCTTATTTCATTGCTTGCACTTGCGTTGTTTGTTAAAGATGTTTTCTCAGGTGGATTTGGAGGATAGGGGGACTTTCGAAGAATACTCAAAGGATGTCTGGATAAATATTTGCTTAATGGCGTGCAACTAAGCGGGGGTCTTCTTTTGTAAACCAATTTCTTTAATTTTTCTTATCGTTCAAAAAAAAAAAAAAAAAAAACGGTGAGCGTTTCAAAATTCTGAGGTATTTGAGCTCGAATGATATTAGGAATAAGAGGGTTAATTATATCAAATATAATTCAAATATTCATTCTTACACTTATTCTTAAACTTATTTCAGTGAAGCAGCAAATAAAAAGGCAACATTTAAAGCTCCAAATCAGGTTTTAGCTTTCCTGAAACTTTAGAACCTTAGCATAGTATGGTAAAAATCATTACATTTATGAAATTTTGGTACAAAGTCTAAAGCTCTGAAAATAATCTTTTCATGTTTCTTGAACACACACACAAAATATTCGTTAATCATTTTCCTAAATGGAAACCATCATCTGTTGTTAAAACTTTCAATCTTATAAATCAATACAGTTTTTTTATTAAGAAATTTTGAATTATAATATATTGGCTACAATTAAAAATCAACTAAGGGTTAATAACGCATGAATAAAACAAAACAGTTTAAATTTGATTAGTACAAAATCTGAATAAATTATACGAAATGATGAAATTATAAAAAAGTATTTTTCAACGACGATTTTTTCATGTTATAAATATAGCGTGAATGCTTAAAAATAATGCTTATAAGAAATAAAATATTGCTACTTAAAAAGTTAAAAATATTGAGAAATCTATTAGATCTTCAATCATTCTTTATGTTTCATGACTTTTTGAGCTAAAAATTGCTTCCTATTTAGCTCTGTTTTATTAACCCATTAATTCACTGACATTAACTGGTTTCTTTAAATCATTACAATAAAAGTTAACAAAAGAAAAAGAAATAATTTGATTATTTATGTTCCTGAATTAACTCATCAAAATATCATAATGTGACAAATGACAACTTTCAGCCATTCTAATATTGTATATAAAAAAAAACAGCAATGTTTCTAATAATTTCAGTGTACCTAAATTTTTGAAACAGAAATTCTATTTCTTTCTTTTTCAAGTTAAACATCAGATACCATTATCTAGAAAATCACCCTAAAGGTCAGCACTCTTCGCCGTTCTTTCTAACGGCCGCCCTTTTCAAGTTAATGGCGTCCTATATAGGACCTAATGACCAGGATCAAATTAATGGCACTTCCTGCTGGTAATCCCTTAAGAACTCGGCATCTTTTGTCCGCCAAAAATAAAAGGGTTATCCTGCTGTTCCTGAGGGATATATGACTAAATCTATTGGGAATCAAGATGAGGACCTGATTGGATATCGATTTTATCCTCGAAAAGTTATATACGTGGGCGGTACCTAAAATGTTATTATCAAAGGTTACTGATTTATATCTGATTATGACTAAGGAACGTATTTAGTAGAACGTATTTAAAGAACGTAATATTGATAGGTTTATTACATTAGGTGAGTGTGATTGAAAAGTTATGGATGGAGATACCATTCTTTATAAACATTATCAATAGAAAAGAAAAACGTATTTTTTTGCTAAAAATATTTCAAGAAATTATAAATAATTTATTTAGATGATGTTTTATTGGTTTTAAAAATGTTTGGGAGCGTGGGAGCAAAAATGTCATTAATGTTATGCTAATGTTTTACATGTTTATTTAAGAATATTAAAGATTTCAGCTCTTAGAGCATTTATAATATTGATTTTATGAAGTTGTTAATTCTTTCATAATTGTGAGACAGCATAAATATTTTTAATAAAATGCAACTCTTTAAGTAGTTAAAGAAATTTAATTTTCAAACAATTCTAAATGTGTTGGTTAGAATTTATTTGGATATAATAATTTTTGAAACCTAAGATAACCTTGATGGAATTAGATAACTTGATGGAACAATTAATATTCTGAAAATTTTTATGTAAACTGAATGTTTAAAATAATATTTATAAGATTATACAGAAAAAGATTATAAATAGGTATTCAATAATTGCTTTGCAGAATCACTCCTTCCGAGATCATAACAAATTGGAAGAGATACGAAGAAAAAACTTTAAGTTCTTGATGCATAACTCAAACAGCCGTTAATGAAAAATATAACTTTTACCTTTTTTTTCAATTCTTATTTGGGCATATTAGAAATGTATGCATCGAATAATTTATAATGACTGTAGAAATTTACACCAATATATCAATTATATGTGAAAAAAAATTATAAATGTAATTATTCGAAGAAGGAATTATAACTTGATAAATGGCATAGACAAATTAATAATTATTTTAAATTTCTCTGTTTTATTTATTAATTATCGCACACGTATTAAATACATATTGCTATATACGTTACATTTAAACAAATCTTCATTCGAGCGATTAAAAATTATTTCATGTGAAAATTGCGGTTATCTAAATTGGGGCCATTTTAATGTAATGCTACGTGCACTATATTTAAACAAATCTTTATGAGAATGGTTACAATGTAGTTCATATAGAAATTTCGATTATTTCAATCAAGGGCATTTTTAACGACGGATATGTTACTCAACAACGAGAAAGAAATGTTACCAATATTTTCATTCTTAAAATAATCTACAGGAAAATTACTTAACGAATAAAGTCGTCTTTATTTTTTTCTCATATTTTTATTAAATTTAGGAAAATTAAGATACAGACGAATGATGATTATAAAATCTCGTGGTCATATTTATTCTATAATCAACCATGTGACAAAGAATTCAAATAGAAGTCCTTAATTAGACCAGCAGTTTGTAAAAGAAGAAAAAGAGGAAGGGGGAAAAAACCCTTAACGAAATTCACTATTTTTTTTCTACCAAATGAATGTCATAATATAGTCTTCATTTTTAACTGTAAAACGCCAAAGGTACGAAGTAAGTAGTAATAAATAAATAGTATATCAAATAAAATTTGGTTTAGAGAAAAGATTAAATAAACAAGAAAGTAGAAAATTGTTCAAATCCTTTATCCTCCTAAAAAAAAAATAGTTTTTGGTTTCGCTTCCTTCAAATTGATGATTTATTTGCAAATCTTATGAATTTTCAAATAATTTCTTATGAATTTTCTCATTTTTTTTTGAAACTGTGAAAACTTACAGATACTTGTTTAAATCGAATATAGACTTTTATTCAGATTGAACAGTGTTATAATAATAATTTTCTTCCTCTGTAAACTATATTGAAAGAAGGTGTTTTTTTACTAGTTTCTTAGTTATCCAAGTTATGGAATTATATTTTGTCATATAAAATAAAGTAACTCTTTAAAACGTTTTATTGTATAGCATTCTGAATCGAGGCAGTTTATGATAGTCTTCTCTTTAAGGAACTGTAAATAAATACATACCGAAAATAAAATTATTAAAAATTAACAATAATTTTTTAAGACGTTATGCATAAAAAGGAATTTTTAACTAAAGAAAAATAGTTTGAGAATAAAGAAGTTTGATGTCGGTTAGTCAGTACATTAATTTTTGCAACTTTTTTAACACAATTCCATTGTAATCACAATGAATTAAATGTCCTGCAAACGTGACATGAACTGAAAAAGTAGTTTTATTGATAAAATATAATTAACCATCAAAAAAGTATTAATCCTCTATAAAGAAAAGCAACAATGTTTATTATGAGCAATTCTATTTTCAGTAATTATTTCTGCTATAATTTAAAATTAAATTTTTTCTGAAGCTGAAAAAAATAGAGATATACATAATACATTATGGATTAAGACTTTTATAATTGTGTGTTTGAATTATATGACTATCAAAATTTGAAGTTTAAAAAGATGAAGTTAAATGAAGAAGCTATTAAAAGACAAGTAGCATTAAATATTTAATTGTAAATTTTAACGAGCATTTAGACCGATGAGCCGACTAGTAACCAAAGGCGGTTAATTATTAATACAAACCGATTAATGACCGATTTTAGCGTGATATATAATTTAAAACAACACATTCTGTTATATTTTAATGCCAATAGATGGCAGCACGACAGTGCTCATACGAAGCTTGGAAATCTGGAGCATATTATTTTTAAAATTTCATTTCTGTTCTTAATAAAACAAATAAAAGCCTTTCATCGATTGACCCAAATTCAAGTAATTTAAAGGGAAAAGAGAAATTAAAATGGAATGAATTTTAAGCATGTTTCGTTTTTAAATATAAATGCCTTATTTTCGGAAATTTCTCAAAATAATTTATTGAAAATTAATTAAAGTTAAAAAAAAGGGGAAAAATAATACATACATTTCTGTAAAACCTTATATGACATGCACAATCAATAACGGATTTAAGACAAATTTCATTAATTTTTATTACATTTATTTTATACTTAATTAATGCATCTTCTTTTCATTTGGTGTTTCTATTCATATCTACGGAGAATAAAACTTGCATTTTTAATTTTAACATTTATTGATAAGTGTTTGTGTTTACTTTTATAATGAAAATATTAAAGGTATTGAACGGTTGCATTTATATGTCTATTATCAAAGATTTAATGAATATTAAATTTTTAAAGATTGTGCTGATGCATTTTATTTAGTGCTTTTAATTTAATGTTATTTCATTGAAAAAAAATGTATTATTTTATATTTACGGAAGTATAATATAGCAATAAAAGGTTTTCTTAGAGAAAAAATTTAATAATTTTTTTAAATATTAAAATCTTAATGAAAGACTATTATGTGGAGGTTCATATAGCATATAATAATCTTTTAGAAGAAAGCTTTCTGAAATGCTATAATTTGTTTTGAATATTTAATGTCGATCTTTCCGTAACAAAATTTTTATGCTCAAATGATTAGCTCATAATCTCCTCTAATTCTTTTTCATTAATTTTTTTTTGATTAGAGAAATAAGGGAATGTTTTCATTTATTTTTTTTAAATAAAAAAGTAATCAAAACATTTCAGTTATTTTTATATTGGTTTTAAATGGTTATTAAATGTGATTAAGCTTAGCGAAACTCAGCCTGTATTGTAAAATGTGGCAGCTAAGTACTTTTCTTAAATGCTTAGAAAAGTTAGAAATCTCATGGAACTAGTTTTTGCTTGTAAGTTGCTTTGAAAGAACCTTTATTAAGTTACGTATGAATTTTTTTGTGTAACAAATTTAAAGCATGGTTTCCCTTCTTACAGGCTTCCTTTATCTTCTGTACTTGAGAAGTTAACGGATATGTAAGCAGTTTCTCGCTTCCTTGGCGAGTACAATAATAACAGAGAGAGATTATGCTACCTCTTTTCCGTTGTCGGAATGTACCTCCACGTGCCCTTTAAGACTCTACTATCTCATATTAAGTGGAATTGCAACGATGATCATTCAGTTTGCCGAAATGACTAAGCAAAGACGTATTTTTTACCTTTTTCTTAATACTTGATATAGATTTGCAGCTTCGTACAAAACATTGTGAAATACAATATTTTTTATATACACTCAAAATAACTTCGAAAAAAATTAAAATGTTCTATTTGCTCTCTGCTGAGCAAGGAGAAATGAACAGAATTCATTCTGTGCATTAACATTTTTCGACATGGTTTCAAAATCTCTTCAGTTCAAATAATAAAATTGCTGTCTACTTGGATTCTAATAGAAAATCGAGAAATATAATTATAAAATCCCCGTAAATCAGTTCATTGGGTTAATACTCCTAATGTGCATCTAAAATTTCTTAATTAGTGATCCTAGTGATATTTTAAAAAAAGTATTAAATTATTAAAAATGCCGTCTGAAAAATTTCCTTCTTCCGATAGCTTTTAGATCAAGCCTACGTATTGCTTCTTAATGAGTTGAACAGTGCTCTTAAAATTGCAAAGAGTCTTACTCCCGAAAATTGCTGGCAATTATTTCAGAGCACCTTGAGCAATTATTGCAGTATTAATTGAGCAATTAGTAAGGCGATAATTATTGCAATGCAGTAATTATCGCCGTAATAAAGTTATCCACTATATATGTATCACTCTTGTGTAGGGATACAGGAGAAAGCCAATAATGTTTTTTATAAGATTACTGAGACGTAAAATGCTTGGGGAATAATTTTGCAACACCTCTCCGATAGAATTTAAAACTACAATAATTTTGATGTAATGATTTCTTAATAATAATGCATTAATGATTAATTCTAAAATTAGGGTCCTTAATTAGTCTCTGATTTATCTTCCCAATAATAATACACTTCATTATCTATAATTAAGTGTATTTACTACGATGGAAGATAATTGGAAATCTAAATCTAATATCTAAATGGCAGATAATTGGAAATATTGTCTTAAATGACAGATAATTACCAATAATATATGAATGTCAACTATGTAATAGGGCATAATTGACAAAAAGTGTATTTAAAAAAAGAGTTGAATGTAAATGTGAAATTGCAAAAAAATTACTACAGAAAACACTTGTTTTTATCTGTATTCCCTAAATATCTATGCCTAAAGACTTCTCTTGATGTGTATTAAATTTGAAGCTTGCTGCATTAACATTTAATACATCTTTAAGAGACGCTTTAACATCTTTGAAAATCTGTTTTTCATGCTCATCTCATCATGATTATTAAAAGGAAAATAGAATGTTTATGTCTGTTGGGACATGATACGACAGATCTACTGATCTAGAAATACCAAATTTAATAAAAAATATTTTATATGGGGGAAATCTATATTTCTAAGAAATATATAAATTAAATAATTTTTTTGAAATTTAAATTTATTTAAAATTAAGAAAAAATTCATTTCTTTCTGCGGTACTTTCAAAAATGTCTTAAATTATTTAAAAATTGAATTTTGTGAAATTATCTGAAATCCAATTAAAATTCAAGCTCACATCTTTTCAATGACACTAGCTAATTATCATCAATTTACTTTTAACTTTATAAATATATACAACATTTTTCAGTCTAATATGTTACAATCACTGTTCCAATGAAATTCTTTTAGAGATTCTCTATCGTTGTAGAAAATTAATGAATGAGCTCTAATTTTTCAATTTTATTACAATTTCGTAATAAATTTTACTTTCTTTATTATTCCATAATTAAGAAATATGTAAAATAAAGCCTTTTATGTTTTTTAAAAATGTTAAGAAATATATTCGGTAAGGTGAAAAATTCTAGCTATTAACTTTTATTCTTTTTATGATTATGTTTTAACTCACTTAACGCGCTACTGAACGTAATATGTGACGTACTATCTTAATATTGGCGAACTGCATCTCATCATGACAGAAAAAAAAATAGAAGTTGCTACTTATAACTTACAATGAAATATTAAAAAACGTTGATACTTATATCATCTGACTCAACAACATTAGGGATATTCATGAACAGAACAAGTGAAAGGCTAATAATGCTACCGGTGGTTATCAAAATAATGGAAACACCTGTGAATAAAAGTGACATTTTTGAATGCGCTTCGTAAGCATTAAAATATAACAATAGCCACCAGTTTTATTTTATAAATAGGAATGTATGTATTCTGGTAATATGTGATAGCTTCATTACCAGAATACATACATTCTGTATTCTTGGATTTTTTTCAAAAGCCTAAAATGTCGAACCTCTCAGATATTCAAAGATGTCAAATTATAGGAGCCCGTATATCTGGAGCAAGTGTTACCAAAATATCCTAACTTTTAGGCGTTTCTAGAGGTACAGTGTCTAAAGTCATGACAGCATACATACAGCGCTGCAAGACAAGCTCGGCAAAGAAAAACAGAGGGCGGAAAGAGAAGCTCAGTGGAAGAGACCGACGAGTATTGAAGCGGATTGTGATCTCTAAAAAGCGAACAACTGCAGCAAAAGTGACCGCAGAGCTCAATACCCATTTGGATTCTCCATTGTCAGCGATTAAAATTAGAAGGTACCTTCATAAAATGAACATTTATGGCAGAGCAGCAATTCCCAAGCCACTTGTCACAGATGTTAATGGTAAACGTCGTCTACAATGGTGTCACATTCACAAAACCTAATCTATTGATAAGTGGAAGAAAGTAATATGGTCTGAGGAATCGTGTTTCACACTTTTCCCGACAACAGGGTGGTTGCAAGTTTGGAGGACACCTGCACAAGCATATGATCATGATTGTCTCCTTCCAACGGAGGAGAATCTGTCATGACATGGACAACCATGTCATGGTTTTATGCTGGACCGATTGTAATCCTGAAAGGAAGGACCACTGGGGAGAAGTATAGAGAAATTTTAGCGACCAGGTCCATCCTATGATGCAAACTTTGTTTCCTGCAAGAGATGGAAATTTCCAGGATGAAAAATATACCAATCCATGTAGCGAGACTTGTCCAATCATGGTTTGATGAATACGAGGATGAAGTTAACACTGTCTTGGTCCACACAGTCACCCGACCTCAATATAATTGAATCGTTATGGTATATTTTAGAGCGTTTAATACGGAATTGATATCCTCCACCGGCATCTCTCCCAGAACATTCATATATCTCCAGGAAGAATGGTACAATATTCCTCTAACATTATTCAACACTTGTATGAATCGATTCATAGGCAAATCCAAACTGTATTACATGCCAAAGGCGATCCTGCACCATACTAATAAAGGATTATAAATCTAAGGTGTTTCCATTATTTTGATAATCACCTGTATATACATACATAGAGTCAGAGATTATTTTTTATTGTTAGTAGATATCATTCGATTGTATCTTATTTCTGCTTAAAAATTTCAATTGGAAAAAAAAAGCTTGTATTTAAATTTAAGAAATAAATATATTAATACTCATCATGTATTAACATATTCCTTATATGCATTACAATGAATATATTCATACATATTAGTATATTATTAATATACATATTATATATTAACGTATTATCTAATTTTATTATCATAAATTTAATTAATAATTGTTATCAATAAAACGATTAATCTCATGAGTTAAAATAAATTTAGCTTAAGACAATTATAGAATTTTCTTATTCTACTACAAATACAATCAATAAGAAAACTGTTCCAAATATTGATAATATTTAAGACGTGTTTTTTTTTGTTTTCTATACTTTATATTTTATATCATCATAATTCTAAACTAATAATAAGTTATAGTTTATTTTACATCACTTTTTTTATTTTTAAATGACATTTAACGAGTAATATGTGACATATTTAAGGGGAAAAAATGGACCTGAGAGATCTTGATGAAAAGAAAGAAAAAGAAAAAAGAAGAAAGAAAGAAATCTAGGTGTAGAGACTTAAAACTATTTGCTGAAATAAGTGCATAATTTTGAAGAAAAAAAAAATTGGAAAAAAAAAAAATTCTAAGCGGAAACCCATTTAAATATTTTTAATCTAAAAATGGTAAATCATTAAAATACTAACAAAAGAAATGCATTGTAAATTAGGAAATGAAAGTTGGAAAAGCCCTACATAATCGAAAAACGTTTAAACATGATGGAAAATTCTAAAAATAAAAGGAGCAGAGAAAAAATCAGTTCGGCAATCATAATATTTAAGAGAAGCAAGTTAGTAACTATGATTTAAATAAAAGCACCAGTTTAATCATACGAAAATGGAAAAAAAAAATCCTTTATCTTGTTTTCTCAGTAAAAAGCAAGAAAATGAAAATAATAATAAAACACGAGATTTTTTTTTTTTTTTTTTTTTTTTTTTTTACTAAAAAAATATGGTAGGAAGAATTGGGGGATTTCTAAAATTAAACTTATATTACGAAATGATTTTTTCACAAAATCAAAACTTAAAAATGCGAAAATTTTCATTAAGCTTGAGGATAAACAAAAATAAAAATAACAAGAAAAAAATAAGAAAGTTAATAAGTGTATTAAATAAAAATGAAAAATGAGTGATTCAGTGATTTCTGAAGCATGGAAATCGATATATGATTTAAGGAAGAATTATTATCATTTTATGCTAGAGAATTATTAATTTTAAAGCCATTTGGATACCTCATGAAGTCTAATTTAAGGATAGATTTCTTAACCATAGACCAAAGTCTGAATTTCGCACCACAAAAACAAATTTAAATTGGTTAGGCTTTTTATACAACGGATGCTTGATGAAAACGGATACGAAATTATATCTCCCACCGTCCACCCCAGTCCCAAGTTAAGTTTAGTTATATTAAGCTATTTTGGGACGCACCTCGTAATTCTGAACCGCGGTCAGATGAAGAGGACGGCACCTAAGCTGGCACCCCTTTTCTAACTTCCACACTACACCAGCGGGCCTCCCGTCCCAAAGAGAGCTCTTATTAAATTATTGACGCCGCGCCATTTTGTAGAATAGAAGGTGGGTTGTTGGGTGGGTCAAGTGGAATTGTGAAATCCTACACGAAATAGTATTCAGGTTTTTTAATGCGATTTTTAAAACAAAAAAAAAATGTTAAGATCTTAATATAACTATAGGAAAAAAATGCATTAAAGAAATTATATTGAATCATAATTCCAAAAATGATAACAATAATTCGGACAATTGTAGTAAGATATTGCAGTTTGATAATTATTTTCAACAATGCTGTTGAAAATATTTTTTGTAAATGAAAGGAATTTTGCATTTATCAGAGTGAAAAAATCATTAGTGAAATTTGAATAAGGAATATTTAAATTTTTATACCCACAATGATATAACATGAGAATACGTTAGAAACTTTAAGGACCTAACAGATTTCCGCCAATCATTACAAAAATAATTTTACATAGCGATGCTCAACATTTTTCTAAGATATATATATTGCATTTTTAAAACATGTTGAAATCATTAAGTTTTCTCAAGTTGATTTTCGAGCATAAACATAAAAGAAACTCATTTCAATCGAAGAATGGAGCTAAAACTAATTGCTGGAGAAATATATTCCAGTCATTCAAAATCCATGAATGAACTGGATAATGTAAGAAGCTGTTCTTCTCGAATGACAGCATTTATTATTCGCTACACAAGAAGTCACTCATTCAGAAACACATTCAACTTCTCAAAGCTGTCAGGAATCTTTAAAGAAACTTTTGAAACTTTTTCTCTGAAGTTTTGTGAAATTGGATTCAGGATCTGAATGGAGCTTTGATTTCATTGTTCTGAAGGATGAATTCAAAAGGGAAGAAAAAAAATTATTTTTCTTTTAAGTCTTAACTTAGTTTCTACAAACTCCCATCATTCTGCGCGACGTTCTATTACGGTAATTTCTTTTTTGAAGAACAAAGCATCGATTTCGGTTGGTGAATTAATTGTTCAACTGCGAGTGGTCGATTTGGTTAAGCATATAGTTTGCTTAAAAGAGAAATGTTATGATGTAAAAACAGTCAAATTAAATGACATTTCTGTCAAATATTATTATCGAAATTAATAAAACTATTGTCATGGTTACATGACTCTACTACCTTCTGTTTTGATACAACAGATGGCGTTACCTTATAAATATCAAGGTATATTTCCCATGATCCTTCATGCGGGTAATTATTAGATTGTATTCTAAGTAAGTGTCGTGTATTTTCGTGTTCGTGTTTGCTTTGACTTGTGAAATGTGGAACTTAGAAAATAATTAAATAACTGATCTTGAAACTCGTCTATTATTTTCATTTACCTCATAATGATGTTATGAAGAGTCTTGTCCCTCTACACTATGATAATAGTATAATTTTTAGAAAAAAATTTCCAATCATCTTAAGAAAACTGATACAATCTGATCTTAAGGTTGATTTATACAATTTCATTTCATGCACAGATTTCTGATGCAAGGACATCCTGCTGAAATTACTATCCTATAAATTTTATAGCAAATGATATCTATAACTGAAAATTCTGCAATTTCGAAACGCAATATTTCAGTCGAGGATTTTTGCTTTTATTAATATATGTTTGAATAATTTATTTTATTCAGAAATCATTTTCAAATACCAAACTTAAATTCAGAAATCATTTTCGATATTTCCCCATAACCAGGCAAATGATAAATCCTTTGAAAAAAGCAGTTTTGTGCCAAAAAATAGTAAAATTTGAAATATAAAGTGTAAACTATTACTATATATCGTTTCACTAAACAACCTTTACTAGTTTTCGTAAAGCTTTGATAAACGTTCTTTCGAAATATAATGTTACGATTTTTCTATAAATTAAATATTTTATTTTTTGCCAGTTAGATATGCCATCGCTCTTTGTTATATTTTCTAAACCAGAAGAAATTTCTCAATAGATAGAATCTGTCATCAGAGTACTTGATAAAACTGTGGTTACTTTATTGTTTACTAGCCGCCTTTGGCGACCAGCCGGTTCGCCAATCTTAATGTTCATTAATATTTTAATAATTAATAATTTTATGCAATTCCAACTTTAATAGATTCTTCAGCAAAATATTTTAAAACTTCAAATTTTGATAGTCATAAAATTCAATCATAATATTATAAAGGCCTTCAGTCATAACGAAATATGTATCTCTCTAATTTTCTGTTAGCACCCGTAGAATTTATGTTTTAAATTAAAGTGGAAAGAATTAATCTGCAATTAATATAATAATATTTTTTACTGAAACAAAGAAGTTTTTTATAATCTGATTAATGAAAATAGAGTCACTCAGCGTTTAAACTTTATGGGCACTAAAGAATATCTTTTTTAATTTATGTAATATCTCAAGAGTTTGGCAGATCAATTAATTAACAATGTTTAAATTTAAATGCATCAAACACTAAGAAAATAAAACGAATCGCTTAAAATAAACGGTTGAAAACAGGTTTTAAAAAAACTACTTAAAAAACGATGCACTTAAAACTATAAGCATATACAAAAAATATATAACTAACATAAATACATTTTAATTACAAAAACATGCAACGAACCTAAAAAAAATTTAAATCCAGTCCGCATCCATTGATAATAATTCGTCAACACAATGCGGAATTCAGAACACAAAGCGCATGCGTGAATTTTCAACGCTAGTTACGTAACGCAAATACGTGATTTTTTTTCTACGCCAGTTGGGGTAACGCTATGCGGATTAGAAATTTTTAATTTCCTTTATTCTGTTTTATTTTAATTCAAAAGTACTTCAGAATGAATCTGAAGGATCGATTAATTAACAATGTTTAATTTTAATTGCATCAAACATTAAGAAAATAAACAGAATCGTTTGGAATAATCCGCCGAAAAATACTAACCCTAGCCTCATTACTGTTGGGAGAAAAATAAACCGGAAGCCTTACTCATTTGGCGGTGGCGAAAATGGAAGATTTTTTTGGCGGAAAAGTTGGCGGTGGGGAAAATGGAAGATTTTTTTGGCGGGAAAGTTAGTTTTTAATTAATAATTAAAATTCTAATTAAAATTTCAAAAAAGGGACCCCAGGTGCACATTCCCGACCTCTAAGGTATACATGTACCAAATTTGATAGCTGTATGTCAAATGACCTGGCCTGTAGAGCGCCAACACACACACACACACACACATTGAGCTTTATTATAAGTATAGATAAACAGTTTGAAAAAATTGTTATATTTTTTATATGTCTAATGAACCTCATATGATGATATTTTCTAATTCATGAAAGAAAACTTAAAACAGGTTTCAAATACATTATTTAATACAGAAGAACATTTTATGTTTAAAAAAATTTTCATCTTTTTCCCATGAAATAATTCTATACTTTTTAATTTGTTTCGGAACAATAGAAAATTTATAGAATGAACCTATTGGTCTCATTTAAAAAAAACTTTATGAAATTTGATTTTAGTTGAAATATTTTCAAAATTTTAATTGGAGGAATAAATTTCCTTAATTAAAATTAAGTGCCTGCAGAAAATTTTCAACTTAATTCTTTTTGTTTCATTAAATATTTATTTCATTATAACCCAGCACTTGTTTAAAAAATTGTCTGTTGTACCAGGGAAGGTAATTGTGAATGGCAACTGCAGTTTTTAATGTTTGTTTCCTTTAAGTGCAACCATGATAAAAAAAAAGTGAAATAAAACCTTCCCTACCTTCATTTGTTTATTTACTACATTGATATTTGTAAGATAAGTTAAAATATCATGTATTTTTAGATCTATTTAATATAATAATTATGAATAAGATTCGATTTTTATTTTAGATTTTTTCTGAGGAATGATAGTATTCTCAACTACTTCTAAAAATTTTCATCGTAAGGTAATTAAGACAGACTTTTGCAGTATTAAAAACTTGTATTTTCGTAGGGGTAGCGCGTCTTCCCCGTGATCTGGGCGTCCCGGGTTCGAGTCCCGGTTTGGGCATGGTTGTTCTTCTGTTGTTCTATCTGTGAGATGTGTGAATGTGCCCTCCTGTAAAAAGGGGTTGTGCAAGCGAATGAGTGATGCGTGAGTGGCAAAGTCGTACTCTTGGCCCTAGTTTGCGCTGCTATAAAAAATAAGAGACGTCCCCCTCAGGCTTAAATCGCTGTCTTCGTACCAGCGGGCTTGTCAGTGGCAAGTGCCATAAGAAACAAACAAACAAACAATGTATTTTCATTTATTTGAAATAATTTACCATGTGATAAGAATATCAAATCTAAGGACAAGCTTATATCCTATCTTTATAATAGTTACCTTTTCTTGAATTTGAATTGTGGAGAAAATTCGAGCGCTCTGATTGGTTGTTTATGCAGCTTTGCATATATCATACTGCTTTCTTCCAGCAATGTTAAATAGCACGCTTCAAGTATATCCTATGGTAAAGATTGATTTGTATTTAAATGCTGCTTAAGATTTCAATATTAGATGAACTATTTACAACATCATTATGAAATGAAGATGAAATATTTTCTTCCTCAAAAACAGATATTTTTAAAGAATCAACAAATATAACTAACAACAGCTTCACTACCTGTTGTTATGACATTATACGTAATTTTATGTAAGCAATCAATCAGCGCACTTAAAATTTCTTCATGGTACGAATTTAAATAAAGTTAGTTATTATGCATCTTATCCTACTAATAATATTCAGTTATTTTATATCAAATTAATAGCTTGATTATTAAAATATTATTATAATAATTATTTATTTAAGAATTTACTATGAGATTAACATCTTCTTCATTAACATTACTCTTCAATGCCAGTTACTGATAACAATTTCATGTTGTTTGGTATCAAATATGGAAGAGAAGAAAACAAACACTAAGGAAGAAAAGAGGAGGGAAAAAAGGGGAAAAGAAGAAGGAATCTTCGTCCTTTCGAAGAGGAAAAAAACTGCAATGTTGAGGAAGGAATCTGAAAATGATGAATTTAACGATTTTCAATTAGAAATGGAGGTTTTGGAGATGGGGGAAATAACTTATCTGGAATCATCCATGATTGACTTTTCAACAAATATGTAAATTTTGAACGATTATATTAAAGGTACCAGAATGGGCATCTGTTATTCATAAATTTGAGGGACTGAAGAAGTTGACAGTGGTCAAATTAATGCGAAAAGATCGAAGAACATCAATTTGGCAAAATCAAAATTTGCTTTGGAGATAGTACCCGATTTTTGAGAATAAGATAAAAGCTATTCTAACAGATCTTATTCCTTAAAAAGATTTTTCAATTAGAGTAAAAGTAAAAGAAAAAGGAATTAAATAAGAGACTGAAGTGAGAGCTGAATTTTGAACTACTAATACACTCTACTTCAAAAGCGGATTGAATCTTATATTTTTTGTTATATATATGATGCATTTTTATGTAGTTTAGACATGTTATGCCAATGATATTGAAAAAACAGCAGTTCTAAGTCATCTATTGAATGCCAGTTTTCAAACCTTAGAATAAAAGAAATAATCTGTCCCAAACGTTTATAAACAAATGCAATTTTATACAAATATGTCATTGATAATCATGGTGTCTATTGTAAATTCGATTCATTATAAGAATGTAAAGAAAAGATATTGTTTACTCTGCGTTTCAAGATGCATAATATGAGTAAATTCGTTACATTAAATATTTTAAATAAGAGCGTTTCTGATATTTAATAAACAGCACAAATCAAAACTCAAGGAGCATAAAATATGATTGAAAGAAAAAGAAAACAAATGGTTATGAAATATTTGCCGATCCCATGTTGTCGGAAAAATTCAAATTGTATAGAACAGAAATATAGATGCCAGAAAATTAAAACAGCTTCTTCTTTTCACTCAGTCTAAAATCAATAAAATTTCTATCAAATATAAATAAAAATACAAATGTACTGATAAAAAATGAATGCTACTGAAATAAAGGAAGATATCTTGAAAACAGAATATTTTTTCTTAAATGGCAATCACTTCCTTTATCAGATTACTTTAACTATAAAAACACGGATTCCATAAATCCAAAATGGTTTACAAAGCTTATCATGAAGACAAAGCTAGTTATGCATACATGTCACGTCCTAAACCTTTTCTCTCTGGGATTTAAAAACATAACTATATGTATGAGTATTGGGAAAAAGTTGCAAACATTTTTGTTAGTAACAAATAAAAAAAAATGGCATCAACATGGCAGAAAGTGTAATGTAAGAAGATGACAAAGGAAGAAGGCGAATTTTGAAAAGAATAGATGTTTTCAAACTGGCAACACTGACTAGATGAGAGAAAAAAAATTTGGAAAGAAAGATCGAGAATAAGAATAAAAAAAATCTGAAAGGAGCTTTCGATTTCATGTCACGTTTCTGGCAAGAAGTTTAAAAATGGGGGTATAACTCTTTAGCATTCAAATAGAAGATATTTTTCAAACTGTTAGCTTATTTCATGGTTCTTGGATGGCCTTGAAAGTGACTCTAAATTTAGAAATTTTCGAAACTTATTTCAAAGAAAATGAGATTTGAAGGCAAGTTAGGAAATCGATTTTCTAAAAGCATGTAAACAAATTAGGCTATATTTGGACACGATATTATTGCAAGTGTATTATATTACAGAATTGTTATTATAATTTTCTCTAATATCGGATGAACTGTTTATGTATGTAGGTGAATGATAAAAACTAAATCTTTAAATTGTTTTGGATTGATTCGCTGTTATTTTAAGATTGTAGTGAATAATAGTGTTCTTTATTTGTGACTAGCTGCCTTTGACGACCAGCCGGTTCGCCAATCTCAATGCTCGTTAAAATTTTAATAATAAAATATTTTATGTAACTCCTTTTTTAATAGCTTGTTCATCAAAATGTTTTAAAGCTACAAATTTTGATAGTCATATAATTCATTCATATTATAAAGACCTTCAGCCGTAACGTAATCTGTATCTCTCTAATTTTCTGTTAGCTCCCGTAGAATTTATGCTTTAAATTAAAGTGGAAAAATGATTAAATTGCAATTTATATAAGAACATTTTTACTGAAACGAGGCAGTTTTTAAATATGAGCACTGAAAACAGAGTCTCTGAGTATTTAAACCTTATGACACTAAAGAATATCTTTCTTAATTTATGTAATATCTCAAAAGGTTTTCTACAAAATTTTCTCAGATTCGTCATAAACAGATCAATTAATTAACAATGTTTAGTTTTAAATGCATGAAACTCTAAGAAAATAAACAGAATCGATTGAAATAATCTGTCGGAAAAATGTTAAGCCTTGAAAACCAAGTTAGTATCCGTTGAAAATAGAATTGTCAACAATCAGAACTCAATACACATGCATGAATTTTCAACGCCGATTATGGTAACGCAAATGCGTGAATTTTCTACGCCAGTTGGGGTAACGCTACGCAGATTAGAATTTTTTAATTCCCTTTTTTCTGTTTTATTTTAATTCAAAAGTACTTCAGAATGAATCTGAAAGATCGATTAATCAACAATGTTTACTTTTAAATGCATCAAAAAGTAAGAAAATAAACAGAATTGTTTGATATAATCGGCCGAAAGTATGTTAAGCCTAACCTCATTAGAGTGGGAAAAAAAAAGCCTTACTCATTTGGTGGTGGGGAAATGAAAAGAATTTTTGGCGGGAAAGTTAGTTTTTAATTAATAATTAAATTTATAATTAAAATTTCAAAAAAAAGGGACCCCCAGGTGCACATTCCTGATATCCAAAGTATGTATGTGCCAAATTTGGTAGCTGTAAGTCGAACTATCTGGCCTGCACGCACACACACACACGCACGCACATTGAGCTTTATATAAGTATAGATTATGCTAAAAAGTCAATTTTTTGTGAAAACATCAAATAATGTTTTATTTAATATTTTTAAATTTCTGAGCATTCTTCTTCATAAACTATTTGAATTTTATTTTTTAAGTCATTTCTTAGGAAGTAGCTTTGATTTTTATATTTTAATATTAAATGTATGAATGCTATTTTGCAATGTTGACCACTATTTATATTTCAAATCGTTAACTGCTATTTTCTCAATTTCTCAAATTTCGTAGTAGTATTTTCTTATAAAAACCATCACAAATTAAAATCTAGTGTGTATTTTTTGTTCGAATACGTTATGGTAACTTCCAGATATATTCTGTAATTCTTGAATTAGAAAATAATTAATATGTCATTTAAAAATATTTTATAGTTGTTTTAACATTTCACAATTCGAGAAAATTAGAATTTTCATGTTATTTATCAATTGAGTTTATATTTAAAGACTGATTTGAAACCCAATTTATTTTTTAGTTCAGAAATTAGGTAATATATTTCTTACCTTCAAGATTTGGAATAAATCAGTCGGTAAACATCTAAACTAGAAGATAAACATCAGTCGACAAACATCTAAACATCTAAACTTTATATCTCTTTTTAGCTAATTCCATTTTCTTGCAACTTTAAAAAATAAATAAATAAAAATAAAAACTTTTGATACATTTTGGTTTTAAGGGTATTTTTTTCAATATATTTTATGATTTGGAATAAATCAGTCGGTAAACGTCTAAACTAGAAGATAAACATCAGTCGACAAACATCTAAACTTTATATCTCTTTTTAGCTAATTCCATTTTCTTGCAACTTTAAAAAAAAAAAACATAAATAAATAAAAAAAACGTTTGATACATTTTGGTTTTAAGGGTATTTTTTGCAAAAATTCAAAAGTACTATAATTCTACAATATTTTTAGAGAACTTCTTAATGTACATTGCCATATACCATAAAAATAAATTTTACTAACGCGCGCTTAGTTTTTACCATTATCTAAAAAAAGTAATTAATATATTAAATAATTAATACATTAAAAATAATTAATACATTAAGAATATCAATTGTTGAGTTTCTAAATATTCTGAAAAGTGTTTGCTTTAAAATAATTACAAGCATTGTTATATTCAGAATCACGATAACTTGTTGGTGAGTTTTCAGCTTCGAGATTTGAAGTCTAGAGGTACCATACCCTAATTTAGCAAAAGCTCACAGTGAAGACGAACAGGGTACAAGTTAAATAACCGCAAATGACTTTCATCTAGTATAGCGCGAAGACTGGAGAAGGATATTATCTCTGATTTCCTCTTCATCTTTTGATCACGATTCAGAGTTACGAGATTCGTCCTTAAATATCTTTTGTGTTGCTTTGCAAGTAAAACTAAACAAAACTTAATCGTTACATTTTTATTTTTATTACTTTTTTCCTAAGTATATTTTTATTTTTGTGGCCCAGGTTCAGTAATTTTCAGATTAATCAAAATGAAAGGTAAATTGGGCAGTTTTAGATTATACCAAAATTTCCTTGCTCCATTATTCATAAATGCCAAGATAGTTGGCGATAGTTTCTAATTTTTTTGGTAATTTATAACAGGGGTTGTAAAAATAAACAAGTAATATCTAGAAATATATAAAAACTGAAAGCATTATCTCATTTATTCATTTATTATTTGTTTATTACATTAATGATAAATAATCGCACCCAAATTTTAAAGCAAAATATATATTTATGTCTTATTAATTTTGAAAGCCGGTGTCCTGGCATAGAGGTAGCGTATCTTCCCCCTGGTCTGTGCGTCCCTGGTTCGAACCCCGGTTCGGGCAAGGATGTTCTCAATCTGTGTTCTATCTCTGAGGTGTGTGAATGTGCCCCCCTGTAAAAATTGGTTGTGCAAACGAATATGAAAGTTTCATCTTAATATGAGCTAGAAGTCAGATTTCTGCCCTCAGGTGCTCAGGGGTCTTTACTTTCATAAGCTACTGCGCCCTCTTTCCGTGGTAACGCGGACACGACATCATCTTTAGTTTTGAAAAATGATCCTCAAACGATTATGTGCACTCCTAAGACTTCTTTTTCCATCAAGCCCTCTAAATGAAACTTTCATCAATGTGACATTTATATCCAATTAAATGACATTACCAAATTATATTACTTTAAATTCGCATCTCATTAATAGTTATATAGTTATTAGATAAATAAAATTTGGTGCATAATTTTAGAATTTAACATGATTAACATCAAGACAATTTTAGCGTTTAAAATTTAGATTCATATCATATTTTGATTGAAATCCATTGCGTACGCCATTGATTTACCATCGATCTGTATGCTGACGTGCAAATGAAAGCTATAACTTAAAAACTCAACAACTTAAATAAATTATATTTGGTATATGATCTTGTAGTTGTAATTTTGCGTCAAATACTGATTGCAAATATGTGAAAAAAGACATCCAAGATACATTTGGTGTACTTCCTTTTGCTATAAAGCACAAAATGCTCATGCAGGAGTATGAAAATAAAAATTTTGACACTGATGTGTTCATTACCCGGGTCAAGTTTCACAATTTCCTTGCAAAGGGATGGGAGGAGAGATAACTTTTATTGATTTTTGCAAAGAAGTTTCTAGAGTTCTAGAGACCACTACCTCTAGATTCTTTTAATAATCTAGCTTTTGAACTTCTTTGTTTAAAGTTAACTTTTCTTTCTATTTATAACGGTTACTGTTACTACAAATATTGCTTATTTTTCGATAATCAATAATTTTGCGCTTTAAAAATGATCGTTCAATTTATAACAGGAGGTAATTTTTAATTAAGAATTCTGTCTAATGTTCTTGTATATAAAGTGCAGGATGAACACAAAATAACATGAGGTATATGGAACAAGATTGTAAAATGTCTGCTAAAAATATATACAGCAAAATATTATCAAATTCAGTTTACATACTATTGCAACCATTTATACTAAAAAACACATTCATCTTTCATTAACTGAAGTGTAGCGATGTTTACATCAATTAAAATGTTAAACACTTTTTCATTTTTATGTCGAGTTTTTTGAAACTAAGTAGAATGCTGTACGAATCTAATATTGCTTCCTTGGGCAGTCACTTTCTTGATAAGGAAGATAATTTTACAGATAGTTCTAAAGAGTGCTGAATGGATGAATTGTCAATGACTTTCGGTCTTCGCGACAAACTTGGCGATCGTTTGGCGATTTAGAGCCACAATTAAAGGGTCTAGAATATTCGCCAATTTTTACAACTACATTAGGATTGAGTTACGTCGCTTGTCATAGAACATTCGACGCAATGTTAAAGGAGCTATAGAAAGCGAAATCAAGCGAAACACTAGTTGAGTTGAGTTCAAGTGAGTAGTTGAGTGAAGTCTCTCTTTGGAATATTGATCTCTTTACCTTTCAGCGCTTTGAGTTGTTACTGTTGGCTTACTATACATCTGTTATTTAAGTACTGTTATTCTTATGTATTCTTAAGCTGTGTTTTATGTTACTGTTTTTGTTTATAATAAAGTGTCCTTATTCTTTATTGAGCCTGTGAGCCTTTTCATAGCACACACACAGCGAGAATCTGGAGTTTTAAATAAAAAAAAAACATGTTACAATAACTTTTTCATACTATATATTAGAAATTGAAGATAGCTGAAAAAGTAATATTGTTTAATTGCAACGTATGCAATTTAATCTCTAAATATTCACAATGAGCTAATTAAAATTTTTCTTTACGAAATTTTGAGTATATCGGTCCTTTCCCCCTCCTCCGAAAATATTACCCTATGGGGTCATATACTAGCCCCTTTCTTGTCCATTTCTACTATTTAAGACATAACATCTTTCCACTATCTTAATAAACAAGTTAAACTCTTGATCTCTCTTCTTTTTCAAGTTTTATAATCTTTACTATCATCATCATGTTTCAGCGACGTTCTCACACTACAATTTTGCATTTCAGAAATAAAAATGTGTTACAGAATGCTCACTCTGGTGATCAGAACTAGTGATTAAGTTTTGTGATCGAATTATGTCCAGAAAATAGTGCATAACCACTGCTGAAATTGTAGGAAGTTTTTTTAAGCAATTTTCACAACCACGAAGTGTTTCATATGAATCTTGACGACTGATACTTTTAGCTTATTGGGAAAAGGCAAAGAATCAATGACCAAAAAGTAGATGAAATTACACACACACACACACACACGCACACGCACACACACACACACACACACACACACACACACACACACACACACACACACACACACACACACACACACACACACACACACACACACACACACACACACACACACACAGGTTACATAGTATCATCAAAGAGATCAACGATATTATACTGATTATACTTGGAATTTTCATGATTTTTCTAAAACATTCCATTTACTTGATAAAATTTGCTTTAATTAATTAATTTTTTTCATAAAAGACCTAATGCCTTTATAAATTTCCAAAAATTTCAATGAAATTTTTTATTGAATCTTTGTTTTTATCGTTCTGCGGATATCTATCCATACATCGTTGGTATGAGGAAAAATCAAGGTCCACAAAAAGATCCATGTGTAGCTAAATGAAATAAAATCATCCCACCAAGCAAATGGCGGTCTGGAAAATATCTGCAAAATGGACGGCGCAATCATAAACATATGTACTAAAATCAATTACAAAATAATCATCACGAGATCATGCAACAACTCCTTCTGCATAAGGTATGATCCTTCATAAAGGCATAGAGAAATGCAAACATGCCACTGTTGTTGTATCCCTAAGGGAGTGGCAACTCGCTTATGCATAAGACGATTTCTCATCTACATACTTGAGATATCCTCTTCCCTTCCCCATATGGTCTGTCTTTAGTTAAAGCTTGACTCGATAACCTAATGGTCAATGAGCTTTAGTGGAATTTCTCTATTAAATCGGACAGTGCACTATACAATATCCAATTCACTATGGAAGTTTAGTTCGTATATTTATTATGAGGATTAAATAATTGATCTAGCAGTGATCCACTGATAACGTGGTTTTGATTCTGAATTATTTGATGAAAAATGAATTATCATTTAAAATTTATCAGTTAGTTTTTCCACAAAAAAGTTTGAGAAAGTAACAAAAAAGATAATAACGATTTGTATTCAGTCATTCGCAAAAGTATTCATGTTTCAGTGACTATAGATTTATATTCAATGGTATTTGAACAAAGAGGACGAACAGGCGACGAATTAATATAATATATATCTGAAAAAATGCTGATATTCAATATTTTAAAGATTTTAAATAATGGTTCGCAGAAATGATAACATCAAACAATAATTTTGCACAATGTCCTTCATTTCTTTAATTGATAATATTATTTTATTTGAAATAAAATGCCATTTATCGGTTATATTTAATTTAATTAGTGAGTTAATCAGCATAAAAGTATCAAAGTCACTTATAAATAAAATATCTTCGAATTTTTTTTCAGCTTCGAGAATCATAAATGAATTATGACTGGAACACATCAATTTTAATAATACAAACAAATTTATGAACATTTAAAAAAAATTGAAATTAAACCTTCAGTATAGTTTTCACATGCTGTCATGACTATTTTCAAATCTTTTTAAAGTATTCATAAGCATATATAATATACCTTTAAGATGTATAATTTTTCCTTTTTTATTTCTCAATATACGGATGTTAGATTGTAGGAACACTAGTCATAGCTGTTTCACGTAATTTTAGAACCATTTTCCTGAAGATTCGAAAAAAGAAATCTGCTCAGAGAATTTTATTTATTCTTTAATTCCTCGAGGGCAGATTTTATTTATAGTTATCAGAGAATAATCATCGGGGATTCTTAACAATCATCAGAGAATAATCATCGGAGATTTTTAACAGTGATCAGAGAACAAACCTCGGAGATTCTTAACAGTCATCAGAGAATAATCATAGGGGATTTTTAACAGTGATCAGAGAACAAACCTCGGAGATTCTTAACAGTCATCAGAGAATAATCATCGGAGATTTTTAACAGTGATCAGAGAACAAACCTCGGAGATTCTTAACAGTCATCAGAGAATAATCATAGGGGATTTTTAGCAGTTATCAGAGAATAATCGTCGAAGATTTTTAACAGTTATCAGCGAACAGATTCTATATCGAACTAACGTTTATTAATAATATATTTTATAAATAAAGTGGCAGTAAAATGAAATGCACATCATTATCTCTATTAAAAATGGAATGATTATTATAAAAAATAGCTATTATATTACATTGCATAATCTTACTTAAGACCGCTGGCGTTATGAATTTGTTTGAAGTGTGAAATTTAAAGACAAAATTATGATTTAAAATATACGAATGGTATAAGGAAACAATTCGTTTATTATTAGGTTATATATTTAGTAAGGCGCCAACAAGCTTTTGGTGAAAAACTCAGTTACAGAATAGATTAATTAGAGATATAAACTTTAATTCAATGAATAATTTTTTTAAAATCCAGCCCATTTATCACAATGGGAAAACGTTAAAAAATAACTGCACACATTTGACTTTTATATTTTAAATGTATTTTTACATAAAAGCTTTTTTCCATACAAACTTTACCCATAAAGAAAATTTAACACGTAGAAGATTCTCGCACAATGGAGATTTCTATCTTCAGTCATTCAAATTTTTTGGACATCTGGTCAGTTTTAAATTCCGCTTACAATGTAATCCAATTATTTTTTTTGGCTTCATGGTATTTCACTATTGTAATATCGGCATGTACCAAGAATATGCATGTTATGTTAAAATATGATCAATGCAAGGAAAGCGTTTGCAAATCTAACAGATTAAATAGAATATTCTTGCTTTGATCGAAGGATTCGGAATCAATAAAGGTTATAAACAGTAAATTTTAAATTATGAGAATTTTTTAACTGTAATGCAATATACGTATTTACTATTTTAAATTCATTATATAATTTTGGTATATCTGAGTTCAAAAAAATATTATTGCTCTTGAAAGTACAAATTCTCATAGTATAATAGACAAAAATTATTGCCTGAGCTAATTTTAATTGTTCATTTATTCCCTGAACAGTAACTAATTGCTGCTTCATAAATAGTAACAAGGGCAATATATGAATGCGTTTATTGAAATAAAACATGAAACCGTTATGTTGGTAGTTTTCATATCGCTTCTAGCGTAATTGCAAGGAAATTTAATTATTTATGCTATTGAAGAAGTTTTCTTAGCTTTTTAATGTTTAGTCAAAAAAGGGCATATATATATATATATATATATATATATATCAAAGAAAAGTCATTTAATTGTTTCTTTTTTTTATCTCTCAAATTCATAGCAACTTATTTCAAATAATGTGATTGATGGAAAAACTGAAATAAATTTTTAAAAGCATTTGTATACGAAAAACTATAAACATTCATAGCTAGAGATAGTTAAATTTCGACAGATTATGAATAAAACAAAAGTTTATTAATGTCCATGTTTTTTAGTTTAAATAAATAGTTTAGTCAATTATTTTTAAACCAATTGCAAATTTATTAATTTATTTTATGAACGAGCTTTTATACGCTTGACTAATGCATGAAAATCATTGCATTTTACAGATAAAATACAAGGATAATTACAAAAACGAATTTGCAGATTACTTAGTGAGAACAAGTTCAGTAATTATATCAGAATTCTTCTAGGGAAAACACTTCATCTGCTTATTTCCTGTTGACAGGTTACGTAGCTGAAGATGAAAGAAGACAGATTTTCATTCATTTTTAGGAATCTAATTATTTCATCATGCACCAATAATGTACCCAGATCATAATGTGTCAAAATGGCATCATTCTAACCACCATTCCATCACACTGTACTGCCAGCATTGAGAAGGAAATCTTTATAATAATTACTCACCATTTTTCCTCGATAGAATGATTAAATCTAATCTATTTTATTCTATCAAAGTATTATGAAGATTCTTCAGTTCTCATTAAAACTGTTCTGTTTATTCGTTTATTCTAAAGAAAGAATCTGTAACTAATTGTAATCAACAACAATAATAATGATTGATCTATCTTCTTTCATCTTTATCTACGGAACTGTCAATATGATTTATTTTTTACAAGAATAATGAGCGAACCTATTTCCCCAAAAGCTCCGTAATTTCAAATATCGTTCTCTATATTTTATCAGTTAAATAATGATACCTTAATTGGGGAAATAATAAAAAGAAAAATAATTTGCCTATTATTGAGTTCGTCTTAAAAAATTTAATTCTCTAAAAATTCAAAATACAATAAACGAAAGGATTTTTTTTTGTATATTTTGATGCATAACACCAAACTGAACATTTTAAAAGAATAAAATATTAATGGTGTAAATATTATGGGCATTAAAAAGGGATTTCTTAAAAATAAATATTTGCTGCATTCATCTAAAATATTAGTCATAGTGAATTTATGACATTATCAAACTTATATTTTTTGATATAACAGAAAATGTAACAGATTTATATTTTTATTTGATATAAGGAAAATATAACATATTTTTTATTTTTTATGTTATAAAAAAGTATGTTATATTCATTTAATTTTTCGTAAATTAAAAGCTTTAATTCTTAAAAAAGAATGTTTAAATGAAAAATAATTTTACTGTTCAAATAGAATGACAATTTTCTGAATATTGCCAATGAGAAAATCAGATTAATGGATCCCAAACCATTAGGAATATAAATAATTATTGAAAAATCTATTATTTTGAATAAATCTAAATACTTCAGTTTAAGAAAGTGTTGGTTAGTATTAATATTAGTTATGAATTAATAAATTTCACGAGAGAAACCCAACCTAAACTTTCAAACCTTTTTCATTTGTTAACTAATGTCACAGTTATACCTCAGACGTAGCTATCATTTAATCTTTTAAAGGACAGTAGAGTCCTGGGCTTATCTTAACTATTTCCTAACTAGTTAATTTATATCAAAGCTTGATTTTAGAACACTAACAATTATTTAGGCATCGGCAGAAAAATGAGAAACTTTATTTTGGTTTCAGCTAACATCATTCCATTGAAATTTTGAAAGGCAAATGTTTTTTCTTGAGAAAACGCCAAATATGTTCAAGTTTAATGCATATATTTTCATTTGAATATCATACTTTTCTCTTTAAGATCTTCTACAAAGTTACGTTAAAAATGTATTCTTCTGCTTGGTTAGTGCTTTCTGGTAGTAGTAAATAAAGAAAAAAAGGAAAATAAAACAAAATAAGAAATTGGGCACAAATTACTTGTAAAATTAACTCGAATTACACTTTTTCACTTTTTTGAATTACTCTTTCAGTACATTTGAAATATTACTTTATTATAAAGAATCTTGTTTTAATAAAATAGTTTTCAAATTTAATGTATTTTTGAATTTAAAGGTTATGATAATATTTAAAGATGTCATTATTTTATGCTCAATCATATCTCCATTATATCCCCATTAGTTAATAAAAGAATTTTTTTTCATAAAATGTAGAAAGTTTCATTAATTGTTTAGTGAACTTAAGTAATGATTATGTAACATTTATCATGATATAAAATTGATATTAAACATATTAATGTATCTGGTGGAAAATCTGATCCAGTGACTAAAAACTGGTCAAAAAATCCACGATTTCAATTTTCACATTGTTTTTCATGGTAAAGCAACTGAAGTATTTCTGACTGTTATTAAGTGGAATTAATCTGTTAAATATTTGATGAAAAAGCGAAAACGAAAAGAAACTACCGTGTAAAAATAAAATTTGTTTCTAAAAAATTGCAAAAAAAAAAAGAAAAAAAAGTAGCGAAAATTCATGTAAAATTTGCATAAGAACTGAAACGGTATAAGATAATTTTTTAAATTTTAAAATGTTTAAAAATCAGTTGTGTGCAATAATATTTGCAAAATTATGCAGAGAAAAACGGCATATTATTTTAATTATTTAAGCTTTCAAAAAAATTGCTTCGAGCAGTTCATTCCCTTTCAACAACGTATCTAAGCCAAATTTGGTATTTTTACATCAAACACCCTATAATTTAGAATACCAACAGACAAACACACACATTGCTTTTATTATTAATAAAGATTAGGAGTAATAAATCCAAGTTTACATTAAAACTTATATTTTCTTTGCACCAACAATTAAGTTTTTATCCTTTTTCTCATATCATTTTTTTCATCTCTAACATTTTTTTATTTATAGTTTTTTTTTTTGAAAAATAAAGAAATTGAGTAAATTGAAGAAAAATTGAGTAAATCGTGATTTTCGACAAATGATAAAATAGAAAGCGAGGGAAAAAAAGAAATATAAAATCAAAACAGTTTTGAAAATAGGAATTGCTGCTGGATTCATTCTTCCGCCATGTATCCATTCTCAATCTGTAGCTGATAGCCTGTTAGATGAAGTGAGCTAAAAGGCTTCCTGGCATGTGAACTCGAATCTTATTTGCTTTCTAGCAGGCGTCTCGATCATTCAGTTGATTGTTGGAAAGAGTCAGTTAAGCTTTATTTTGGCGCTGCTGAAAAGGTGGAATCAGTTCTAGGAGTAAAAGATATTTTCTCCTCTTTTTTTCCGGAAGCGAAAAAATAAACCACGAAAGAAAAAATCGAAAAAAAAAAAAATCGAAATACGTTTTACTGTTAAGAACAGCTGAGATTGTTAGAGATGTCGATTTTAGGTCCTTTGTTGCTCATTTCTTAAAATGCAGATATCTTTATATTGGGATCATTTGTTTGGAAAAAATTTTCCACTGCAGAAAAAATAATCAATTTTCTCTAGACTTAATTATTAAATTATAAAATTTTAATGAGTAGAAGTTAGTAGCTTGTGAACTTTCTATTTCTGATGTATTAATGCAGTGGATGACAAAATTTATTTATAAAGAGAAAGTTTTTAATGTATCCTTTGGAGTTGAAAATATTTTATCTATGGAAATAAAGTTTAATTTTAATAAATGTTATTTTGCTTAAAACCATATAAGCTCAAGATGAGTAATTGGAAATAAAGAACAATTGGGAACCTTGACTATATTACACATCTCTGAGGTCTAAAAGAGCTGGGACACAGGTGATTTGTTTGAAACAATCTATAAAAAGAAAGAAAACATTTTCTCAGGGATTTTTTTTTGTGATTTTTTTTTAAAAGCCTGCTTCTTCCATTTGCAAAAATGTTAAAAAGAAGTGAAAATGAAACTTTTCCGAGTGCCATTACACGTTCATTTCACCAGTTATAAGCAAAGTAAATTGCTAAGTTTTATATTTCTTGGGTCTATACGATATATAAATAGATTAATAACATAATTTGAATTGAATATAGCGTAAGTTGAATTTTACATTTGCTAGTAAAATTCGATTTACGTGCTTTTCCCCATCGAAAACAATTTAGTGTTCTTTAATACCTCTGGCATTTATTCCCTAGGGGGCACCTCGAAATGAGGATGAGATGCTTCCGGTCTGGTGGTTGGATCTCGCCACCCTGGAGGGTACACAAAAAAGTGGGGGATCTGGCTCCTCCCATCGATGACGTTATGTACTTCCTTCAAGAAGGGTTGTACTGTGGCCAATGATAGCCCTTAGGACTCAACCCCAGTTACCGCCAATGTTGCTGTTAAGGCTGTCCGGTAATTCAGTATTATTTATCCGTGTGCCTTTGGGCGGGTCGGAGGCTCAGTGATATGACTTACCTCTGGCATTTTCCTCCCGAATTTATCAGTTACAGACTTTTAATGTATTATTATTACTTTATTAATTATTATACTAATATTTAAATAACTCTTTCATTTCTTCCCAGGCCCAACTGGCGGGGCAAATTTTATCTTATCAAGCCGGTTTCTGTTTCCAACGCGGAATGTATAATGTAGAAAGAGTTTACATTCTGCATTTCTCATTTCAAATAGAAATCGGTTCATTATTATAGAAATTTCACAGCTGGTTGGGTCAGGTCAGTCATGAAAAGGTTAAATCAGAAACCTACAGGTTTCTAATTTCAAGAGAATACATTCATTTGTAGAATAGCTTTCGCCTTTCATTTTTATTGAAGTTTACTGATATATTGACTTTTACATAAATTCCTCTTGGATAAAACTTTCACACATCAGATCCACGTTATCATCAACAAATTTAAAATTTCGAAGTTTTGTTAGTTCTAATTATCTTGTGAAGTTGTATTAGAATTTTCAAGATTTCAACCATGAAAATTTCAAAATTTTCTTAATTTATTTCTTTATTATAAAGTCATGTGCAAATACTTAATTACAAGTAAAATAATAATTTATTAGAATAAAGAATTTGAGCAATCTAAGGTTAAAATACCCTATTTTTTTCTGCAATACTCTATATTTTATTGCTCTATATTATTACATCTTTATTAATAAAAACGTTCTTTCTAAAGATAAAATAAAAATGCTGAAAGAGAAAAAAATGATTATTGTATATTTGAGATAAAAAGAGCAAACTGGAATAACCTCTTTTCTTAAGTTTAATTCTTTGGAATCACACTGGTAGAAAATCTTTAATTTGGGAGTTTCTGAAGTAAAAGAATACTCGTTCTCTTGTAGACTTCAAATACAATAATACTGTGTTTTGGAAAAAAGTGAACAAACTCTTCACTGTCTCGGCTAAAAGAATCGATTGCAACACATTTTCGAAAGCTGTTGATACCCTTTATTTTGTTTGATATTCTAACTTTTCTTATTTTAGTTGTTTAAACTTTTGGAGGATCAAAATCCTTCAGCTCTTTTTTCTTCATTTTTCAAGCTAACCAATGATTGCGAGAAAATTGTTTCAGAAAAGTTTTTAAAAAGGCATTATCTTGAGAACAATTTTGCCAATTGTAAGGAAATATTTATATCAAATATTAATTGCAAACACTGTGAAAGAAAATATTTTTAAAGTGGAATCAGTTATTGCTATCTGTGATTAATTGTTTAAAAAAAGAAATACAATCGATTGCTTTCGAATAACAAAGAGCAACTCTAAATCGTTGGTCAAATTCCTGTTCCATACTTTTATAATAAGAGGCGCTTCATGTATTTACCAAATTAATTTGAGCACATTCATATAAATAACTCCATAATAATATTATTATTATGAAGTGATTTATATGAACATATATAATAATATTATTATAATAAAAAAATATTATTAATTTTACAAAATCAGCACAATTTGGAATTTCAAAATTTTTCTTGACAGCAACAAAGAATTTTGAAAGGAATATTTAAAAGGAAGTATTATATAATGAATTAGTAGAGGTTAAATGTATAATGTTGTTGCGAATTTTTACGATTTGGAATTCTGCAAATGTTAAAAACATTAAAAAAAATCAGTATATATTAGAGATTTTAAATAAATATTACCTATAATCTACTTGTTTTCTATTTGAAATATTTCGAATGATAAAGAATTAGAATGGTTTCTTCAAAATTGAACAAAAACCATACGTACAGAAAAAAGAAAAGATTGTTCATAAAGAAAGGATTTCTTTGGAAACTTGATTGTATTGCTTACTATAAGTATGAAACAGCAAAATATATTCTCTATATCTTAGACATAACCCAAATCCTTTATATCCAAGGTATTTTGAGATTTACTGGATTTCCTAGATTTTAATTTTAAAATATAAACAGCAATTTAAACTGTAAATAACATGTTAACATTTTGAAATTGTCAGTCCTCAAGATATCTTTCATAATGTTTCAGCATCTGCTACTTTTATAAAATTTCATTTCACTTCGTTTCTGTCCTATTTGAAAAGTTAGAATTTTGTAATCAATATTTCAATAATTATCCATTATGCAAGAATTTTAAAATTTTGAACACTTGTCAATATATTATTTCAATATTTTTGAAATTCATGATCAATTTAACGATCACTTTAATTAAATTTTTATTCTTCCGGTGACGCCATCTAGTGACGAATTTGAGGAAACAATTGATTTTAGGAATTCATAACCATTATACAATGAATAAAGATTTAAAAAGCAGAACTTTATAAAACTGCAATATATAAGAAAGCGTTATTGCAATCTGCGTGCTTCATTTGAAAGTAATAAAAAAGGCAATACTGTTGTAAGATTATAAGTTTTTGCATAATAGTGAAATAAGAATGTGTAGCCAATTCATTATAGTGTTTTAAAATTTAGTAATTGAAACAAACTTATCTCATCTAATAATAATATCTTAATATAATAATATATTATATATAAAATAACGGATTTCCTATATTTTAAAATTGTAAAACTGGAAACACAGTAATTCCTTAGGATAATAATGCAATGCATTGAAATTAAAAATGAAGATAAATTTATGAATCCATTTCCCTTTTCGCACTTTGCATGTGTAGTTTTATTTATTTATTTATTTTTTCGGTTAATCTTCATTATTTTAATGAAAATATATTTTAAAACTATTCATTATCATTTTATGGCAAACTATTTATTAATTCAGAAAAAATTGATTCTGAAACTTGGTGTTAATATCGCTTTCTTTTTTATTTATATTTTAAAAGCTCTAATACTCACGAATTTCTTATGAAAAAGACAGCTTTGAAATGGCATTGCAATTACATTTAATTCCTTTTTTTACCAAAACAAAATAATATGATAGATATTTCTGATTATCTCAGCAAATTGGATATTGGATACCACATACCGAATTTCATCTATCTAGCTCAAACCATTTTTTTACTTATTATGTTTCCTGAAAGGTAGGCATAGTTCTAAAAATGTGGAATTTGGACTCAGAAAGGTCTGAAACATGGAGATTCGTCGAGTTCCAATTTTTCGACGAATATAATAATTTCTCTTTTTATACGAGACTGTAAACAAAGAGATGACAATGATCAGAAACATAAACACTTCTGTCAAAATTATTACTAGAATGTACTTGAAGACCGAAAGACACACAAAACATGCCTGGAAAGTTTTTTTGTCCTTTCAGAAAGGAAAAGAAATTTTGTACACTTCTCTGCCTTTTCAATAAAAGAAATTATTTAACTTGATTTGAGGACGACCGTGATGAATGATTCCCAAGAACATCTCCAACTTGTTCCGCAAATATTTGATTGAAATCAACCATACTTCAATGCGGAAATGGAGTGCTTTTGAAAAGGCAATGAAAAAAGAATCTGAAACTGTATAACCCTAACGTTCAGAGCTCTCTGAGTGTAGAGAAGAGCTCGAATAGCGCCAGAAGTTAATTAGTTTCGTTAAGTACGGAAGTAACTGTTTGAAGATACCGCCTGTGTACTTAAGCTAAGCGTTAAATATTCTGCATGTGAAGCGAGCTTTTTCTAAGTGAATTCTTTTGCTAACACAAGACTGAGTTTGAAGATCACCGAGAAATATATTTTCAGGAAATATAATGCTATGAAGGAAAGTGAAATGTTATTTTCCAAGCGATAATTATTTACTATCCAATCATTTGCATAAATAGATCATGAAAATAATGCGTAAGTTGTAGTATTTTTCAATCAATTCTTTTTTTTTTTTCATACGCCATAAACTTTTATGCCAAAAGTACCCCTCCACCCCTTTATTGATATTGATGTGATGAAATGTTTATTCTGAAATAGTTTTAAACGTTTTTATATATTGAATAATGTAGAAGGAGATATTTTACAATGAGAGAAACTACACTCCTCTATTATTTAGAGAATGAGAGAACCAACCAAAAGAACCAAATGTTGTAATATATTGTTACAAATTATCTCATCCCATAGAAAAATTCGGGAAATTTGCGGTGATATCATCTGTTATGTTCAGAAAAATTAAAAACTGTCTTATGGTAAATAAATACTTTGCCATCATAATCTTGATTTTTATATTTTTATTACTTTTATTTGGATTAATGTAAAGGTGTGAATTATGATATTGAAATTACAATTTTATTGTGCAGTCATTGTGATATCTATTTTATTGTGATATCTATTACAATTTTATTGTGCAGTTAAGATCCAACAGTGTTTTGCGTTATTTTTGACATGATAGCTCGCTTACCTCATGATATCGAAAAAGTTTGCATGAAGTATCACACGTATGTTTAAAACTCCTCAGTTGGATTCACTTTTTTATACTAGGTCAAAATCGTATAATCATTAGTATAAAATGACCTAGTATAAAATATTTTTTACCTTGACTTGGTATAAAATCTTTTTTATACTAGGTCATACCTGTAGTCAAAAAATAATGGGACAAAGGATACTGCAAAATGACCAAAAATAGTGAGGAAGGTCATTATAGGTGGAGAAAATTTCCATCATTCTTAAATGAAAGAATCGAAATGACAAAGTCTTCAGAGGAAGCATGCAGATATCCATCTTCCATAAAAGATATGATAAATAATGATGGAGTCCTTCACCGATCGCAAGGTACCATTCCTTGTTGCATTCATATAGAATGGAAATGCGCTCAGTATTTAGCAATACCATTAACTTAGAGAGGCAATCAAAGCAAAATTTTGGAACTACCTTTCTTGTGGTATCATCCTTTTGTACAGCACCAAGCTGTAAACAAATGTAAAAAAGGAACACCTGCAAAATTTCTAGTGAAAATTCCTGTCTCATCTTTCCCTATTGTCCAAATTTGACCTTTAGATGAATATTGAGAATTTTGAGGCGATTTTCTTAAAGTGGCAACCTGCTTCTCTTAGGATGATTGGTGTACGGGAAGATGAGAAGGACAGTCAGAGACTGACCACTTTACGTTTGATCGCAACCAACCGTCAAACCGTGGAAGCCAACCGTCTGGAAGAGGATGTCAGTTCGCTGAATCGGCCGTTGTTACAGACGGGTTATAATAAAAACAGCAGTCGGCCACTTCGAAACTGGGATGGTCGGCTGTACACAATAAGAATTCTAGATCTGCTACAATTTGCCTTCCACATATTGGGTAAACTCAAAAAACACAGCGGAAACAACGGTTTCTATCGGACGATGAAGTCGAGGAGTGCGTGCGCAGTTGGTTCAACAGCAGTCAAAGAATTTCTGCAAGTATGATATTTTAAGATCAGTGTAACAATAAATGTCATATAATTATAAACAACATTTTTGGATTTCGTGAAATAATTATTATTCCACATTGTCCTCCGTCTCGATATTTATTGATCACATCTAATATATAAGCTCATCTTTCATAATTTCTTAAATAATTTGTTTAGATAAGAAAAAAAAATAATTCTTTAGTTGCCAAAGATATCAAAATTATTTATAATAATAATAATGCTTTCAGGTTTTACAATAATTGCAATATTTTACATGTTTTAAACTATAAGAGATTACTTTTTTAGACCGAAGGTACAACATGATGTAGCTTATGAACAAAAATAAATAATATTAAGCCCTTTCTAAATGAGATTAAAGGTCATGCTAAAAATTATAGCACATTTCTTAGAAAAAGTCTTTAATAGATTTTATTGTTACAACTTTAAGCTTTACCCAAATTTAAAAAAAAAAAAAAAAAAAAAACAGCAACACAAAGCTATACCTTCTGCTGTATTAAAGTGTCCATTTATACTAAAAAATAATATTGCGACTGTAAATTTATAATCAAATATATTGGATATTCAATGAAAGATTATTTCTTAATCTCTCAGAAATTCATATCTGTGAATCGTTAGGAAAATGCGTTATTTCTAAAATATTTATCTTATTGTGATCAAATGGTAAAGACTATTTAATGTTTAAAGATTCTCTGCTAAAATGTTTATTTCAGATCTGTGTAATTAAAAATTTTGTTATTAATAAAAATATTAATACGGATTATCTTACTGTGGAGATTGAGGATTTAAGATTCAAGAATCAGATATTCCTACCATAAAGTGAAGACATTTTTCACTCTTTCAATAAGGACAAGTTAGAATTTCTTATCATTATTTACAAGAATATGTTTACAAGGAAATTTTCTAAAAACTGAAATTAATCTTGTAGAATGTAATGTCATTCGCAGAAAAATGTTTTAGTCAAAATAAAAACGAACAAACAAACAAAATAGCTTTCATTTTATAGAAATAAAAAGGAAATTCTTTGGAACCATGCTCAATTTATCAGAAAAATAATAATTTAGAAATTTCTTCGAAGTTCTTAAAATTTTAAATCTTATGTTATTGATAATGTATTTATTTTATCTTTTGCTAATCGCCGTTTTAATGATCTTGATAAACCAAACCTATACATTTCAATAATACCCATCATTCAGCACACAGTTCTTCAAAATCAAAAGTTTCACCTAACTTCAGTTAAATAAGGATTTCAATACATACATGACAAATAGGGAATAAAAAGATATGTCCCAAAACCAAAGAATATGACGAACGCTTCCTTTTCTGACTTCTTCCAAAAAGTTCCCCATCGCTATATACAAGGGAAACACAAGGTTCTTCTAAGTAACCCAAGGGTAAGAGTCGTATTTTGGTACCTAATAGGTTTCTTGGGACTGTACCGATCCCCAGAACAAATGGATTATGGACAGTGGGAGATCATTACTCATGTGTGACTGTTTTGAAAACTGTCTTCGTTGTTCCTGTTTCCTCTTTATCTTTATCTCTACTAACAATAAAGGAGGATGTGTGTATGTGTTGGGGCTCTACAGGGACCAATGATCTACCGCCAATAAATTTTGTATGAATTTACTTTGGAGAAAACATTTATTAAGAATCATTTCTTTAAAATTACTAATTTAAATTAAGTGAATTTAGAACTTTCCAACATCAGGTTTGAAAAATATTATTGAACAAAAAATATGTTTATTCCTTTTCAAAATTCAAAGTACTATCTTTTGTGTACCAATGTATTTGTTGTGTAATTTTTTTTTCTGAATTTTGTTGATTTTTTTAAAAATATATATTTTTAAGTAATATTCATCAATTTGTTTCATTGTTACAAAAATATTTAATCATGCTTCAATAAATATTTAATTATGTGTTTAATGTTTTTTCCATATGCGAAATTTTCAAAGGAAAAAAAAAAATTTGACGAATTTCTGTCCCAGTCTTCATCAGATCACCAAAATACATCTTGAGATTTGTGAATATCTCTTGATCTGTTTGTCTGTAAACACAAAAATTAAAATTACTTTGAGCTGGACGCATGAAACTTGATATGTGGTCTTTACACTAAACTTGCAGATTTTGAATGAAATTCATCAGAGGAAGTTTATTATCCGAGTTTAGAATAATTGGCAAACAATGAACTATATAAATTCTGTGAATACAATTTCTACCAAATATAAAGAACTATATAAATAAAATTCAGCACATAACATCAAAAGTATAGATCTATTTCAAATTTGAATCCAAATACATTAAGAAGTTACCATACGTGAGGCTGTATTTACGAATAAATGTAAATGCGATAGCATAAAATTGCAGCGATTTATGCTATTTGTTGTTTTATTACTGAAATCGCAATTCATGACAAATTTTTATTTCATAGGCCAAAAGTGGCGTCCAGTATCGATATTCGGCTTTCTTTACTATACTACGAAGTTTAAAATTTTCATACGCGTGATTGAAATAATAAAAATCTGTTCACTCGAAGCGTTCACGGACTTGCTGAAGGTCTCCAATTTTTATGGAAAGAGATTCGAGAATCTACTTAATTAAGGAGTATGTGAAAAAGTTACAGGGAGAAACCACTGGTTTCATATTGTTGAAAATGGCCGCGTCCTGGTATAGGGGTAGCGCATCTTCCCCGTGATCTGGGCGTCTCGAGTTCGAGTCCCGGTTTGGGCATGGTTGTTCTTCCTGTTCAATCTGTGAGATGTGTGAATGTGCCCTCCTATAAGAAGGGGTTGTGCAAGCGAATGAGTAAGTAGTCAAGTCGTACTCTTGGCCGAAGTTGGCTCTACGATAAAAACAAGAGGTGCTCCCCCTTAGGCTTAAATCGGCTGTCTTTGAAAAGCGTGCTTGTCCATGGCAAGTGCCATAAAAAAAAAAACGTTGTTGAAAATCAAAGAAAGATTCTGTTTGTTATCTGTTTAGTTCATATAAAGAATAAAAAAAGCCGAGTTACAGAGTTAAGAAAGAATAAGTGTATTTAGATAATAGTTTATTCAGATTGTCATATTCTGAATTGCACTATGACATCAGACTCGAACCTGTTTGTAAGGGTTATATACATAGTAAATAGAACACGTGTAAGGCTGTTAAAATAATATGGCTTTAATGTATCTCATAATTTGATACTTAAAAATCTTTCGTTGAGGAAGTCATGTATATTCAGCTTTACACAATGAATTGAGCACAACAAGTATTGTTGTTTCTTATGGCATTTGCCATGGACAAGCCCGCTGTTACGAAAACAGCGATTTTAAACTGGTGGGGGAGCATCTCTTGTTTTTATAGTTGGGGACAACTATAAAATCATCTAGGGACAACAGAACGACTTAATTACACACACGTCACAACCCTTTTCGCGGGGCGGACTTCATTCACTCATCCACAGATCGTAATTTAGCCCTGAATCAGAGAACGATCACCCCTCATCCAGTAACCCCAATGGTATTACTCTAGACATGGAGGGATTCGTGACCACGACAGATTTTTACGCGCGCCAGCTACCAAGCACGCGGGGAATCTTCGGCCGGTGGGGTTCGAACTCGCAACTTAAGGGACGCGAATCCATCGCTCTACAAACCAGGCTATCCTGGCGTTTCAATAAGTATTAATGGCGAAGTCAGTAGTGGAATCTAGTTTATATAGTTGAAGGTTATGAAGTACTTAGAAACTTTTAATTAAATTTTACCAAGATAATACAAGAATTTATTTAAAGAATTAAAATAAGAAATGCATGTCTTAGGAAGATAAGATGAAATTATGAAGATAAAACTACTATGTAAATAACAAAATTTGGTTTTTAAAATGCAATAATCATTTATTTATTTATGTACAATCTGTCATCGGCAGCACATTTATCTATTCAGAATTTTGACTTTTTTCGTATTAAATTTTTTAATAGAGAGTCCTTACGTATTTGGAATTTCTTCTTCAATATAACTAATAAATAAAAATTTAATTAATTTTGAAATGTATGCAAAAATTAGTACATTTTTTCAGCATGTTGTCTATACAAAGCAATTTATAGTAATGTGGATTGGATTAAATGTCATAATTCTGATAACAGAAAATTAACAGGTGAAAAAAGACTAAAAAAATAAATTTTGCTATCGTATGTAAAATGATGATAGAAGGAAATGATATGAAAAAATAAAATCATGCTTTGGAAAACAAACCGATTTGGAAATGAAAATAAATTTCCAAAAGTACTATCAAGAAAATTATTTTAAGTTTTTATAAATATATAGTCATCGGAATTTTTAATGTATTAATTTTTGTGACGTGAAAGATTTCTATTAATCATTTAATTTAATTATAATGTCTAAAATAAAATTTACTTTATATTTTAACTGTGATATTAAAAAAATTAAATGCCCTTGACGAGAAATGTAAAAAAAAGGAGATATACGTTATTCTATTATAAAAAAAATTCCATATTAAAACTATCAAAAGTAATAAACATATACACTTTAATTTGTTTGAATTGAATAATATGTTTTAAAAAAGGAATGACTATCTACAAAAATGAAAAATATGCTTTTCCCATATCTTTAACATGAGAAAAAAAATCGTGTGATTATTTCAATTAAATTTTTATGCTTGCAAAGGCAGCAAAATGTTTTGAACCTTACAAGAACAATTATTTGGATTATACAATTCATGTGTTAAAACTTTTAAATAGGACGACTCTTAAAAGGAGATTTAAAGACGGTTTTTTTAATATTTTTGTCAAGCCATACACAATTTGGAAATAAAAATAAGCAAAATTAGAGTTTTTAAATAAAATTTTAAATATTGGTTTGCTACTAATATAAATGCTTCAGAGCAGATACTGTAGACTTAATCAACACTGATTTTTAAAAATATTGTTACAGAATCACTTCTTCCGTCACAGGGGTTCTTTTAGATTTCATGCTCAATGTAGAAATACACAGTCCTTTAGTGACAGACGATGACTTTTATTAACACGAAGACGACAAATATACAGCCGATACGAACACAGGAAATACACAGCAGCACGCTGCAACAAACAGTAGTCCACAAGTAGTAATCGGTAGCAATAGCAACAACAGCACATAAAGCAGCCAGACAGAATCCAGCAGAAGGGGGAATTCACGTAGCTTCACTCTACGGCCTCTCCAAACGTCTGCAAATCCCCACTGTCTCCTCGCTTTAGCTGTATTCAACTGCCATCTCAATACGACTCACGACTGGCTACTCCACATACGAAACGATTCTCCTTCTACAATAAACAACAAGACTCGGCACACAGCTCAATTCTGCCATCCTTGAGCTCTTTGCTGGACTAACCCAACTAATCGCCGTAGACTCTTTACACGGTTGATTTCGGCTTGAAACTGCCGGCCTTTTATAATTCCCGGAGTCGGGCCAAGGTTTATGGACCAATCAGACGCAACTTGGTTTCAATTGGCTGAATCACTAAAATTCTGGAAGTTTCCAGTAATATCTCATTTGTCACCGAAGTCGCCAAATTTGTCGCCAAGTCACCAAATGCTTGCCAAGTTTGTAGCCAAGCCCAGAGATCACTGATTCTGCATCCGATCAGTATCCAACGGAGCTGATCGTAAAACGGTCTTTCCAGTGATTAAACCAACCCTGCTGGGAAGCAGTATCACAGATTTGTAACAATATTTAATGATTTTGAAAACTACCTAATAATAATGCATTTTGAGGCGATTGATGAAAAAAATTAAATACTATTCTAAAAATTAAATATTATTTCTATTGCCACAGTATATTCTCGTAATCATCTTATATATTTTATAATATCTAAAAAACATTAGCTGGAAATCCTCCTGTTCTTATGTGTTTTTGCTAATCAAAGCATTTCGTCATTTTTGAATATAGATATCTATTTAGCCGATTTATTCACAGGTGTTTCTCCAATACAAAATCTAAATTTTAGGGTTAGAATAAATTTAGATACATTCTCAAGACCAGGCACAAATAAATTCTTTCTGAAAAGGCGTTTTATAGGAAATATCAAATTTCAAGAATGATCCGTTAACTATTTATAATGTACTGTTGCGTTTCTTGCACTAAACTCTCTTTATTGCCTTCTTGTGACATTTTTAAAAATGGTCTTTCAAAACCAACTGTTACAATTCCTCTTTATACGAAATATTTCATTTTTTACGAACTAGATACACCACATTCTCCCCAGTATATTTTCCAAACTACTACAACTTTCTGACAAGGGCAGATTCTGATACAGACGATCTGTATAATATAGAAGGGTTTATTTATTTATTTTGTTTACTATTAGTAAACTTCAGAACTTGCTTTCATTTCTAATGCGTCTGATAAGGTTCGCGTACGTCATTTTCGGAAGTATGAAAAGAAAGGTGAAAGAGACATTAAATATACTTTTCAATATAAAAGAAAATTTTATGAATCAAGAACAGTATGGAATTTTTCTTTGAAAGTATTCATCTACGTTTTTTTTTCTTCTTTAAAGTGTAGACAATTTTATCTTAAATCAAGCTGTTACAATGATTTTTTCAGAAATTTGCTAATAATAATTTGTGTATAGTAAAATTATAAAAATTTTTAACAGAAGGTTTAAAAGTTTATTCGAAATATAATAATCCAAACTATAATAATTATGGTATCTTTTTCTTACTTTTTTTCTTTGGAACAAGCAATTATAAAATCATGTCATGAATATTTTTTAAATAATTTAGTAACTAATGATAAAATTAAATAATATAACATCAGCTCACGTCATTTAATTCCATCTATATATTATTTATCAAATTTATCACCTATAGAAACATATTACACATTTATTTGTTCTTTTGCTCACATTAACATAGCCTACGTAGAGCATGGGACATTGATCCTGTTAGTGGGTAAACTGAATACACAAACAAAATTAAAAGCAAATACAAGCAAACCATTATACCAGCACTAAATTATGCAAAAAAATATGCAAAAGTATTAGCAAAAATACTAAATAACTAAATAAAATTAAAAGAAATATCAATGGATAAATTAACAATTCTTGCAAACATATCAAAATAAAATACAGATAAATTAAAAGTCAAATATAATTTAAAAACAAAAAGCATAAAACTCGCAACAACAAGTATGATTATTCAAAAATTTTTCAAAACTCTTACAGTTAAATATATGTATAATAAACTTAAAATTATCATAAATTTAAATATAAGTAATTATAACTCTAATATTTAAAGTCTTTTGAATTTTCAAAAATGAATTCAAAAATTAAGGTTGATAGAATTCAAGCACTCATCATTTCAAAAAATCTCATCCACTGCAGATGAATTAGAAATCTTTCAAATTTCTTTCAGTTTCATTTTGAACAGATTTGTTTTTAACTAAAATTTTAACCCACACAGTTTGGTTTGCGCTTGTAAGTCTGTTGAGGCGATGAAGCGATGCTGTCTGATCCACATTATCTTCTGAATGCTCACCCGGGAGGCACCTCATAATTGAGGATAAGAAGCTTCCGGTTGGTTCTCCCATTCTGGAGGGTACACGAAAAGGTGGGAGTCTGGGTCCTCCCATCGATGACAGGATGAGCTTCCTTAAGGAAGGGTTGTACCGTGGCTGGTGATGGCTCTTAGGACTCAACCACAGTTTCCAAAAGTGTTGCAATAGCAGCCGTCCGATCATTCAGTTTTTTTTCCTTGTGCCTTCTAGAGGATCGAAGAGTCAGTTTATCTTGTGATTGTATTTACAGTTTGATGTGCTAATAAATTTGAAACGATATAAGCAAGAAATAACTCAATTTATATATAAAGCATTTATTAGAAGTAAGGGAGTTATATATAAAGAATTTATTAAAAATAATTAAATTAGGATCGAAAGGTTCAATAAAACTCTATATTTGTATTCTTGTTCAGACTCCCATCTAATAAATTTGCCAGCTGCTTAATATAAATTTTACATTTTTTTAATGAATTTTTATGAATTGTATGCATGAATTTTACACATGTATATTTTAAGAAAGTTTAGTAATTTTATTTATAATATTAGTACATTATTTAAAATTAATTAATTCAGTAATTTCTAGAAGTAGAAAGATTTGTTGTGCAAATGCACTAAAAAAGTGTTTTGCTTTCAATTTTCTCACATACTAACCCAGTATGGAATGCTTTGAGTTTAGTTTCGTAATGTAATACTGGGTTTACATTGGGTAGATTATAAGATGGCCAGTAGGCAGCGCATGCTCAGAAAGTCTGAAAAATTCTATTCGGTCGATGGCCAATTATTATGCCAACGGGCCAAGAGCATGCTGCTGTATTGTATTTTTTTCTTTTCTTACTACTTGTGCGTTTTTAGAATTTGACATGTTTCATTTTTAGTATGAAAAAAATTAATCACTTATCATAGATTAATTCCTGCATTTTTTGTTCTTTGTTCTTTCTGATGCGAGTTTGTTATTTTTTTTTCATATGATTTTCCATTTCTTTTCTATAGTTTTCCAAATTTAGGTATGTTGTCATTTTTATTTATTTTACTATGTTTCTTTGTGCAAATATCCATCATTTTAATACAATGTGCAGTGAAAAAGAAAAAATCAGGGAAGCGAAAACGGCAATTTATAGCCAAGCATGGAATGCCAGAATCTATGTTATGAAATTGTGGTAAACATAAATCAATCCTTTTCTACTCATGTGCTATCTACTGGCCATCTTATGTAAACCCGACCAATGTAAACCCGGAATTATGGCAGAAAATTAAAAATGGATTTTGGATTTCTTTCCTTTGATTGATGGGTTCCAAAATTTAATACAAATCGATCTGCATCAATTTTCACACAAGATATCTACTGTTGACACTGTTATGAGTTAACACATTCATTTATTAGGTAAACAGACATACTGCAAATCCTTTGAGGAATGCATCTAATCAATTCTAAGATTAAACTATACGCCATATTCATCAAGTGACAGATACAGTTAAATAAGATGACTAGATAGATGATTCAATTTATGTCAGGAATTTACCTTTAAAAGCCTATACACGTCGAGTCCGACTACACACATTCCCGGTAAATTCTTTATACCTTGTAATTAGGCCGGAGTTGGAGCTTTTGCAGACAACTTACTGAATAAGGAATCATGAATACATAAATTATCTTGATCAGTTTCATTGAAGTTTGAGTGCTTAGCTACTTAGCTGTTTGGAATATCTTTAAATTCCTTCAATGTATGCACAGATACTATTCATTACGTCCCGACGGGTTTCTGGTTTAAGTATTTCATTTAGAATCAGTATTTTATTCGAATTACAAGACTTTACCAAGAGATGAATGAGAAATCTCATCCTTATCTCTTAAAGAATAATCGAATCTCAACTCAGAAGTCATGAAGAGAGTAGTTCAAGGGAATTTAAATTAATTCTGGTATCGTTTCTCAAATGTCGATGCATTGATTTGTCATCATCAAAGAGTCGAACGTAATATAACCAAGCTAAACGCAATAAAAAGTAACAATAAAAGTAAAAGTAAGTTTTTTTAACAATGATTTATCGACATCATGGTCATTCGATATAGCATCTGTGCTCAGATGTTTCTTTAAAGATTACTAAAAAATCACGAACAAATGGTTCAACAAAATAGTTCAAACAATGAACAAGCCACCTGTAACTGAACTTGAGCTTCTAAATAAATACTTCTCAATCTGAAATCAATATCTTGGCAATTAAATAATAAAAAAAATATAAAAAAAATTCTTCTAACGATCATTATAAAGAAAAGTTTACGGAAACGTAAATAAATAAATAAAAAAAAACCAAGCAATGAAACTTTTTGTTGAAGACTCTTCACATTAGTTGTACCAGTACACTGGGTCATCATGGCAAGGAACAAGAGAGCACTTTCTTTCAAAGATGTCTGCTTCTTTTAAACGAATGTTCATTTCTATTCCTGTTAATAATAAAAGATAATGTGTATCTGTATCTATCTTTGTCTGTAGAGGACAAAGCTTGACCTTTGCAGACAAATTTGACAGATTACAGTTAATAAATTTGGCACATATAAACTTAGGAAATTGGAAATGTGTATTTTGGAATTATTTTTAAATTGAATTTTGATTAACTAATATATAATTATGATTTTGAGTGTTTCCCTGATAATTTCCGAAAATATTATTCACAAAACTGATTTTTACAGCATTTTGAAATATAAAAAAAAAAGATCTTTTTAACGATATAAATATGATCGTCCTGTAAAATATTTTTCAATTTTGTATATTTAAAAATATATCATAATTTTTTTGAAGAAATTTCGTTGTGAACAGAAATTAAACTTTTTTATTGTTATGTTATATATCTAATTGCGCAATTTTCTTTCTTTGTTGAAAACTAAGGAAAAAGAGTTCTGCTTAATGTTTATATAATTTACCTAGATTAAGAAGACTGGCATCACCAAAGTTAAAAGATAGATTATACGGGCAGTTACGTTTTTAAAAATTATAAGCAGGATGTCTTAGCTAATCGCAAGAGATACAGTGTTACGGAAATTATTCCGCTAAAATCGAACGGTTTCGCCGTAGTAGGTGTATGGTAACACAATCAACAGCACGAATACATACCAAAAGACAAATACACAGCTGAGACGAACACAAGCAATACATAGCAGCACATTTAGAACAAACAACAACCCACAAGTAGTAATCGTTAGTAAAGAACAGCCACAGCACAAAAAGTGGCCAGGCAGAATTCGACAGGAGGAGGGAATCTACGTAACTACACTCTACTGTCTCTCCAAACGCCTGCTATTCTCTGCTATCTCCTCTCTTGCACCCAGTTGCCGACTATACGACTGGCTACTCTGCACACGATTCGATGCTGCTTAAATACTTGTCTCCAAAACTCGGTGCACGGTACCATTTTTCAATCCACTAATTGTTTGAACTCTACTAACCTCTTGCGCTTAACTGGAACGATCCACCTAATGCGTCGTTGACTTGCCATTTCCCTGACTTCGGTGTCAATAGCCGGCCTTTTATAGCTTCTGGAGCAGAGCACAGAAGGTTCTCCAATAATCAAACATAACTCGCTTCCTGTTGGTCCTATTTCAAAAATTCTTGAACGTTCTAGTATCATCCATCTTGTCTCCAAATTTGGCGGCAAGTCACCAAATAGACGTCAAGTTTGTCACCAACCTGGAAATCACTGATCCGTCATCCAATCAGCATCCAATGAAAGCTGACCGTAAATGTATCTTTCCTACAATGGAACTAACTATGCTAGGAAGCAACATTACAGATTCGTCTTTAAAAACTTTACGCCAGATGCCTTAGCTAATTGCAAGACATACAGTTTCACCCTGTTAAGTTGGTTCTTATACACACTGAATAGAATAGATATAAAGTAACTGAAATAGCACGACTTTGATATCTGTCGTAATCAGATTTAAAAAAAATATTTTCTTGGGGGAATTATAATAGGCATAAGAGATTTAACTGAAAATAAGCATAACCAATATTCCTGTTGAACCATCAAGTTCCCAAAGGTTGTTAGTATGTCAACCAATGAATGACTAATGCACTGCATTTATGTCAAAAGAAATTAGTTTGCCAACATTACTGTAACCCCTTAAGATATTATCTTTGTGACTTTTTGATGACTATCTACATTCTAAAAAATCATTTGTATAATTATGAATGTTTCATAATAAAAATCTATAAATGTAGAAAAAAAATGAACATATGTAGAAGTTTCGGTTATGTATTATAATATAAATACAATTTGATATCAATTTTCCAAATTTGCAGCACAATAATTTGGACAAAGATTTATATCACATTTCATCTGTTTCCCATGAAAACTTAAGGGAATTTTCAATCTTTCTCAATACCTAATGAGTGAATTATTGAGTTATGTTCTAAAAAGTTTCAAAATATATAATAAAATTCCCTTCTTTATCTTTTGCCATCGTAACGCTTTCAAATTAACGTATCGTGCAAGAAGTAGAAATAATACTATTTAAACATTGAGAGAATACCATTTTTTCAGCGAACACTTATCAGCACTTTACTTTTAACTTAGGCATATGTCCTTTCTCTAAAATGCAATGAAGCCAGAGCTCGGTTCTAGTTAACTAAAGTTATCCAAAATTTTGAATAAACTCTTCTGGAAATGAAGGCTTATTCTTAGGTAAATACTCTCGCAACAGAAATAATAGAGGAAAATTTTCTAAAACAGTAACTGGATTAATATTATAATCGTCTTTAGGTATCTTTTCAGACCTAACCAACCGTGGACTTTGAAACCAGATTAGAACAGCCTGTACGCAGCTTTGAGTTCAACAGGCGGGAGAGGAAAGTCAGAAACCTAAGAGTTGGAAAGATAACGAATTTCTGTAAATTTTCCAGGAGATTAAAAGATTGCTTAATAGAAAGGTAAATAGAGAGTGCTTTAGTGTGAAATAATTATACCTTGCCTTATTTTAAAAGTAGATAATTATTTTTTTTTCTTTACTAACTTACTTAATTTTCTTTTCTTTCTCTTCTAACTTACGATTTTACTATTTTAACAGTACGAGTTTATATGGAGAATGTTAAAAGGAATTCAAAAAATTATTTATTTAAAACATAAGTAATTATTATTTTTCTTTCATGCAAAGTACGGAAAAAATCACTGATAGTTTTTAATGTATTATTTGCCTTCAACATTTTTAGTTAATTACATTAATGCATTTTCGACATAATTTATACTTTTAAAATGATCATTCAAATCTATACAGTACTGCCGTCTTGAAATTATGGAATTTAATATATTTAAGAATAGTTTATTCGAAATTTCAGCACATATCTTTTTGATTGCTACTTTTAGTAGCTTAGATCATATTACTATACCACAGATTTTACTACTATAATCTTTATAGTATAGTAATACTATACTATAATATAACATACTACTGTATTATACAGATTAAACTATAGTAGTTCAGAGGTACTATTATAGGCTATTTCACTAGTACCAGATTTTGTGCTTAGAAGCTTTATTCTTTAAAAGCACAAAAGAAAAAAAAATGTTGTGATATAAGTTTAAATGTTTTACTTTAGTTGTCTTTCAAATTATTATTAAGTATAGACTTTTTATGATCTTTATTATTTCCCAACAAATATTACACACGAATTTTTTTTCCGGATCATCTTCTTAAGAGAGCTCTTTAGTTTCGATATGTAATTTCTTCTCTCACGAGTATCCTGATGAAGAATGTTCTTGTAAATATATTTCCATAATCCTTTTATCCATATTTTCTTTATTTTTAAATATTAAACTCAATTATATCAGTTTCACACCTGCGTTTAGTTAGTCTTATGGTGAGTTTCTATAGATCAGTTTGAAATATTACAAAAAGTCTTCTTTGTTTCTATCCCTCATTTTTGCACTTCCAGTACAATTTCATTTTTCCAAGATTTAATCTGAAGTGAACTAATAATTTTTAACCCTTTAATTTAAAACCAAACAAAAGCTCAGCATTTCCGCAGCTAATAAACTAAGAATATTTTTGAGGCAACTGAATATATATTAGAATAATTCCTGTTTATTGTATTACGTTAGAAATTTTTTCAAGAAATGTGAAAAGGAGGAAAACATGAATTATGTGATAATCAGACAGAACCAGGAATGTTTTATATTGTAAGCAAGATATACATCTTTAATACAAAACAATACCTTGATGACATTAGATGACAGCATTTATTTCATTGTGATACTTTTGTAACCAGTCTCATTGTGATACCATTGTAAATTTCAAATGTCTCAGACTTTTTAATTCTCCTTTACATCTTCTAGAGATAGATCACATATATCAAGCACTATTCTTCTCTGGCGATATGCTAGTTCGTTTTTAATATTGGTTATATTTAATTTCAGACAGACATTATAGCGATGTTATTTTCACTGCTTCACTTCAGTTCTGTAAATTATGTAAATAAATCTGTCTAATGGTGATCAATACCATGACATCATAGCGCTCCTAAAAATAAAAAATATCTGGTTCATCTATTTTCTAAATTTCGTGGTACTGTATTTTCATTTTTATATTCATATTGTACACATTCATATATTTTATATTCATAATGTACACATATATTAAACAAATTCCTTTTTTTAGCTTTCAGCGATGGAAGAAAATCAAGCGATTAAATGTTTGATGAAACAATGAAAGCGACTTGAATTTCACCGCAAATTAGACTAAAAAATTTGAGAAAACTTCTTAAACTTTCTCAAGGCAATTTCTTAAATTTTGAAAGGGTGTAAAATTCATTTTTGATCAATAATATCTTCACAAATTATCACAGAAAATGCCAAAATGTGCATTAATTCACATAATTAAACAAAAAAAAAACGTTCCTAAGTTCTTTAAGAATTAATGTTTAATGTCTGTAATCTTTTAACCCTTTAAAGAGCCATTTTTTTCTAGTCATATTATGTTAAAATATTTTTAGGCTTGAAATTAAAATAAGAAAAGGGATTCATTTGGCTTATTAGATAAATTTAATTTCATTAATTAATTGATTTGGTTAGTTAATAATTAAGTAACAAATCAAGACACATCATTTTGTCTGAGATAAAGAACTGAAGCATCTAAGTTTCTGACTTACTAAAAACATTTGTCATAACTTATGCCAACCTACATAATTTCATACAAAGATTTAAAATTTGGGAACCGTGGGAACCATACTTCCCACGGCCCTAGAAAGGGTTAAGATAAATATATGACAAATTTGAGTGATTCTGGTCTTGAAAACGCTACACACACACCTTTCTGAAATGGTTAATTATTTGAAAAATATTTTCAATTTGCAAATGCTAATGATTTATACCTTAGTGTTGAATTTTTTTTACGTTTATTTACTTTTTACTGTTTTTTTCTTTCTCTCATCTAGTCGATATCAAAATTTTCGAAATATTCACTTCTTCCCAAACATATTTTCTCTGTTCATTATCTTCTTGTATCTCGCTTTCAGATGCACTGATTTCAACATTCCTTTTTTATTATGAGAAAATATTTCATTTCTTTTTGTTCATGCATACAGAAACGTTTTGCAATAATGAAGAAAAAAAGAGAATGATTTGAAAACCATTTTGAATTCGTAAAATTCTTGTTTTCATACTATAACTATTTGATCAATAATACAACTTCAAAATATCATATCTTCAAGAAATGTTCATGACTTCAATAACTATCACTTTTACCTCCGTTTATTTGTAATTTTGTCAGTTGTAGAGATTGTAGTTTAAAACATTACTTTAGCAGTAATCTATGAAATAATTTTATATCTTTATTCATCTATGAAATTGCTTTTAGATTTTTTTTTCATGTAGAAAATCTTCAGAATATGTAACTCTTTATAATAAAACGAAACGGACTTATAAATTTTAAACATTTTTTGGAGTTTTATTTGATAAAGAAACATTTCTTTAGGATATTTTTGATTGTAATTTAAATAAATGTGTAATTGTAACTGATGTTACAGATCCAAAATCATTATAATACAATTTTTAGAGAAAAGACGATCAAAAAGATTTTTGAAAATGATATTTGAACTTTTATTTGTTCAAAATCAAAAATATTTTTTACTACCGTACAGCGCATTAAATAGAAGAAAAATGACGGAAAAATATTTATTTAAAATTTAAAATATTAATGATATTTTGTCATTAAGTATAGCAGGTTATATCAAATTCATCATCCATTATTTATAATTTGCATAGTAAAAAAAGTTCGATGTGAGGGTTTTACATAAAGCTTTTGACTTATTTTCTGTTTCAAATGCATGTCCAGTTGTGAATAAATTTCTTTGATTTTTAAAATCTGAGTTAAAGTAATTTGCTTTTAAATGTGCAATCACTGCTTAATACAGCTTGGCTGTTAAAGAAACAATAAAAAATCTTAAATAATTTTTAACACATTTTTTCTTCTTTAAATATTAAAGGTAGAAAATGTAAAAAAAAAGAAAGTTATCTTTAAATAATATTAAGTATGCAGTATTAAGCATTAATATGTCGAAGATTTAAGAGACATACATAAAATTTTTGTTAAAATTGTTTTGTGTGAGTATTTATATTTTCTAAAGTTTCATGTAGACATTTAACATATATTTTTTTATTTCTTGCATAACTCTGCTTTCTATAAAATTAAACACATCAGTACAGATTAAAAAAAATAACAGGATCATATGTCACACATTTGCTTATTCGTTTAAAGATAAAAATATAATGCATAAAAAAAATTTAAAATAACAAAATCCTTTCAAAATCAGCGCTAAACTCACAAAAATAAACACATTTAAGTAGTAAATCATAAAAATATTTTAAAACGTACAAGGAATTTATTACATGAATAAATAAAATCTAAAAACTTAAAAATAAAAAGCATATTAAGGATTAGCCAACTTTAAAAATCATGTCTTCACCAGAAGTAATGGTTTATATTAATTTCAATTAAATATTTTGTGTAATTTAGTTTTTTATGATAAAAACGTTTTTTAATTTGTAATTTTTGTAGCCATATAACTCATATTACTTTAGAAACCTTACATCGTATTATGCTTTATTACACAATTCCATAATTTTCTATATACATCTTTATACTTACGATTATCCTTCCCTTCCTTATTCTTATATAAAAGGAAAAAATTCTTTTTTTCATTCAACTACAAAATAATAGAGAATTAAAAGTATTTTATTTAAAAAAAAGTTGGAACTTTCCGCCATTTTGACAGAATAAAGAGAACTAATTTTAATCACATTATCCGAAAGAAGAGATGACAAACTTTGGTCAAAGATTCTCTTTTCTGTATTGGCAGCGACATCTGATGGAGCGGAGGTAAATTATGATGCCACTTTGCTGTCTTAGCGGATTACACTCTCAAGTAATTATATTTCAGGATCTCAGCTGAATGTGTCTTGTGTCACTTTTATTGGCATAATATGTCAAAAGAAAGAAAGTGGGCGTTATTTATTTGTAAAAAAGTAGCTATCATATTTTAATATGAAATATTAGAAAAACTCTTGGTATTAAAACACTTTAGAAATATTTTTTATGCATTACTTGCAACTTTTGTGGACCAACCGGTTAGCTTTGAATATGGATTGCGTTTAATTTCAATGAAATATATTATGCCCTAATTGGTATTCTTCTTTCCTTTAATAAAGTATCTTTAAATATCAGATAATGAAAGTTAATAATTTTATGTCGTATTTTGTTTATGGTGTTCAAGAAATTACTTACATGAGTCCAGTTCTATGATGTTACAGTGCCAATAAAACCTTAAGTGAGTGAGTAATCCATTTCAAACTACACGTTGCCTTTTTCAGAAATATACTCTCATTTTCTGATTCCTCTTGTAAACTGTACAAATTTTAAGCAGATTTTTTTTTATTTTTAAGCTTTTAATGGAAACATATTATGAAATTTAATATTTAATGAAGCAATAAACAGAGATTGAATTTCAGTGAAAGTGATATATATATATATATATATATATATATATATATATATATATATATATATATATATATATATATATATATAGTTTGATCTAACTTAAAAGATAAGATTGCCTTTTTTTTGAATTTTTAATTAGAATTTTAATTATTAATTAAAAACTAACTTTCCAGCCAAAAAAATCTTTTCATTTTCCCCACCGCCAAATGAGTACGGCTTCAGTTTTTTCCCCCAACAGTCATGAGGCTAGGCTTTAGATTTTTCGGCTGATTATTTGAAACGATTCTATTTATTTTCTTAATGTTTGATGCATTTAAAATTAAACATTGTTAATTAATCGATCTTTCAGATTCATTCTTAAGTACTTTTGAATTAAAATAAAACAGAATAAAGGAAATTAAAAATTTCTAATCTGCATAGCGTTACCCCAACTGGCGTAGAGAAACTCACGCATTTGCGTTATCGTAACTGGCGTTGAAAATTCACGCATGCGCATTGTGTTCTGATTGTTGACATGACAACCATTATCAACGGATGATTTAAATTATTTTTAGGTTAGTTGCATGTTTTTGTAATTAAATTGTATTTATGTTAGTTATATATTTTTTGTATACGCTTATAGTTATAAGTACATCGTTTTTTTAGTTTTTTTTAGCCTGTTTTCAACCGATTATTTTAAACGATTCGTTTTATTTTCTTAGTGTTTGATGCATTTAAAATTAAGCATTGTTAATTAATCGTTCTGGTCATAATGAATCTGAGAATATTTTGTTGACAAATTCTTGAAATATTACATAAATTAGGAAAGATATTCTTTAGTGCCCATAAAGTTTAAACGCTCAGCGACTGTTTTCAGTAATCATATTACAAAAAAATACTTTGTTTCAGTAAAAAATATTATTATATTAATTGCAGATTAATCCTTTCCACTTTAATTTATAGTATAAATTCTACGGGAACTAACAGAAAATTAGAGAGATACATATTACGTTATGACTGAAGGCGTTTATAATATTATGAGAGAATTATATGAATATCAAAATTTGAAGTTTTAAAATATTTTGATGAAGAAGCTATTAAAGTAGGAATTGCATAAAATATTTAATTATTAAAATTTTAACGAACATTAAGATTGGTGAACCGGCTGGTCGCCAAAGGCGGCTAGTATATATATATATATATATTAAATTGGTAAAATCCAGGAAAATTTTCGGTTAAATACAATGTTTAGACTGTCATAGTTGAAAAGAAATGATTTTAATTTTAAATTGTTGTAAAAATTGTATTTTACAATAATATTTTAGAGAATTATCGCGAAAACACACACACACACTCACACTGACATAAATATTTGCCTATTTAAATGCGTTAACTAGGGTACTTTTAAAGAGATATAAGACACCGAGGGTGATTTGTAGAAAGGATGAAAGAACAAATCAAGCATTTAGCTGGAACAGATTTCAAGCTTTTAGCTGGAACAGTTTTCAAGTCTCTTCAAAATGAACCTGTATTAAATGCGTTCTATTTGCCTCTCCCAATAAATTAAGCGTCTGTGAAATTATTGGTGTATAAAAACACTGCAATATGCTAATTAAATTAGCTGTTCTCAGTTCGCTAAATAACAAATCTTAAGGTTAGTTCGCAACGATGATTTTGAATTTCGAGAATATGGTGGTAGAATTTCTGCTTCGATATTCGATTTCACGGAGGATTTCTCATGCATGCTATATATCTGCATTAAATCTTGTTAAATCAATGGGCATGATCTCCCTAAAAGTTTCTCTCACATTCTTCACTCTCGTCTTATCCCCCTCCCTCTAGCTTAAAATTGTGGAATTTCGAGAATGCCATGCTTTACATTGCGAATAGTAGTCATGAAAAATACAGATTGCAGAAAAAGTAACGACGAATATACGAACAGCAGTTACGAATTATTTCTCATAAGAATCTAGTATTTTTCTGAATCTTCCGTGCGAATATGCATTGATGGAAGGAGCCAGATCCCCACCTTTTCGTGTACCCACAAGGGTAGCGAGAACCAACCACCATGCTGGAAGTTTTTCATCCTCAATAGCGAGGCCCCTCCCATGGTATTGAGTAGATATATAAAGACACAAGCAAAAAAAATTGGAAATGCGTAAAAGAATAAAAATAATAGCATACGGTTTTTAATATTGCATAAGCTATTTGTCTCTCAAATACTCGGTTTAAAATTTTTTTAAACCGATAAATAATTAAATAATTTTAAATAATTTGAGGATGTCATTATTTATTTGTAATCTTTCGTAATCATTATTCTCGGGGAACTAATTGATAGCCGAAGATGGCTAATTATTTATACATACATCTCAAGCTGCATTTTCTTTTTTTTTTATCTTTAAAAAATAAAAATATGTACAATTTTTTAATAAATAATTTATTGTTCTCTGTAGGGTTATTTAATCTATGTACTTCTTCAGAATTATTTTAATATTTTCTGCTCTCGACATCCTTTTGAATGTAAGTAAAAGTCAGTAATTCGAAATTTCGACTGAAAGAGAGAAAATAAGATAAAATAAGATAAAGCAGAAGAGGCCAAAAAAAGAAAGAAATAAAAAAAGAAATCAAAACATTTTAAACGCACGATTTATTTTATTCTTTTGTTCCTTATCTCTACTTTGTAGTGGAGATAAACAGAGTAAGATGTTTCCTGGCACGAGAAGACGAATCTTGTTTGCTTTTTAAGCAGGTTTACCGATCACTCGGATGGTTATTGGAAGAAAAAAAAATCAGTTTACTTCATTCCGGCACTGCTGAAAAGACGATTTAAATTCTGGAGAAAGAAAAATTTTCATTTTTCTCTTTATTCAAAAGGAAATGAGAAAATTATGAGGGAAAAAATAAAAGAAAATAATGACAGTTTCTATTATGTATGGTCTATCTTATTAAAGCCTCACAGATTATTAGGGCTTTGAGTTTTATCAACACTTTTACTTGTTAAACACCTTTGGCAAATGGCTGACTCAAAGGAAGTATAGGTTTTGTTTTGTCTTAAGTAGATCTACTAAGAGAAATGTGATTTTTTTTTACTTCCTCAAAAAAGGTTTTTTAACCTCTAATTCCTATGTAGTGTTATTTTAATAATCTTACTTTTGTTCTATTTATTATGTGCATAAATATTCTTAAAGGAATCGAATCTTATACATCCTAATATTTTTAAAGGCATAATTCTTCTAATTGCACATTGTCTTTTGAGATGCTGTAACTTCTTTTTCTTATGCTTCTTATATACTGAGCAGATAACAACAATAAGAAAATATTCCTTTATTTGCTTTTCGTGGTGAGAAAGAAAATAAAATACTTGACGAAGCAATGAAAATGGTAGGAATTTTATTGCAATAATAAAGAATTGTTTGAAAATTACATAAAAATATATTTAAAAATATTCTGAAGTCAAAGAAAAATGCATGATAACCTAATTTTCATTAAAAAAAAGTTTTTAAAAGCTTAAATGATGTAATAATTATTTTTATGAAATAATGTTTTGGAAATTTATCAGGAAAATTATTCTTGTTGAATATTTGTTAGATATCAATGCTCATTTTTTTAGAACCCTTTAATTCTAAAATAGCATCTGCTGTTACCAAAGCTACCAAAGCTGCGCATGCGTCAGATATTTATTTCACATGTGTTCTATATGATTGAAGATCCTTCCAATATTATTACTAATCTTCTTTCATGTTTTTAATTATACTTTTTATTGTAATATCGGGTGTTTCAAAAATGACCGGTATATTTCAAAAATCAATAAAAAACTAAACGAGCAGTGATAAAAATACACCGATTGTTGCAATATGCTTGGGAGAACAGTACATTTTCAAGCAGACTAACTTGCGAAATTAATTACAATATTCAACAAAAGATGGCGCTGCAGTCTGGAAAAAATTTAAACTACGATATTTTCCAAATATTCACCATGCGCAGCAATAACATGGCGTAGTCTCAGAATGAAATGAGCAGAAACCCGTGTAAACGTCTCAGGTGGGATGGCTTCACATGTAGAACAGACGTATTGCTTCAGTTATTCAATTGTTTCTGGATTGTGGCGGTTCACCTGATCTTTCAATTGTCCCCACAGAAAGAAGTAGCAGGGGTTCATGTCTAGTGATTTCAAAATTTTTGAAACAGGTCCTTTATTGTATCTCTTTTCGGCTCTTTGGTTACATTAAGCTTTCGTTGAAAACTTCGTCTTGTTGCAACAGCACTGTGTTCTGCGCGCTGGAATTCCAACACCAGAAAAATCTTTTGTTCTAAGGAATAAACCATTTTTTCACAACAAACTTGCAATCTGTGAACAGCACACGCTTAACGCAGAAAGATGACTCACAGAAGGGCGAACTCAAACTGCGTTTTCTTCTATATCTTTCAAATCGCCTGCAGCGCCATCTGTTGTTGAAAATTGTAACAAATTTCGCAAGTTTGTCTGCCTGAAAATTTACTGTTGTCCCAAGCATATTGCAACAAACGGTATATTTTTTCTATCGCTGCTCGTTTAGTTTTTATTGATTTTTGAAATATATCGGTCATTTTTGAAACACCCGGTATCTTAACTCGTGTGTGTGTGTTGCTATATAAATAAATGCTTTTCATGTTTGAAATATTAAAATGGTGTAAAATAATTTTTGTGCAAAAATATTTTTAAGAGTTATGGCTGAGAACAGTCAATATTTCACTTAATTTTCAATTACTGAAAATTCTTATTAAAACTTCAAATTAAAGGTTCGCCATATCCATCAAAATATCTATGTGCTTATCTGGTAGATCAAAATCAAACTGTCTGTCCGGTAGAGCACGAATAAACACACGCATACACTTCTTCTTCTATTATTAATAAATATTTCAGAAAATGTTTTCGCAATAAACCATCATAAAATGATAATCTGTTCCAGGAAAACTTCTTATAAAGATGGTTTTAAAAGAAATCACATCTTATGAAATGCTTAACTTTTTTCCTCTGTTATTAAAAAGGTGAAATCTACTCTTACAATATAAGATAAGCCTTCTCTACTTTCTCTATTTCTTTCTACTTTCACCTGAAAAGTGAAAAAGGAGAGAAAAGAAAGAAAAGAGAAATATTTATTATTATTGTTCCAATCAATTCCGTTTGTGAAGGACTTTTGCTCCATCTTAATTTCTTTTTTGATGGTTAAATTTATGATTCATTCTTCAAGTAAATTTGAAATGAAGTATTTCTTTATCCGAATCTTACATGAATATCATATTTTGTTATGATTCTATATTTTAATTACAGATGCATCAATTGTTATTAAAAATTAGCTACTTTATTTTATAAATATCTTGAATTCAAATTACTTTTATAGCGTTTTCAAACAATCATTAAATATTTCCTTATTTAATTGTTCAAATGCTTAAAGATGAAATTTCATTTCCACGTTTTCGGCTTTGGGTTTTCTATTTGGCATAATTTATATCTTTAAACGGACAATTATTGATATATATTTATTTCTTGCATCTTGGGAAAAGCTCTAACGAATTGGATCAAATTTCATATTTAAATAAGTTTTGCTTTTTAAGTTTAACTATATAGGTGTCTTTCCTTTATATATAAAAAAAACAAAAAAAAAACAAGTGATTTTACACAAAAACACATTTTTTTTTCTATTAGAGTCCAAAAGATGGCACCACCAATTCAAGCATAGCCTAAACAAACCGAGGTAAACATCCGAGCTTCAGTGAAAATTTTATAACTTTAAACAAGTAACTCTTGTATATATATAACTTTATTTATTTCGTGTACCACAAACCCGATTTCACCATGTAAAAACTGAGTGTAAGTTCAAAAGTATTAGGAATGATAGATAAACTGTAAAATAAATAGTATATAACAAATTGTAGAAATAGAATATAACAAATTGTTTCGAATAACATGTTAAACTAAGCACATTCATGATTTTTTATTTACATGACCCATATGTAGGTAAGACTGAAAAATATTCATATTTAATCAGTATGTGATTCGTATCTAAATATTTTCTCTAAAAAAAAAAAAAAAAACTGCCGAGCTAAGATCTGTCTCCCTTGTATTGCATTTATTCACGATTATGTAATCTTAGATGCGAATTATGGCTGTATTGCGATGAAAGGGAAGCTAAAGGCACATATAATATTAATTCAGTCTATTATTTAGGAAACCTGTTCCTACATTGTTTCCACCATTCGAAGGCAGACAGCATTTACCCAAGAATGGAAGGAAACGATCGCTTTCAGAAGTGTTTATTCAAGACGTTGTTGCTTCCCCATTTCAACCGCATTTTCTATTCCACTGAGTTGTCAGACACAGACGATGGGGCGAATTTGCACACCAAAATGATATGCTATTTTTATTAATTATTCCTCTTAACTATGAGAGAAATAATTCAATATTTTTCTATAAAATGTTTCTTTGAATATTTCAATATTAATGTTGATACTGTATGATTCCATTATAATGGGAAGTCGATAAAAATGATTGAAATAAAAAAAAGGGCGATTAAATAGAAATGAAATTTATGATCTTCATAATGAAATTATATATTTTAAATAATGCAATAGCATATTACAAGCGACATTGGGAAACTTCTAGCGAAATACGTGAATGATTCGATAGTAAATCTATATATAGGTTGTTCATTAATTATTGTCGGGATTTCCGTACCTCATAACTTTCTAATAAAAAATATTACGCAAAAACCGATTACGTATTCGTAAATTATAACTCAAAGAATTTTATTAATGGTATAAAAGTGTAAAGCTTGCACAATTTGCACTTTGTAGGTATTCAGCTGAAGGAGATTATGTATTCGTAAATTCGCTGAACAAATTTTGACTCGAATTGAGGATGATGAAAATTACCTTCGGAAATGGTTCTTCAGTGACGAATTCACTTTTCATGTATCAGAAAAAGTGATTAAACATAACTGTAGAATATGGGGCTCGGAGAAACCGCACGATTATCAAAAGTCAAAATTTGTTCAGCGAATTTATGAATACATAATCTCCTTCAGCTGAATGCCTGCAAAGTGCAAATTGTGCAAGCTTTACACTTTTATATCATTAATGAAATTCTTTGAGTTGTAATTTACGAATACGTAATCGGTTTTTGCGTAATATTTTTTATTCAAAAGTTATGAGGTACGGAAACCTCGCCAATAATTAATGAACACCCTATATTCTTAAGAAAACACACTTTGTATTTATTTTACTCTTTTGAATTCTGCGAAAAGAGATTCAAATTGTATCACATCTAGCTTCCCTTTCTAATTTGCTATTAAAGCTTTTATTTTTTATTTATTTATTTTCTTATGTTGAAAATATAATAAATTTTATATGATGATTGATAAATTTTACAACATATGATGATGATAAGTTTTATTTGACAATGATGGCATTTTTATGTATGGCAATATGCCATGTCACTGAAATACATTTGTTCGAGATTGATTCGTAGAGCTTTCTGGGCAATTTTTAGCGAATTATTTGGCCACCTAGATAGCCTGACATAAACCCATCGAACATTGGGCATAATTTAAAGGTCAGTTTATATACAAAATCCTGAACCGACAACACTTTCGAAATTATAGTTTTCTAAAAAGGCAGTATGGTTCAATATTTCTGTAGAGGATTTCTAACGACTTGTTGAGTTCATGGCACGTCGAGTTGCTGAATTTCTGCGGACAAAAGGAGGTTTGATATGCTATTAGGAAATATCCTATGACTCTTGTCTTCTCAGTATATGTCTTTAGGGCCAGTAGCAGCTCCTACAACTATCTCAAAAAAAAGAATGTACGTTACGGTACATTGGAATGAAGGTAACTCAACAATAAAACTTTTTCAATGTTAGTGAACCTAGAACCATGTCCTTAATCCTGCGATTTCTGATTCACGTACTCGTGGTGCTCTCTAGTGTGGGGTGCAAAATAAACATTTCCTTGCATAAACGTCGAGTGTGAACTTGAATTCCCGAGTTTATAATTTTAAAACTTAAAAATCTGAAGGATTTTGCTATTAGATAGAAATTGCATTAATTTATTAATGACTCTTTTTTTCTGTTTTAAAACCGCAAGTAAATTTGAAGTTAATTTTCCAAAAATTTTGTTCTTTTGTGCAAAATTATGATTGAAAGTTTCAAATAAAGCAGTAATGCAATATATAAGACATAGATATTATTGCTTGTTTTTATATCTTTTTCATAAATGTTTAGTTTTTTTTTCAGTTAAAAAAAAACTCTTGATTGAAATTTATGTAATGAAACAAATCTATCTTTGAAGTCTTTACATGCCATTTTTAACATATTTTTAAAACGTTGGCCATAATATATGAAAAACAAACCTAGCATTCATTCCTTTACTGTAAATAGGTATGTAGATTTAAATGAACCAAAAAGTATGAAAACGATCATCTATAAATTATTAAACCAACAACTGTTCATTTCTTTAGCTAACACTTAATGATTACAATAGAATTTCTTTAACCTGATATCAACTGAAAATATGGGGTTCGTAAACAACAAGCAAGAAAAATTTCGATTACGAAAGAGATTCGATATCTTAGACTTCAGATAAGAACAACAAATAGAACTAAGCCCTCTTCCTAAATTTACTGTTTCGGAACTATTCTGGTGGAAAATCTTTAATTTTTGAGAGTCCTCGAAGCAAAAGAAATACACTATCTCACTTCTTCTGTAGAAATCGAAAGAATACTTAGCTTCAGAAAAATTGGACACATTCTTCTGAACATCGTCTAGGAGACCGATTGTAACATCCTTTAGAAAACTGCCGAATCACTTTGTTTTCTTATTTGAAGGTGGTTGATTTAACTCTTTGGGAATAAAAACTTTTTAGCTTCTCCCTCTTGTTGACTTTCTAAATAAATAGAGGAATGCGGGGATTATTTGAAAAAACAAATTTATGGAGGCCGGTTGCATTATAATAGTTAAATCTTACTAGTATTCCATTCTCAAATTAAATGTCGATACAAAACATGAACAGTAGGTTCATTATAATTAAAAATATATCAGAAAAGAAGCAACTGTTATTATTTTTTGACAAATGTTTTATAACAAAGAAAACAATTATTTAATAGAATTACCCAGCGAAATCTATAACGCTGGACAAAGCTTTAAAATATCCCCTATCCCAGAAAATGAAAAAAAAAAAAAAAAAAAAAAAAAACTTCTGTTTTGGCGTCTACAGACTTTTTTTTTGTGTGCGAATAAAACTAAGCATGAATAAAAATTAATATGGGGTTGTAAAATTCACATTTTTCTTTTTTTATTCCTTTATGCTCAATTGCAGCAGAGACCAATTGGAGGATGTCTGTAATTTTCGTTATATTTTTACTTCATGAGACTATCGGAAGTTATTTCTTTCTTTTCTTCTATTCAGAAATTTTTTTATATTGTATTATGTAATACTTTTTTCTCTTAATAGACCAACATTTAGTTAATTCCGATTTGAGGGATGAATTTTAATTTCAGTATTCATGATCATTAAGTGTGAAGAAGATTTTAATGTAAGGAAACAAAAGCTAGTGTGAAAGTAAATTGAACAATATAGAATGGAGCAAAGCCGAAGAAGCAAATTGTTTATGGGATAGTATGCTTCACGTTTTATTCACTCTTTTTTAAACCGGATTACAGCAAAAATTAATGAATTTAAGTTTGCTAATTCATAATATTCTCATTTCCGCAGGAAGATATTGTTAATATATTCTGTCGACCTCATTTTAATTTTGTATTTGGAGTTGTATTACTCCTTTCAGTGGATCACTATTTGTTTCAAACAGATTTTATTAATTAGTTTTGATTTGAGTATTGCCGGTGTCCTGGCCTAGGGGTAGCGCGTCTTCCTCATGATCTGGGCGTCCTGGGTTCGAATCCCGCTTCGGACATGTTTCTTCTTCATCTGCGTTCTGTCTGTGAGGTGTGTGAATGTGCCCCCCTGTAAAACGGGGTGGTGTAAGCGAATTTGTGTGAGTTTCATGAGCTAGAAGTCAAACTTCTGCCCTCGAGTGCTCAGGGGTGTTTGCCCTCAGACGCTAGTGCATCCCATTTCCGAGGCAACACGACATCATCGTTTAAGTATTCTTGAATATTCTGGATAGAGAAAATCCCAATATAAGGAAACGAAACTATAAAAAATATTACATATTTACATCGAATATCTACTGGAAATAATGTTTATTTTTAAGCGTTCCGTCAATGTGAAAAAGATTTTTATCTACAACATTTGTTAGTTCAATGATAATCATATCTGACACACCATTAACAGGATAGAAACCGTTCTAAGTTCTTTTAATGTGTATCTGTTTTTGATCAGACGAAACACCACCCATAATCGTTATATCCTACATATCTATAAAATGTATAACTTAGCAAATTACCTCGCAAATAACGAATGCAGAAACGCTTTGTTCTAACTTTTTGATAAGCAAATAAACTTTAGAAAATTTCAGTAAAAAAAGAGCAGAAACGTGTATTTCTTCTTTCCTCAGAATATCTAAAAAAATATAGATATTTGCCATTTTGGTCAAGTTCAACTGGTACTTTTCGTAGTAACTGTTCCCAATTACCCTCATTTGACCCAACAAATATTTGAGCTGCATTTTACATCATTCATATTTTGCATTCTTAATCAACTCGTTACGAAAACTGATTTTCTAAAATATCAAAGCCAAACAAATATTATTCGAGAAATTAAATGCTTCGAAATTACATCTTCTTCACTTAATATGCAATGATTCCTCTTCTAAATTCAAAAGCGTTTAAAAATATTTATAATGCAACAGTAATTAAGAAATGTTTTGGAACTGATGAGATGTTAATTAATAATTTTTGATGAAAGCCTTTTTGTTTACTCTTTTAAAAATATATTTTCACAAATGGATTTCCTTATGAAAGATTCAGTTATGAAAAGTCGAAGATTTTTCACTTATGAAAAATCTTTGAGTTATACCAATTTCTTTAAATTTAAATCGAAAGCAACCTGAGAAATTTTACCGAATATTTATACCTTTTCCGACAACCAATCTGAAATTTTAATTAAATATTCCATTTTGTAATCTTAATCATGCATTTTGTTCTGATTAATGTTAGAAAAAACAGTGTAGATGATTAATAGTAATTAATAGTAATAATAGTATAATATATAGTAAATTTTATTTTAGTTGTATTTTCAATGAAGTATCAAATAACTAATGCTGAATTGTATTCGTTTCATTGCCACTTATTCTTAAACAAAAGAAACGTCTAAGATGAAACACATTAATTGCATTTATTTGAAGATTTCTAAAAAATTAAGTGTTTGTCATTTTCTCTGAATGTCAAAGAAATATCATGAACGTCTCTTGTCTTTACAACTGAAGAAATTACTTAATTCGATTGGATAGGAAATCATCTGTCTCAAAAATGATTTTGACGAACAACCCAAGTTGTTCTACAAATATTTGATTGAACTCAATCATACTACAACTCAAAGCGAGAGTGCCTTCGATTGACTCAAAAAAAAATCTGAAAGTATGCTTTCGTACGCTTTTGGTGTGTCCACAGAGTAAGGAAGAACTTGACTAGCAGTGAAAGTTAATTAGTTGAGATAAGTGCAGGATTAATTATTTGAAGAGATCGACGGTTTACTTAAGTCTAGAGATAAAACTGAATCAGAAGCAAAGTTTTCCAAAATAAATTTTTTCCACGGAAATTTATGTTTGAAAAATTCTTGAGGAACTTGATTTTAGAAATGTTTAGTACAGAAATAAAGATTGAAATTTGAATTGTCAAGCAAGAAAGCCATATAAAATTAACTGATGTTATTTATATTGTTTAGTTTGTTTTGAAAGATGCATTGCAAGTTGTTAATTTATTTAATATTTAAATTTCCATGTTTATGTGGCGAATAAACAATATTATTTAAGAATTTTTTTTTCCTTCTGTATTTTACGCGGAATATTTAAATGAATAAATACGATAAAGAAATGTAAGTGACTTTTAAAATCTGATTTATTCTATAAAATGTTTTAAGTATTCCTAAATTAATTAAATAAAATTAAATGCACTTTCTAAAAGAACTAATAGTTCTGATTATTAAATTATTATTAATAAAACAATTCATTCTTAAGCAAAATTCCATTTTATCTTCAATATGATGATAAGAAAAAGTTTTACTATTAATATTTTTATCCATAAGTAGTAATTTGAAATTCCCTATTAAAAATTTAAAATATGAATAAAATAATTTATAAAAATTACTGAGTATTATTTGAAATTTGAACAAGGGAAAAGTTTTATATTTGTTACAAAACCGATTAATATAGAGAAAACAATTTTGTCAATTATACATGGAAATGATTGATGAAAAAAAAAAAAACTTTTCGGAAAGGAAAATTTCAATTATCTAAAATTTGTCTTTACTTTGAAATAGGAAAGTTTTATACGCATTAGGGGTAATTCAATCACCAAAATTCAAGTTTATATTCATGAAAAGGTGCAAGGAGAATTTTAATATGGAAATGACTTTTTGCCTTTGTGGTATTTCATCTCTTTACTTTTCCAGTATTTCAAAAGTAAAGAGATGACTATTTATCTTTCAAATTATATATATATTCAAAAAATTATATATATATATATACAAAAATATTAGAATCAAGTTAATAGGAAAAACAAATAAAAATTAAACAAAAAAAATTATAAAAAATATATATATAAAAAAAAGAGAGAGAAAATCGTCACGAGGAATCATTATTAGACAATGTCTGTATGTCCTCACAGAAAAAATCCCTTTCTTTGAATCCCTGCCTGAGGGTGACCCTTGAATAAATCTTCAGGCCGGATTCTTTTTTTTTATATATATATTTTATAATTTTTTTGGTTTAATTTTTATTTGTTTTTCCTATTAACTTGATTCTAATACTTTTGTATCAATTCATCTGTGTTTTAGAAGTAGCTGCAATTGCGCTCTCTAAATACTATGGAGTTCTTTTTTAGTTTAGTTTAAATAGGTAATAAATTTTAGTTGCGATTTCGAAACTGTTTTGTTTCGTTTTCATTTTAGTTATGTTTTCAAACTTTTTCTTACTTTAGATTGTTACTATATATATATATATATATATATATATATATATATATTAAATAGAATCCTTATTCCTGAGCTTTCAAAAATGAAAAAAATATTCCTCCATTAAACATTTGATGAAATAATACAAAAAGTGATATAAAAATGTATTCAATTGCTAAGGATAAAAAAAAGATTTTATAGATTGCCAAAAGACAAAAACAATTTAACAATTTTTGTTAAATTGATATCATTAAAATGCTATTATCTGAATAGTGAATTGTGAATAATCGTGTCTACATATTCATCTCTATTAAAGGTAGAGTAGAAATTAGATTATTGGGTTTTAAGTGTTGAATTTTTAATGTTAAATAAGGGAATAATAATTTCCTTTTTTTGACGGATTTTATTCAATAGACCCTTGGCCAGTTGTGATTTACATCGAAGTTAAAAATATTTTAGAAAAACCTGAAACTTTCACCATTAAGTGAAATCGATGCAGCCAGATTGATGAAGATATATTTTGATGTGCTATTAATAATTCACATTCTGCAACTATTAATTTTTTTTAAATTTCAAATACTTTTGTTGACAATCAAAAAATATATATTTAAATAACTGAATGGAAAGTAAATCATTCATACTAGGAAAATAAATGCATAGAAATTCTTCTTTTGAAGAAGTGATATGTTATAATGAAATTATGTTTTATAACTTTTAATAAAGTTTAGAAGTCATACTAAATAAATTTAAGAAGCCATAAATTTTATTATAATATATTTAAAAAAATTCTGATTCGTTTAAAAATATTTGGAGTCCCGAAACGTTCCTGTATTTAAAGTAAGAAACATACTATACGGAATTGAAAAATTCTCAAAGAATTCTTTAACATGACAATAAGTAACATTTTGATTATTTGTCAAATATATATATTAATTAAAATAGTTAAATATGTTTTACATTATTTTATCTAAAATTATTTACTCAATTGGGAAAGCATAATTTATTAAAGACTAAAACGGATTAGAAATGCTGAATTAGGAACAGAAAAATAAATAATATATAATTTTTTAAATAACTGTAAGATTTAAGTATAAATTCAATAAAAATGAAGAAACTTTCCGAAAGGTATAAGATTCAGAAAATTTTGTTTAATGAAGTAAAAATTAATTATATTAAATTCCTAATTTCTTTGCGTTTTAAGATATAAAAATATTTTATTTTCAGAATACAAAATAGTTAGGTTCATACATATATAATAAACATTCATTAATGTGAAAATATTACCATGAAAATTTGTAAGTTTTTAAGTTAATAATTTTTGAAGCTCTAACTGCATATTTTTATTTTAAAAATATTCTTTTAAATATTTTTAATTTATTTAATTAATTACTGATTATACCAGCTCATTCGTTAAATCGTTTAAGTTTTTTAATATATCATCAACAACGGAATACTCGTTGTTAACAAACCAGAATTTAATTTTTCAAGAACTGAAACATTGTTACAGTTTTGTTTATAAAACGTGATATATTTTTGAGACTAATGAATTTCATTAACTAGTTCCATTAATTTAACTGCTAATATTTTGGAAGCGAAAACAAAATGTAGAAAATTGCATTTAATTTCAGAACTAGAGTGCCTCAGAGGAAATCTAAAACATCATTCCCCACAGGAACCTTTCAAGACATTCGTTCCGGATAAATAATTTTTCATTTAATAAAAACTAATTAGTGTTTTTATTCTGCATTTCAGTTAATAAGTTCTTGTGGAACATTTTGAAAGTTCTTGGGTCGACTCTTTTAAACGAAGTAATTTCTCCTGGAGCATTTCTCAAGATTTTTACATTTTTTTTCCTTGTTTATTTTTTGGAAATGTACTTCGTTTTCAAACTATAATTATGAATTGGAGCTAGTCTTTCATTCGCTCATTTTTTTAATTAAAAAAACTCTCTTTTTTATTTTGAAGATAATGCGTTTTAAAATGGACAGAGTTGTGCAATCTGGACTAGGTACCATTTTAAGAATTTCTGGTTTTTGATTGAAAATTATTTTTTAAATGCATATTTTTTTTTGCTACGAAAAGTAGACCAACTTCAACATATTTTTCAGCAGACTAGTAAGAATGAAATGACTGTCATTGGGTCATTTAATATATCGGTATGAATAATTTTGAGTTTCATATTGCATTAATTCTGCACTAAATACAACACTATGTTCTGAACATACACTATAAATTCTTCTATGGTTCAAGTTGAATCTGCAGTGTGCCAAATTTTTTCATCTAAAAAGGATTTTAAATTGTCTGCTAAAGAAATAGATTTTCATAATTTGACTCTACATTCAGTCCGGACTTTTCATAAAGGCGATTGGGGAGCTTTAAAAAATTAAAATACTAATCTGGTAGTCATTTGGTCAGACATTTATCAGGTAATTGAGCGTCTATTGCATATATATTAAATGAGATTGAATATTTCAGAAAAAATCGATAGATTATCTCGTAGGAATTGGGTGATGATTTTGATGCTTTTGATTATTACTTATTACGTTATGGAAATAAATTTAATTAAAATAATCTTTCAAACCCCACTTTTATTATTATATTAAAAAAGTATATTTTTATTATAAGTTTTTTCCTGCTTTTTATTGATAAATTTAAAATTCACTAGTATAAATATTATGATCTCTTGGAGCTTTTTCAAATTTATTAACAAGTGATGCTACTCATATGAGGCAAAAGTTTTTAGAAATTAATTGATTAACTGATAATTAATTTCTAAGAATATTTAAATATTGTATTAAAACTTTAAAATTATAGATAATGAGAGTAAAATTGATTATAAAATTCCATAATTGAGTTTTTAAAAATATGAAACAAGGAATTTAAAATAAAAAAAAATCATTGGATTCATCGCACGGTTTCATTGAAAATTTGCACGAAAAAATTATCTGTTAACATCTCTGTATTAATACTGAAGAAATCTTGAGAATGTCCATTAGGCTGGAATGAAAAAATCAATTTTTGATTTTTAATAGCGCGAAAAAGCTGCCTTTTCCTGTAAATAAAATAAATTATAAATATGAAAAATATTGCAGTTGGTCTCGAGGTGCCACAGGGACGTTAAAGTTTCATAAAATTGAAATTTTTGCTACATTAAAGTTTTTTACGAAATAGTCAATTTTTGATTTTTAATTTGTAATAGCGCGAAAAAGTTGTCTTTTGGTATAGATAAGATAAATAAAAAATATAAAAAAAATATTAGAGTACATCTTGAGGTGCCTCAAGGACGTTTAAGTTTCATAAAAAACACACTATTGCAGCTTTTTAAGGATTTTTGTTTGCCTTGATTATGAAATAAAAAGCTTTAAATAAGCGTTGTCATATGAATAAAAGTATAAAAACAGTTTTACTATTGATATTGCAGGGCACTGAATCGTCGCCGGAGTGGTTGTTGTTGAGGTAAGGAGAAAATTTCTCAGTGTCCGATGGCAAGGACAGAGCTGATTTCAAATCAGTAGCTTTGTCGAGTTCAGTTGAGATGGCGTCTGCGCTCCGTCTGTTGTGAAACTGATTAACGTAATTGATTTGTTAGTTTGTGCACTTGTGTGATTGCTGTGAGTAGAAATGGCTCAGTCTAAATTAATGAAGACAAAACAAATATCGGAGTTTTATTTTTGGGAAATTTAGTGATTTGCTTGAAGTTGAACTCACTACTTACGAATATAGTTCTACTGTTAATTTAAACATAACCTCAATATTGCTTCAGAGAAGGATTCTTCTGTAAGCGAAATATGTGAAACTTTAGTTTCCATAATAGAACAAATATGATCAAGAGCTTCTATTCCCGTTGCTTCTTGCAAAAGAAATTCTCAAATGATAAAAGCTTATTATGCTAAATACATGAATTTATTAAAGTCTAAAAGCAGAAAAATGTTCAGATAAGTTTGATTCCAACCTCACAGAATTTGTAGAAGCTAGACATTTATTTGATATTGCTGACTTGTATAAGAGAAAAAAAAGTGCCAGTTATGGAAAAAAAAAGGTGCTAAACTATCAACGTTTTAACAAAAGAAGGTTATAGGTAATATTTATATTGATACCACAAGCGCGTTGAGGAAAAAGAAGCAAGAAAGAGTAAAGAACTGGAGATAAAAGTTAAGTTTAATAAAGAACGGACAAAAAATACTTGTGCATCAGAAACGATTACAGGCAACAATGACGAAGCTGAAAAAAAAGTGTTCTTTACAAAAAGAGGCAAACAAACCAGATCCATCAAATAGATAAGAGGAGAGAAAATTACAAGGTGCCTGTGTGGTTTAGTATTAAGTTAAAACTTTCATGCTCTTATGGTTCCAAACATCTTTTTAACCTTATCTCATATTCACGCTATCTCTCTAACGATCTCAAGAACGTTATAGACCAGATTATTCAAAGAAATGGGTGCTTTGTTGCTTCAGAAAATATCCTTTTGTCCATGCTAAGTGATGCATGTAAAATTCAAAGCGAACTTGGTTTATGACTTGTTTTAAAAACAAGAACAGAGAGTAAAGACAGAGTCGGGAAGTTTAAAGTTTCACAGATAAACTTCGATTACAAAGGACTACATCAACATGATCTCATGACTTGAAAAGGAAACTGAACCTTCCTTGCTAAAACATGTTTCCAGTGACTCTTTCAAAGACTTTATACAGAAGACATCTAAAGCTGAACCAAATTGTATAGCAGACTAGGTTATTGACTTTCCCCGGTTTCCTTGTCACATGCAAACAGTGGAAAGAGCTGCGAAACTGGTGGCCGAATCGGATCAAAATGTAAGTAGTTCGCAAGAGAAGAATGTATAAAGGCAAAAATTGACTCAAGTGTGAATATGCTAAAACTTAATTAAAAAAAAACAGTTTAATGCGGCAATGAAGCAGAAAAAAACATTTTGCAGCTGTAACATTTGTAATCATTAAGGATACAGAAGTAAGAAACGCAAAATTTAACATAATTTATTACTATTATTATACTTTGTAATAATTAATTTTTTCCAATTGTAATGCTTATGTACATATTTAATATCATCTTTTGTAACATTATATGAACGAAAAATTCATAAAAATATTTTATCAAAATTTATAATGTTTCAATTTTTTTACAAATTTCAAGCTTATTGCGGTTTTCAAGAAAATTTAATATTGCAACCCAATTAAAAAAAAATGTTTTTGAACCTAAAAGGCAGTTTTTTCGCGCTATTACCAAACTAAAATCTAAAAAAAAAAATGTTAAGGCCATTTTTATTCCATCCTACTGTCCATGCTTACGTATGGTATATTTGATCACCTACCATTTGATAAAACGTGAACAATATGTACTAATACTTTCTTTTTAAATTTTTGCTTCACTTTCTTTAAGCTGTATTTATTCTCACTGTATTTTAAATTTAGATATGTAACGTTTCAAAACAGAAAGTTAGCATTTATTTATTGAAAGGTTAATGAGAATAAATTTTTTATCTTAATATCTTTTATTAAATTTGCTTCTTTATTATAAACAATAAGATTTTTTATCTCATTTTATATCTTTTATACATGAATATTAACTTTTCAGATTTTTTTTATAATAATGATTTTTTTCCGCTATAAATTTAGGTATAGCACTAGATATATGAGTCTTTTACCTTTATGAAACACTTACGACAGTTTTTTAATATTCAAACATAGTCATAAATTTCAATTTAAATTAAAAGTGAATATCGTTATATACCTTTAAGAAAAATAATCATTTAAGAACAAAACGGCATTTTCAATTCTTTTTGAAATTTTTGATTATGAATTTCTTGCTAAATAATTTTTCCAAAGGAATTTCTTGTTTAATTATTTGCTTAATGAATTTCTTCTTTTATAATTTTTAATCATAATATTTAATATAAATTAATACACAATTTAATTAAATTATAATACACAAACATAGTATTTATATACAAACATAGAAAAAAAATTTCGAAATGTACCAATACTCGCTTAAATACGCATTCAGATTCCGTAGTGTTCTTCAGGTAAATTTAGATATTTTTATTGATTAACCCTTTAGATACAGATCATTGCATTTAGAACGGATTTAAAATTTTGGTGGAAAGGTTTATGGACAAAAAAAGTTTTATTACATTTATTATCATAAATAATGAATGAAGTTAAATAAAGGTTTTTCAACGAAATAAAATCATCATCCGTAACTAAGGCAAAATGGCTGTATGACGAGGCTTGACCATAAAATGTACTCAAAGGGTTAAATCATTGGCTCACAAGTTAATATAATCAGAGACTTTAACATAATACAGCAAATTCATTTCTCTTTTGCACAAAATGATTATAGTTAGTCTACACCGTACAGGAATAAGTAATTGTTTAAGGGATAATTAACATGTTTAATTAATTGGTATCTCGAAATTTTCCCATTATACTTACCAATTATTTTCGCTTAATCTGTTGTTCATCAGGAAAATAGTCAGCAAACGTCTTTGTAAGCTTTTGAAGAAAATTTAAAGAATTATAAAGTTTTGAAAAATGGTGCTCAGTGTTAAATAAATCACAAAAACTTTTGGCGATATCTCAGAATCTATAATATACTTCTGAAATATTTTTTATTAAATTAAAGAATATGATTTTGCTACACAAATGAGTGAAATAAATTTTGAAATAAAAAAAAGATATTAATATTTTTTTACTAATTTTTAAACAGACCTACCTACTTGTGATAAAAATAATGAATTGTAGCACAGTAAAATTTTTACATGAAAGCACAGCTGTGAAACTCAAATATAGAAATTCTGAAAATTACTTGCATACCTGTAACAATTTTTGAAATATTTGGAAAAAATGAAAAATTCCCACTGTCTATTGGAAACGCCTTGACACGCCTACTTGTTGAAAGAATGCATATTATTTCTAATTATTTCTTTCGATCCACTCGTCTTGAGAATTTTAACTATTGTTATAAATATAGTTAAACAATATGACTATTGCTATATTGTTAAACTATGTTTGTTGTTTAACTACTGTTATAAAACAGCCATTGTATAATATGCAGATCGGATTATTTTTATACAAAGAAGGTGTTGAAATAAAGAAAGTGAAATTTCCTCCCTTATCAAAAATAAATATATTGGTATAAAAGATGTGGAATATTAAGAAGAATTTCTTTTTAGAAGAAAGAATATTTTTGTTGCTGAATTATAAATTTTAATGAATCATTTATATTTTATTGTTTTTCTTTCTAAGATTTAACAACCAGTGACTAGATGTACAGGTAAAGTATAGCTATTAATTTTTAAATAAAATTTGAGCATTAGACTTATCGTTTAATTACTTTAGATTTCGTTAGACATAAGGATTTCAAAAAAGTGCAATAAAAACTGTCTATTTATAAATAGCAATCATATTTAATTACAATTATTGTTTTTCATATTAAAAAGCATTTTTTGTCTAGGAATTAAAACGAATCCAATATCATATTTATTAAAGATGTTCTGTTGGTTGGAATTATAATCTTATCTGAGCTTTAAACATGATTTTATATTTTTCTGAAATGTGACATTAAGACATTCTAGCTCAAAAACAATAAATAATGGAATCTAGGATGAATAGCAGTCAACCAATTACCATAAAGCATGAAGGTTGGATCAACTATACAGTCAGATTCGAAACTATTGTGATTGGTAAAGAAATGCTCAAGTTTCCACTCAAAAATCATATATTAGTAGAAATTTCAAAATAAACATTCAAGCTAAAGATCAACCTGAGTCACGTTGGTAAATTTTTTAGAATTTCAGTGACAAAAAATGACAGAAATGTATTTTTTGCTTTTAGAATTTTGAGATTTACTTATATATGGTCTTTTGTGATATGTCTCAATTCATCAGAGTTTTAAGCAAACAAAATTGATTATAACATAAGAATTATTGCGAATTTTGGGATGAAATTTGTATACATATATAAAAAGACATACAGGATTTTATTATTGAAAAAAAAAGAAACACATCGATATCAGAAATGGGAAAATGCCTTAGATACTAATTAATTAACTATATTAATTGACACAGTTAATCATTTTTCCGATCTAAATAAACTTTTTTTCTTAAGTAATTTTATCGACACCAATTTTGTGAAGATGAGGTAATGGATAATGAAGTTACAGAGATATCTCATTATTATTGTTGACAACTGAACATCTGATTCAGCAACATTACAGAAATCTATATTAAAACACATCACAAAACAAATGTTTAAGCCTCTAGTCTGCTGATGGATTTGAAGCGAGGATCTATCACTTCTAATCGATACCGGTAGTTCAGCATGCTGCTGATTGCATCATGATCTCAAGCAAGGTAAGTATTGCTACATAATTATCATTTTGAAAACAAACTTTGAAGTATTTTTGTAAATATTTAATTTTGAATTACGTTAAGACGAAATTATACATTTAATATAGATAAGAGTTTTTCTTTTCAGAAGTTTTATGATAATTCGTCTTTGCAACAATTTAAACAAATTATTGCTGTTTAGATGCTCTTAGTTCGAAAATAAAATATGCACCAGATTTTTATTTGATTTTTATGTAGAGTTAAATCTTTAGAAGATTTTACTTTAAATTCATAAACCAAATCTTAAGATGTATCATATTTTCAAGAAGCTTTAAAGGAAAATTTCTCAAGGTTTTTTTAACCTTTCAAAATATTGCAAGATATCCCAGACGAAATTTTGAAAATGTTTATTAAAATATAAAGATAATGCAACATATTTCATTAAAAATTTTTTTATATAGATATAATAATTCTAAATGCTGTAATTTCATATCTGAATATATAAATAAATAGAGCTGTAAAAGTAAAAGGAAAATTATTATTAAGTATACATATAAATAAAATAATAATAATAATTTTTATAATTTAAAATTTATTTTTTTAACGATTTGCATTTTAATCTTTTTGAAATGTGGATATACTTTTAACTTAATGATATACTTTTAACAGCAGTTAATTCTACAAAAATTGTCAATGCATTTTTAAAAGGTGTTCAGCAATTATTTTTTTTCACGCACTCGTAATTTAAAGATGTGATACAGGGATAATAGTTAATAAAGATTCCCTCTGACAAAAAAATTATTATATTTTATTCTACATATCATGAAAAATTGGATAATAATAACTAAAATAATGCCCACTAATGTCTTAAAATAAATTTTTGTGGTTTTAAACAATTTAAGAGTTTAAATTTAAAAAAAATTAGTTTTAAAAAGTTCTTATTAGAAAATACCATATTTAAATATTTTCGTATTTGTTCGCTTCTTGAGAAAACGATTTACATTTTGTCCTTTATTTATTTTCCAATAGAGTATTTGAAGACAATTACATTTTTCATATTATAACACATTCTAAATGCTTAATATAACATTGCTATTTGTATGTGTTAATATTTAACAAAATTTAATGAATTTATCAGCATATATATTAAAAGAGTATATATTTTTTTCTTTTAAATAAATAAATTCATCTCCCACTTCTTTTATTATTTTACCACTAAAACTTTAACAGCCACAAATTGATACCATTCCTATTCGATAATCATGAATTTACACAACCCTTATCAAATTCTCTTCTTAAAATTATTTTTTTCGGAATTTAAAAGTGCTCTATCTATTCTACTATCAAGCAGTCTTTTAATCGTTTGGAAAACTTCAGAAAATTGGCTATCTTTCCAACCCTTAGGTTCTTCTAGACTTCATTTACCGTCCATTTTACTCACATTTGAACAGTCTATTCTATACGAGAACCATGGCTGACTCACCAGGAAAAGGAGACTAAAGAAGATTATAATATTAATCCAGTTCCCAATTCAGGAAACTTTTTCCTCCATTGTTTCCATCGCTCCGAGGAATAGGAGTATTTGCCTAAGGACAAGAGAAAGACTTCGCTTTCAGGAGTATTTATTCAAGATGTCGGAAAATCCCTAGCCCACTTGAGAGGTGTTTCAGTTTCTTGAATTTTAATGGATAGTACCAATTCCCATCTCGAAGGTACAGTGCTATTGCTTTTGCTTAAATTTTCGTGATGGAAAAAAAGAGATTTGCTAGAGTTTCCAATTCACCTTAAATATGATATATTATTTTTTGGAGGATTACAGTGAAGATTATCTAGCCATGTATAAATTACTATTGTGGAGGGAAGAAACTCTTTACAACTTCATTGTGAAATAGATGAAAAAATAGACTATTTCAGGAACAGTTATTTAATTATTTTCTAAGTTCTTCATTTAAAAAAAAAAAAAAAAAAAAAAAAAAAACGAAAATACACGACACTTACTTAGAATCCAATCCAATAATGATCCTCAAGAAGGATCATGGGAAATAAAGGAAATGCCATTTGTTGTATCAAAAGTGAAAGTAATAGAGTTATGTAACCACTGCACTATGATATACACTATGAACAGTTATTTAATTATTTTCTGAGTTCTAAATCCCCCCCCCCAAAAAAAAGAAAATATATGATATTCACTTAGAATATAATCCAATAATGATCCTCAAGAAGGATCATGGGAAATATACCTTGATGATAATAAGGTAACGCCATCTATTGTATCAAAAGTGAAAGTAATAGAGTTATGTAACCACTACACTATAATATAAATTTGTTTTAGAATTTTTGGTGCATTTTTTTATCTTGTAATAACTATTATAAAATGAAAAAAATTGAAATGTCCAGTACAATTTTTACACCAATTCTTTTTAATGAGAATAATATAATACATTTCTAAAAAAATATTTTGAAGATATTTTTTAATTTTACGCACGTTGAATCAAATGTGAAATGAATATAATGTTCCTTGGAGTAAAACTTACACAGCTAATAAAACACATTTCTTTAGAATTAAAGATATTTTTCTCTTATTAAATCTCATGCATGACTTCTTAAATGATATGTATGTCGTATGATTAAAGAAGCCTGTTTTACTTGTTCATAATGAGATAAAAAAATCACACAAATATTTAAAAAAGTATGAAATATTATAATAAAATGTAGCAAATATTTCATCGGATAAAAGTATTCATACAGCATTATATAATTTATAAATTTACAAATCCAGCCGGATGATGTTCAAGAAAATTTTATGCATGCACTTCCATAAAAGTCTTATTTTCTTCCCTCAGCATAAAGCTGTAGACCTTCCAGAACACCACGAATGCCTTGATTGGCATTTACGAACAATAATTATGAAATATAAATATTTGACTACAATAACGAACGAATACGAACAATAGGTATGAAATACATATATTTGTACTTGAACAGTAAGACACACGTTCTATGAAGGAAGTTTGTTCAAAATTTAATAGAAATTTATAAATTTGTCAGAAGACTAAATATAAAATTTCGTTTCTAACTTAAAATGCTGTTAAGTATCATATTTTGAGACAATCAGAAGGATAGATATATCAACAAACACAATGTCTTTTTTTCAACTCAGGGAAATCTGAAAAATGGAAAGTCATCAAAATCTGGAGTTTATATCTTTTGACGATTGCAATACCTCCAAATGTCGAATATAAGGAAATAAAAAGTTAATTAAATAAGCTATAAAATTATTGATCATGACAAAGCATTCATTTAGGAATTTTTTATTTTATTTTAACCAATAAAAGATAGATAAACTAATTCGTAGCAATTGTTTTTAATTTAAGTAAGTAGTGAATTTAAAACAAAACAAAGTGGTTTTGCATTAATATATGAACACGTTTTAAAACATATTTGCTTCATAGTGAGAACAGATGAAAACAGTTTCAAAGCAAATCAGAAATATTTTATTGCAAAAAAAAAAAAAAAAAAGTTAAATCATAGTTTTTTTTTTCTTTGAAGAAAAGTGATTTATCATTTATTTCTTGATATTAAAGATAGTTTGTGGAGACTAAATTAAACAAGCACTTGATCAATATGAGTATTTCTAGAAATACGTTCCCATCTTTGGAAATAAAAAAGTATATTATACTTACACTCGTTCAATCATATGTCGATGCCAAAACAGAGAAAATAACCTTCAACAATAATTTATTCTAGGAAGATTGATAGGGACTAATCCTTTTATTGCTGTCAAAGTATTGTGAATATTCTTTATGTTCATGAAGAACTCTTCTGTTTGTTTATTCTCTATCTGAATATAAATAACCTTGCGCAAAAGATGATTCATTGTTGATTGTGTCATTTAAAATAAAAGATTTGTATTTCATTTTCGATAACCAATATCATCATAATCTTATAAAATCTGCTTCGGTATAATAACTAGAAAAGATGTGTTCTTGATGCGAAATCATCAAACTCCTGAGTTAATTATGCATCTTCTTGTCCAATAATCTTTATGAATAAAATAAAAAAAATGTTGCATTATATAAAAATGATGCTACAAATCTGTAATACTGCTTTCTTGAACAGTTAATTTTGTAATAAGGAAGAGAGTTTTACAAACATTTTAATTGTTGCTGAAATATATGATATTTTTACTGATGGAGCATGGCATTTTTTGCTATGTTAGATGTCATGCTCCATTGACAAACACATCCATCATTTAGTGACTTCGGCTAGAAAATCGGAAGTTCTAGAAATTGCTTGAACTTTGGAAACATTTCGATTATGAGTAAAGATACGATATCCTTCTATAAGCTTTATTACACTGTTATCTTGAAATTCAAATTGTTTTCATTATTTCATTAAATAATTAATCGTATGATTTTCTTTCAAAGTGAGCAGTTAAAGAAGAGTGATCTTGTTTAATATTTGTACAATTTACAAGACGAATAAAAAAAGGAAAAATTTCAATGCAATATAGTGAAAATTAGGTGACACATGATTAGAAAGTAGATTCACATTTCTAGTAAAGCTGTGATGTTATGAGACTGATCTCTATCAGAAAAGTTCATATACTCGATAAACGGAACTTAAATAAGGCAATTAAAATAACACAACTTTAATTCTGACAACTTGGCGGAATCATAGACATGAAGTTATACCCAAATGATTTATTTGAAATTAAATCTAATCAATATTTTCAGCGAACTAGCTGATCGCTAGGGGTAATCTCGATTAATAATAAAGATGAATATGTTTGTGCATGTGTATGTCTATATGTTGATAACTACCAATATATATATATATATATATATATATATATATATATATATATATATATATATACTTTGGTGGATAAAAATGTGCATTTCAGACTCCGTTTTTTGAAATTTTAATAAGAAATATAATTAATTAAAATTAATCGAAATCTGTATAATCACGATAACTTCCGAAAACATTATAGCACAAAAATGATTTTTATAGCATCTTAATATTTAAAAAAAAATTATATTTTTTTATAAAAGCAATTCTTTGCCGTATAAATAAATTTAGAAAAACATTTGAAGTTTATTTTCTAATAAGAAAGTAAGAATTCTGAGCAAATACTAAACGTATCACAAATGTTAACACAAAAATTTTAAATAAACACTAAATTTTTTGATAAACGCTACTATTAAATTTGCAGATTTTTTTAAAAGCAAATTATTATCCTGTTTTTAAAACAAATCATTATGGCAAAGCCGAATTTAGAAACACAAGTGATATATTTGGTTGATTCTTGGAAAAATTTGAAGAAATTTTAATTTATATTCGAAATATTATCAAGCTAAAGAAAAAATTGCAAAATTCTTTCTTCAGTTTGATAAAAGCTAAATTTTATGTTGTTTTCTGTAAGAAATTAGCTTATATTGATAAAAATCTTGAAATAGGAGAATGTATCCATTCATTTCTTTACAAATTGAGAGAAAACAAGATAAATGCTTAATAAAATGAACAAGGCATAAATATTCTAAAATAGTATAAATTTATATGTCCATCAAAATTTGATGCTCAAAAATATTTCGCTAAAGGTGCCATTAAGAAAAACGTAGTTGAAATATTTAATTAAAAATTTTAGCGACCTTTCGGAATCATCTAGTCGCCAGAGACTTCCTGTAGTTACTGCTACGTTCATTGGTGACGAGGTGGTCAGCTGTACACAAGAAGTCGCTTGAGACGGCTAGTACTTATAATAAAGATGAAGGTGTGTTTGTATTAGCACTCTTTAGGTTAGACCATTTGGCCAACAACTGCCAAATTTGGTACACATAAACATGCACACTTTGGGAATGACACCTCGAAGCAATTATTTTTTTGACATTTTAATTAATTAAAAATTACGTTTATTTTTGGCATTTTCCCACAATAACGTTCGAAGATATTAAAGTAAAAAATCAATATTTGGCAATATTTTAAGAATAATTTTTTGCCTCATTTTTAAACTTTGCTACCTTGAGGCTCTAACCGTTTCCATTGTTTCATCAGATACTTCTTACTTAGTTTACAAGACTTTTTTTTATTGAAAGTGATGTTATAATATCTCGAAAGACATGTCTCCTTCAGGATTAATAGTATTGTGGCCAACGATGGTCCTTCGGACTCAAACTTAGTACCCGCCAATGCTGTTGCGGCGGATCAGCTATTCAGTTTCTTCCATGTGCCTTTAAGAAGGGTCGGAGTAGTCGTTTGTGATTATATTACCACGAAATTTAAAAGATAGATGAACCGTATATTCACGTTTTTAATAGCGCTATGATGTTATATGACTGTCTTCATTAGGAAGGTTTATATACCCGATAAAAAGCTTAAAAAAAATAGTTAAAATCACAGTGTCACATTCACACAATTTAGAGGAATTCTATATTCCTCTATATATTCATCTCTATATTCCTCTTTATACACATATAGGAAAGTAATAAAGGTCTCTGAAATTGTTAATCATGTTTCAGTCTAAATTAGCAGTCTTGTAATTGCCATAGGAATTTTAGACATCATGAGAAAAGGAAACCCACGCTTTTTGCTTTGTCTCATCCTTGTAATGTAATGTACTAAATGAGGGTCACCTGTTTACAGCCTGATTTAAGGGCCTTCAAAAATTGTATAATATAAAATGTTTCCTGTCAGTGTTTCCTCCTTCCTCTAATTTGTTGAAAAGTTTCATGAACTGTAGCTTTAGAAATTGTGGAGACAAGATAATTATGTTTCGTGCAATAAAGGTTCATGAATTTCATTTATTCTACTAAAAGTCTAATTCTCCAACTTTGTCTTATCCAACAATGTTTATCAGCCTAAATCCTACAGATACGAGAAGCAAGGGTATTTTAATAAAACTATTTTATAATTTCCGTAAGCAGAATCTTTGACAGTTTATCTCTTTTTCTGTGATAGTTTTCATTGTTGGCGCGCTATATGAGTACAATTTCATTTCGGTGGGTGTTGCGAATTACAATTATTCACATAGCAAGTAATAAAAACGTACAAGAAAAATTGTTTTTGGCTTAAAACGAAGTAAGAGTAACGAATAATATTTATATTCTTGCATGTACTGATAAACTTATGCAAGAAAAATGTAGATATTTTGTGATGTAAAAATACATCAGTATGTATAATCGATTCCACATAAGTTCACTAAACATAGAGGGTCATCTCATCCTTTGCCGTCTATAGATGTACGAAAAGACGGCTTTGGTCACTGATATATATTTTTAAACTGATTGAGGTGTAAAATTATACTATGTAAGGGTACCACATAGTGGCCATGTAGCAAATGCAATGTTACTTTATGGTTAAATTCTATAAATAATTATTTCATGAATTTTTATGTTTTGCAATGTAATGAGAGGTATCAGTTTTGCTTGAAATATCATATTATTGTACGTAGTAGATTTTTAGAAATCAAGGAATGAATGTTCATGATGATGTAGAAATACATCAATATATATATACTTTTTTGGAAATTGAAAAACATTCTTATGTGTTATTTTTTGTGAAAAACATTCTTATGTGTTATTTTTTGTGAAAAACATTCTTATGTGTTATTTTCAGATTAACTATACCCATTTCCAGTTTGATTTCAAATTTTGTTAATAAAAAATAAAAACAAAAGAATTTAAGGGCTGAATTTAAATAATCGGATAAAGGCTGTATGTTATAATTAGAAATGAGGTTAAATTAATGTCAATCCACAATGGCCTATTGTACTTCAGATGCATAATATGTTGAATCAATCATCCTACCATGTAAATATACATTTTCTTTATTTTCTCAGAATACATTTTTAATATATTTCAATTTAAATTCTGTGAACATGCCTTGCTTAATACTTTAATACGATCAATACTGATTCACAAGGCTTCACATAAAATTTATTTTATTCAGGACAAAAATTACATTTTTATATTTCTTCACCCATTAATTCAAGATTTTCTTTTTTTTTTTTTCCTACGCTCTTTTGAAAGCAGGGAGAAGTTTGTAACTTTAAATTTTTGCCAAGATATAAGAGCCAAGAAAAAGAAAGGAACGAACTGAGTAGTAAATACAAAAATAAAGGCTAGAAAAATCAAAACATCTTGAAAATCGAAACTGGTTCTGGATTTTATTCTTCCGCCTTCTATCTGTACTGAGCACTCGAGATGAAGAGGGTTGAAAAGGCTTTCTTGGCCCGGGAAGCTGAATCTTGTTTGCTTTTTCGCAGCCGTCCCAATCACTCGGCTGATTGCTGGAAAAGTCTGTTAAGCTTTATTCTGCCGAGGCTGAAAAGCTGGAATCAACTCTTGAAGAAAGTTTTCTGTCTTTCTTCAATCAAAAGGGAAAGAAAAATAAGAAAGAGCGAAAAGGGAAACTTTTTAATGTTGAGGAGCAAATCAGATTGTTAGTGATTTGAGTTTTTTTCTTAGTTTTTCTTCGTTGTTGCTTGAGATACGCTATTAACACCTGTTGAAGATATATTTTATTAAACAATTTATTTATTTGAGAATGCAAATTAAAGAAAAAAATATTTACGGTGCCGATAAACGAAATCCATACATATATAAGAAACTGCACAAAATAATATGTTATGAATCACAAAATAAACATACGTAAAATATTTGTACCTAACACAATGTTATAAGCATCAAATAAAATACACATCAATAAATTAATTGAAAGATCAAACACTGAAGGCATTAACATAAAAAGACATATAAAAGGCTTAAAACATAAAAAGACATATAAAAGGCTTAAAACATAAAAAGACATATAAAAGGCTTAAAACATAAAAAGACATATAGGAAACATTAAAATTTCCGGAATCTGTGTTAACACTAGAACTAACGATGTTAAATATATACTTAGTCTTGTCACACTCGTCAAATTGACGGGTTTTTGATCATCATGGTTTTATTTGTAACTTTTGGCTTAGCCTTTGTAAATAAAAGAATATAATTTAACAAAAACACCATGTAATACATAATAATATAATATATATTATTCACATATATAAGTGATATTCATATATCATAAGTCGTATGATAATCTATTAATTATTAATGAAAAAGAAATCAAGAAAAACAATTTGTATTTGCATTTATAGGATATCCAGTTAGAGCTTTTAGTTTCAAACTGAATCATAATTGGATTAAATAGATCCCATTATAACGGCTGCCAAACACTTTGGATTAGTCAATATAATTTCATCTGAAAAATGTGTCTCAATTTTCTCTAGGGAATGTTTGAAAGCAATCTATAAACGAATGTAAATATGTATCATAAAAACATCATTGCATGGATGATCCACAAAATATTATAAACTTTGAAATTGTTAAAGCCGTCATTTTGACGGGTCTTGGTAAAAATAGGTGTATGTCATACTAATTATGGAAATTTAAATGGCTGAGTGGAAGTAGAATAGGAATATATAATTGTTCTTATATTTCATTAAAAGTCGTCATAAAGTTCTAGAACAATGCATAAATGATATTAAAATTTTAAGCATGAAATTTGAAAAACGTCAGAATGATGGTCTTAGTAGTTCTAATGGTAATATTCCTCCTATGTGGCTACCAAAAGAAACTTGTTAGTTTACAATTAACATTCACAACATTGCTTTAAAGTAAAAAATAGCCACTACGAGGTTTGAATCTTACATTCCATGTTAAATATGAATTTCAAATTTGTTAATAAATATTTTTTAAAAAATGACAGAAAACAAATTCAGCTGGGCACTGAAACAATAAAACGTCAGGAAATTGAAAAAAATAATCTGATTGTTTACATAATTGTTTTTAGAGCAGGATACTGCATGCATACATTTAAGCCTTATGAGATAGATTTATATGTTATTTACATTTCGACAAAGGGGTTGGCCAACATTAACGAGCAGGGACCGAATGAAGTCCCAAGCACATATTACAAATATTTTAATTCTATATTGAAGAAAGATTTTCAATAAAATTAAATGCCATTAAAATAAATGTCATACAGAAAGCAATAAATCTTCTTAATATTTTTTAGAAAAATAGAAAACAAACTATTAGTCCTATAAAAAAGTTTACAGATTTATTTTTTTATTTTAGTTAATATTGTGAGGGCGTTTGAAATCTGTACTAATAATAGAGAAAAATGCAGGTCTCAGTGTGTATAGGATGGAGCTCTGCAGATCAGAAATTTTGATTTAGAAGTACCAAATTTGGTAGAAATATGCATTACAGGGCGAGGATGTGAATTCCAAAGCAAAGTTTTGGAAATTTAAATAAGAATTTTAATTAATTAAAATTAATGAAGGTTTTGATGTTTTCTATGGTAACATAACTTTTTAAGAAAAACTATCGTTTTAATGATATTTATTTAATTGTCTTGCCAATAATTTCTGAATTTCAAAAATTCTTAAAGGATATTTTGAACAAAATTTTTAGTAGCAGATTTCACTTTTTCTGTGAAATTTAAACCGTTTATTATTGTTTCGACAAATATTTACCCACGTAATTTTCTTTCTTTGATAAAAGCAAAGGAAAAAGAAAGATTCTGTTACTTAGTTGTGTAGTTTATAAGAAATACAGTTACAGTACGCAAAAGTCAGAAGAAAGATTAATTGAATAAGTACAGATTTGATAGCAGTATGACACACCTGTACTTGGTTCAATAAGGTTACTTCACGTACACTAACTATGACTAGAACGGATGTAATGCTGTTAAAATAACATGGTATTTAACAGCATTACTTTAATATTTTGATAGTTAAAAATATTTTATTTAAGGAATCATGAATATCAAGGTATGCATTGAAATTAAACACAAGCAAGTTTTACGAAGATGCTTATTAAATAAAAAAAATTCTAATCGTTCTTTATTAAACCAGTAATTTTCAAATAAAATCAATAATTCATTAAAGTTGATTAGAGATCTCAATTCAAACTGTTGGACTCCAATTCAAAAAGGATAACAAATTATAATTTTGATCTGACAAAATAAACTATGACAAGTTTTTTTCATTGTTTTAATAACTTTACTAATCTCTATTTCTATCTCTGTTTCTACTACTAGTAAAGCTGAATTTCTGTGTGTTATATGTTAGCGATCTACTGAACAGGCCGTTTGGCTCGAATTACCAAATATATATACTTTGGAGGGTAAAAAATGTGCAGTTTGATGGGACGTTTTGAAAGTTTAATCAAAATTTTATTATATAATGCATTAATTAAATTTAAAAAAAATATTTTAAACTAATAACAATCTAATACTCGTATAAATTTTTCACGAATTTTGGAATTTTTTCAAAATCTTTGTTGCCTAGTTCCCTTAGATTGCATCATTTACTTAAAATAACATCGCTTTCATATTTTTTATCAAATACTTAATTACCCAATTTTTTTTCCATCGCTGAAATCTAATGAAGAAGAATCTGTTTAGCATGTATAATTTACAAGAAGGATAAAAAAAGTGGAGTTACAATACTGAGAAATTTAAAAAAATAGATGACCACCACATTTACTTTTTTAATAATGTTTTGATATGATGAGAATGGTCACCATAAGAAAGGTTCATTTCCGTAATGAAAAGAATATATTACAACATTTACAACAAGACGGTTTTAATGAGTGGCAATTACAATTGTATAAAAATATATAATAGATATAATTCTTCAATTGTAATTAAATATATCTATAATTAAATTTAAATGGAATTAAATGCAACTAATATCTCCAGCTAATCAATAATCAGCTCCAGTCGACAATGGTGGCTAGTAGTTTAACTCAATTAATAATAATAAAAATTAATTAATGAATTTATATCATAATAAAAATGAACTGGAAAAGTCATTGCTATTATATTTTCCTCACATTTTGGTTCTTAAGTCAAATCCATTTTTAACTGCTAATTTGCTCATTTTTCTTATCCAGAATTTATAGTCCACATTTCAGAGAAATGCGTTTGTGTGTCTGTATAAACAAATCTACTAATATCTGTCTCTACCTCTGTCTCTATTTCTAATCGAATTAACAATAAAAATGAATATGTTTGTAAGTTTTGACGCTCTACAAGTAGGATTGTTTGACTTACAGCTACCAAATTAGGCACATGTATACTTTGAAGATCGTGAATATGCACTTCAAAGCTTTTGTTTTTTGAAATTTTAATTTATTAAAAATTAAGAAGAATATTGGGTTTTTCTTGCGATAACTTTTAAAGATAATATCATTAAAATATAAATCTTGCACAGTTTCAAAATTGAGATTCCATTTTGTTGAAATTACTTTAACTTCTAAGATTAAAGTAATTTCAACAAAATTTAATAGTGTTACACTATCAGCTCTATCAATAACACTTGACAATCCATGAAACATATAGCTGTATTCATGTAAGTGAGGATCTATTCGAATAATGTGTTACTTAAGCTTATTTAAAAACTCATACTTTCTTCAAATTGCTATTACAGCATTTCTTTGCAAACATTTATGTTCATTTGGTGATAACTGAGTCATTCGAGACTTTCAAAAATGCCGGTCTGCATTTTACTGGTTTTCGTTGAGATTTAAAAACATATTATATCTATTTTGTAACCTACACTTTTAGTCACGTAAAAATTGAAATAAGTCCTTTTTCTAATATTTTGTGGGAACAGTTTTTTTTTTGTCATGTTCCATTCAAACAAAATCTTTTTTAAGATTATGTAGAATTAGTCATAAATTTCGAGTCTCAATCTGAGATATTAGTTGAAAATGCTTAAAATATTAATCCTGTTGTCGCTGAAGAAAAGTTTTTCCTCCATTATTTTTATCATTGAAAGAGGTAAAGTGTTTATCTAAGAATAAGAGCCCCAGGAATGTTTATTCAAGACATTTCTTTTTTGTCTTCAAGAGTGTTTCTGTCTCATCGAATTTCACTAGCATCGAAGGATGAAGGCGATAGAAATTTTATATTTGAGTTTCCATAGGAAAAAAGTTTAAAATATTATTCTCCATCAAGTTCGTAGAGTGTTTAAATAGGAATATCTATGGAGTATTTTCGAGTTATAATGGGAAAGTAATTGAAGGAATCACATTAATATGCGGTAAATTAATGTATATGAATTAAAGAGTCTTCATAATTTGAAGTGATTTAAAATTTTGGAAGAATTGTGAGAATATAAGAATTAGTAAGTATCAGGAAGAATTCTCAATAATTCATTAGCTAATTTAAACCCTTCAATACCAGTTTTTTCTTTTCTAAAATTAAGATAATTTAAGGCTCTAATGGTTCAAATAAAGTATAAATTGGTATATTCTTTCTAAAAAAATTAACTCTAGGTGCAATTTTTGAGGTGGGTCATATGTGTCCTAATAGTCTTTTTAAATGGGACACATGTGTCCTATCGAGATTGAGGTGACCATATAAAACACAGTGAAATATTGAGTCCCTAGTTTTTATAATACTTAAAAACAATTTTATTGCAAGAAAGCTCTTATCAGTTGCATATGCAACATTAATTGTGACATTTCTATATATGATACATTGCAAAAAAGTTTTTGCAGAGTGCAACTTTGATCATGGAACAAACAGTTTTCGTTCGGGTTTCCTAATTATTAATTACTAGGATGAAGTTAAAAACTACTAAGACATGAATGTAATCACAGGAAACCATTGGGACATACACTTCAATAAATTCCCCACTTACTTATCGTTTCGGATGATAAAAAAAATATCAGAGGGGCATATATCTCCCGGTGGGGCCCAATGGGTCAAAGCAGAAAAACACGGGTAAAATCTTTTTTTACTCTTAAATATCACATTAATAAATTAAATATTTGCGAGACAAGTTTAAAAAATGTGTTTAAATAATGTATTATGTTTAATATAATTTAAGATAATATATTCGCTTGGTCGAAAATTTTGGAATTATGAGCCAACATTAAATTAATATCAAAGTTAAGGAAATCTAAGAAAATTCTAAAAATGTATTACAATGACAGAGTAAATGATTTTTTGTCTTCTTCCTAGGCTGCAAGAACACAATTAATCTATTTTTTAATACCCATGTTAAGCTGTTTATCAACTCTCATCAAAGCGAATCTTAGCTAATAGCTTCACTAATTATTTACGATATTAACAATTTTACACTGTCAATACTCTTTTAAGAATCAAATTAATTATTTTTTTTGAGATAAAATGTCCCAGCTCTTTATCCAGAATCGAAAGTCAAGTTCACGTCAAATGTTTTCAATTACAAAAGGAAGCATAAAGATTTTCTTTTATTTAAAACATTAATTACGTTTCTTCAGTATTTATTAATTAATATTTAATAAATTGAATGGTGAGGGTATATATATTTTACACTAAATTCTTCAATATTTAATTTGTTTATTTCTATAAATAATATTTAAGAGAATCGGAAATGTTAATAAAAATGTTTCATTACAGAGAACAAAATGAATGAACTTAAATAATAAATAAAATTAACATTACCTAATAAGCTAAATTAATTTATTTTCTTGAATCAATCGCAATCTCAAAAAAAGAAAGAAAGTAAGAAATTGATTTTCAGATTCTATTATACGAAAAAATATCAGCTTTAAATATTATTTTGAGTTTTGGACTTTTTATTTCAGCATGATTTTGTTCGGACAATTGAATTTTAAATGCATGAATAAATAACAAATATGAAGCCATCTGTGAATTTGTTTAATTTGACAAGATTCAAAATTTTTTAAACAATGTATCTTTTTGCCGAAATTAGTATATGCTTGTAATAAAAGAGAAGGTGGTAAAAAAGAAGGTGTAATAAAAGAGAATAAAAGAGAGGATAAAAGAAAAGAGAAGGTATGCATTTGCATTTTGTAGGACGGATTGTGAAAATTAAATGTATTAAATTTGGCACATATAAATTTTGGTAAGTAGAAATATACATCTCAGATCAATTTTTTGAACATTTTTATTAATTAAAGTTAAAGCGAAATTTTAGCATTTCCACGCTATAATTCTTATAAATGTGATTGTACAAAACTAATTTTTAAACAATAACAAATTTAAAAAAAACCGAATAATTTTTCATATTTTTAAAATTAAATCTAAAATTTTATAATTTTATAATCTAATAATAAAATAAAATCTAATTATTTTTTTTTGGTTTATTGCTCAATTTTAATAGATATATTAAAGATACGAAAAATTTGAGGCATCTGAAAAATATGATAAAATTTCATTTGCAATAAAAATGAATTCAAAATGATATCTTACTTACTCTATAAAGAATATTTACACCAAATTATTTTTAAATGTGGACTTTTTCTCTTATTTTTAGTGAACTTAAACCCAGATGTTTTTAACATGCCTATAATTTTTATTCGACCAGAAGAATGTATGCAAAACAGTCTTCACAATGTCTTAAAAATTCGAGCTGCAATTTTTCAATTCACGCGAGAAAAGAAACTTTTAATAGAAATTTACTGATGATTCTTTAGTGAATATTTTTGATTCTTATTGAAGGCATCACTCATTTGGAAATAAAGTAAATTTCTTTCATACTTAAATTACACGATCGAACTATTTGACGCAGCTCAATTTTTCAAACGTTTAGGGAAGAAATTGCAGTCGAAATTTTGACATTTATCTAATGCCTGGATAGAATAAGATTTTTTTATTGATGTACATATAAATGTTGTATTTAAGCTTCTACTTACTAGTTAGAACGGAAAATTCTGTTATTTTTGGAAGCAATGGATTAATATGATTAGATATCTTATATCTTCCTCATTACTATTAATAAAAATACAAATATATGTCTGTGTGTCTGTGTTTTTTGGTGTTCATGTTAGCACAGATCCTTAAATATACAACTAAAGAAAAATTGAGATTTATATTTTGTAGTTTCAAAATGTCCACCTACTTAATATTTTATATGAAATTTTGAATATTTTAAAATAATACAAAATATATTTTTTTCTTTTTGTAACTTCAGGAAATATTGTTTCCAAAAATTATTTTCACACCAACTTAAAATTTAACGGTCATTATGCATTTTCATGTAGATAATGAACAGGAAAATGCAAGGGTATTTAAAAATACACTTTAAATGTTTATTCAAATGTGAAGTTTGAAGTTAATTTGTTAAGGAATCCACGAATATAAAATTATGCGTGAAATATTCAAATGACATTTAAAAAAAAATAAATGTCTCCATGGTCGTCAAAGGCTGGCAAATTCGATAAATTATATTTTTGATAATTTTCGTTTCTAAATAAGTTTTGTTTTGTCTTATTTCATTTATAATTAAAGCAGTCATATTGATTTATTAGAATTTTTAAATGTAACTTAAAATCTTAAACATTTTTGTCCTTTCTTATATTTCTTTTTCATTAATTTACTCTAAAGTGATTTAGAAATACAAAAAGAGTAGTACAGTAGACTCCCGATTATCCGCACCGGCCGCACAAAGTTTTTTTTTTTTCTTTCTGATTTTTTCAAAAAGGTGCAGTTTTACAGTTATGCTTTTGTAATTACATAATACATTACAGTATTAAAACAGTACATATGTATTAATTTTTCTGTGCATCCTTGACGCCTCTCGTAAGTACAAAGCACTTTTCTGTTTTCATTCACAAAATGCATTTTAGGTTAGTTTTGAGTGATATACTAAAATATTAAGCGTTAGTTAAACATTTTCTGCTGTTCATTTTATGTTTTATTGCATATAAAACGATTTTTCAAAGTTGGAATGACTGTTTTCTCTTTTGCTATACCCATTTTGAGCTTTTTTCGGATTATCCGCAATTTATCCGCGGCGGCCGGGCCACCCAATTCCGCGGATAATCGGGAGTGTACTGTAATTTTTATGGAATGCAAACATATCAAATATAACATTTAAAGATATGACTAATGTTGAACAAAAACACGATATATTATAAGCATTATTAGTGGGAAAAAATGCAAAATTCTAAAAGGAAAGGCAAAGAAAAATTAAGATATGAAAACAAATGACTTTTTAGATTTCAGATAAAGAATATTGAGCTAATTTCGTTCACTAGATATATTTCTCCAGCATCACAAAGATAAACAAACTTTTATTTAAGATTCTATCAGGTATGCAATCATCCAAATAATACTTTTTGTTAGAAAAATTACATGAATTCTTCCTTTCGTCGAGCCGATTGCAGCTCCTTTTCGAAAACTGTAGAATCACTTTATTTTCTCATTTAATTGATTTATCCATGTGGAAATCTAAACTATTCATTTTATCCAACTTAAAGATTGGTGGAATGTGTAGATTTTGTTTAAGGCGGCAACCTTCAGAAAACAACATTCTTTTTCAGTCAGAAATGTTGTAACGTTCCTTAAATTAATAAATGGTGTTAGATGTGTATAATACAATCGAAGTAAGGAAAGACAAAAATAAAACAATAAGAATCAATAAGCATTGTATAAAAGCAATAATCTGTTACAATTAAGTAATAACAGTAATTGTTATTAATTCTCTCACTGTATTAAAATTAATAAGTAGATATTATATAATAAGAATATGACTTTTTTATGGTTAGATTTTTTTTTAAAAAAATATATTGAACACAAAAGTATTTAAAAAATATCTTATTAGATGTTTACGGAATATAATTCATCATTTTTTATGAAAACTTATCCTGAAAACTAATTTATACCTTATTTATCTTCATTAATTTATTTTTTATTTATTATTCCATTTTTATAATAAAGAGCAATTGATTTGAAATTATTGTAATGACTTTAAACTATTTTATTTTAGAGAAACGTGATATCATAATATTTTTGAATGTTGGTTTGAATTTCATAAATAGCGTTTGCAACATTTTCTAGTGCTTTGAAACTCTAATTTATCTATTGAAATGTGCTTAAAAATTAATTGTAAACTTTATCGAATTATACAAAAAATAATAATAAGCGCATAATCTCATTTTCAATGTTTTTTTTACGTCTTCTTTTGTTTATATTTTAAAAATTTTATCGCAATATATCGATTTATATATATAGAAGTATTAAAATATACCATTAACAGAAACGCTTTTCCAGTATTTTTAAAAATTATTAATAATGTTTTGGAGCTCAAATGACACCAAACGCTTATTAAGGACTTTTATACTTTTCAAAATATTTTTCTTAATTGTGATTATAATATATTACACTCTGTATAAAGCAAACGAAATTCGACTAAGATTATTATTTTTGAATAAAGTGGTGATATTGAATAAATTGCAGTTTTGAGTTTATAGTGAAAATTTAATAAAGAAAAATGTCAATTATGATGCCATTTTTTGTTTACATCATTTCTACCTAATTAATAAAATATCATTAATGACATTTATAACAAAACTCCAAAATGAAATAAATTTAAAAAAGTAAATTGTGCTTAGTGAAATTATTTCTTCTTTTATAAAAGGTCAAGAAATTATTGGTATCTCTTTTGTCATCTCAACTAAAGAAATTACATAATTAGATTTGATAGATGATCGTCCGTGCCCAAAATGATTTTGAACAACTTTTCTGAGTTATTCTACAAATATTTGAACTTAATCATACTTCAACTCTAACCAGAGTGGTTTAGAAGCACATAAAAAAAATACACATTTCTGACTTTGTGTGTTTAAAAGTGCAAAGAAGTACCCGACTAGCATTAAAAGTTAATCAGTAGCGTTAACTAGGAGGTAATTACTTAGATAAATTATCTGTTTACTTAAGTTGAGCGTCAAAACTTCTGTATGGAAAGGGATTTTTTTAAATATTTTTTCTTCTTCTACGTGACACTAGCTTTTAAATGGGTAGAGAAAAATTGCCTTATAGGAAATATTTTTGTTAGACGGTTAAATTGGTTTAAAATAGAAAATGATAGATATGTTATATAATTTTGGCATATTGTTTAGTAAAACTTCAAGAAAGTATAGTCACTTTTTATCAGATCATTTTTTATATCAAAAGCTACTCTCCTCATTCATTTTTTTACTAATATTTGTTAGGATATTCTTATATGCATTAAAATAATTTCGAATATTAAGCTATTGTTAAGGAAAATGGACCTATCCTTATCTTTATAATCAAAGGTATTCGCATCAAACATTTATAACTCGGTCATAATATTTGTTTTTTAAGAACTTCTAAAGACGCTCAAATGTTTTTGATGTTGTGAGCAACATACCGTTTGAAAAAAGAAATCTTGTTTGGCACATTGATGAAAATGTAATTTTTATGGCACGCTTGTATATAGGCACACTCATATATAGATGATTTAGAAAATGAATTGTAATAATAATTTTCGCAGTAACTGTGTTGTGCCTCTGATTAATTGGAAATATGCAAATTGGAGAATTCTTGACGTAAGCTAAAAAGGCGTGTATTTCGCAGAGGGCTACGATAACATTAAAATAAAGCAATACGTCCACCGATTATACATCGGGATTCCATACGATGACTGCAACATTATGACGTCTTCTATTTAAAGGTAATAAAAGGCTTGCATCTCAGTTAAAAGTAAATATCACTTACATAAATTATTTTGAAAGAGGATAAGTGACTGCCCGTAAGATCCATCGAAGGAAATACATGGTTTTATTATTGTCTGAGACAATAGACATAAAAAAATAAGTTTACTCATTTACTTATTTTTTGTTTAACTAATCATCTATAGCCATCGTCTATATTGCTGAACAATTGGTTATACTTTATTTTAATTGAACTGAATTTCTGATTCCTAATTTGGTGTTCATGATTTCCTAAACAAAGTATTTTTCAAACATTGATTTGTGATTGACATTAGAGCGAAATTTTTAACACATAAAACGTTTTTAATGAGCTTTCAAATAGGATCAAGTTTCGTGACATTTTTCAAAATTATTATTTCTCAAGCAAATTGCCTATATAGTAAAGAAAATCTTTCTTTGTTAGTATTGAACAAGCGATATATTTGATCGATCGATATATGTTTAGATAAGCGAATTATATTTAGTATTGATAGTGACGATATATTTGATGACTCCTTGTGATTCCATTTTATTACAGCAATGTAAAGTAGTTTTGAAAATTAAGCAAAAGGTATTTTAAGAAATTGTCAAAATTTCAATTAAACATGACAAATAAATTGATATTGTTAACAAACTTTATTATGTCTTTGATTCTTAAAATTGTGTCCAAATAAATTTTGGAAACTATTGCAAAATAAAATTTCTGAAGTCTGACTTATTTTTTAATTAATTAAAATTCCAGAATTATTTTTTCGACTGTGCATTTTTGTCTTTTTGAAATTAAAAGTATTCTAAAATGAGAATTAATAAATACTTTTGAAATTGATATTATTTTAAATATATTTTTGTGTAAGAGTAAAGAGAGAAATATAATCCCGGCAAACTAACAGACCATTAATGGCGGTAAGTATATAGTTTATAGAAATAGCTCCAAGTACTTTAGCAGGAATTTAAAGCTGGATATAGCAGAGATATTGACAAAATTTCAAGTAACGAGGAATTTCACCCTCTAACTCTCATAATAGTCAAATAACTATTTTTCCAAAAAGTTTACTTAATGAATTGTACTACACTATCAATATATTGATCATCAACTCCACTACTCTATCAATATTAATAATTAGATACCTTTACTATGCTCTGAACCGTGAAAAGTTTGAATCCCATTCTGAAAATTAAGTGAACTAATTGCGTTTCAATGTCGTGTATCTATAATTCACAATTCATAATTCATCTCTCTTTGCATGCGAGGTGAGAAAGAATAACTGTTGACATTTACAACTCTATCAATTAGTCGGATCCGAAAATGTAAACTTCTACATATGATAATCACTTTTTGCAAAATTTAGACTGAATTCGCCTTTTGTTCAGCAAGATTTGTTCAGTGTTGGCAATGTGGAAACAATTTTTAGACAATACTCATAAATGGAAATAATGAAAATACAGCATTTGGTACTATAAATGAGAATTATCATATAAACTTAAATAACAATCCTTCATATTGAAAATTATAAAAATCATAAAATGTTCAAGATTTATCTTTTTTTACGAACTTCCTAATATGTAATATTATGTAATTATTTCTACTAATAATGAAGATAAATGTGTCAAAAATGGAGTTATCAGGTCAGACCGTTAAACCTAAAACTCTTAAATGATACATCTATATTTTAGGGATTGGGAATATGTATCTCGGAGTAATTGTTTTTTAAATTTAATTAATTAAAAATTAAAGATTTTGCGTCTTTTGCAATAATATCTACAAATATTATAACATAAAAAAGATTTTTTACATCATAATAAAATTTAAAAAAATTATATTATCAATGATACCAATTTCTTATCGAATAATTATTTTCCTATTTTTAATCTATTTTAAAAATATCTTACAAGATTTTCTTATAGCAATATGTTTATTGTTGAATTGAATCTAAAATCGCTTTTTGATTTTAATTCTGGCTTTTGATCAATTGTTGAATATGAAGATTCGGTTTATTTTTCCATGTTGAATAATTTATAGTATGTGATATACTTTTAATAAAACTGTTGAAATTTCGTTGTTCTTCGAATTAAGGTTAATTTCAGAAGCAAGCGAGGGCGAACATTTTTGAAGTGAGTTTATTTTTAAATAACTATTATTTCCAGTTTTATAAATGGATATACGAGAATATTAAGGAAATATATAACAAAATGAGCAAAATGGTGTAAAGCTTCTAAAATAATATATCATATCACTATTAAAATTTGAAATAAAAAAATCAAATATATCTTCTGAAGATATTATTATAATATATATTTAATTGAAAAATCTGGCTATTATTAATCCCGGCGAATGGAGAGCCGAATATGTTGCGAATTTGTAAAAAGATGGCAATAATTCAACGTATGAATTAAATATTAAAGTTCATAAACATTAATTCTTTAAAAACCGTTACGCCATATAGAATACAAGTAATGACAACAAAATCAGGCAAAAAAAAAAAAAAAATCATTTTTTTTTTGTTTGTTTTTTCTAAGAAGTTTGACTATCAATATTTATAATGGAAGCTCAAGGTTTTTCGGGTGATATCACAAAGTAGAAGACAGTGGCATCGACAGAATGAATTTTCAGTCTCCAGAGCAAAGGTGATAAAGGTGAATGGACGGCGTGGGATCATTATTCATGTCCGATTGTTTAGAAAGTTGTCTTTGTTGTTTTCTTTTTCTATATATCAAGAATACGGGCACATAAAGTATTTTTAAGCTTTTATTTTTTCTGTCAGAGTGATAGGTTGAAATTATTATTTTAAAAAAAAAAGATATGGCTACTTTATGAAGGAAGTTTTAACATTAAAAACGTTTTATCAAACATGCATTATAAATAATATTTTGTAGTAAAAATTTGTAATTTCTTAAAATTTTCTAGATCTAGCATTTTTTTTTTTTTTTTTGCAAACTTTCTAAAATGTAATACCATATAATTATTTCTATAAATAATGAAGAACGCATGAGTGTTGACTTATTATTACTATTAAATGATACACATGTAATTTGAAAAATGGGAATGTGCATCTCGGAATGATTAATTTTAGATTTTAATTAAAATTTATTTAATTAAAAATTAAATAAAGTTTTGGCGTTTTTCCGCAATATTGCAGAATAATTGAAATATAACCCAAAAACATTGTAGCAGAATTTTTTTTATTATAATAAAATTTTTAAAAATTATATTTTTAATGATGCCAATTTTTTATTGAATAAGTATTTTCTTATTTTTATTCTAGTTTTGGAAATCATTTTACAAAATTCATACAGAAATATATTTCATTTTTGAAGTGAATCTAAAATCTTTTCATTTTTGCTAACTGATATTTAATACTGTTTTTTATCCATTGTTGATGATTAGTCTTATTAGTATTAAGGGAATTCGTTTTGCTGACGCTGACATCATCATCAGAGGCAGATTGAAAGGCATATATATATATATATATATATATATATAATGATATTTTAAACTCTTAATTTAATCTAAATTAATTTCCACAGCTTTATCTTAATTTAGCCCATAGTGATTGCCTTCTCTTATTTCCTGATACAATTCCACTTTCTGTTTAATTAATTACACTGAAGCTGTGTAAAAATTACGACGACATCATTTCTACGTATCAAGTGAAAATGATATTTTCGGTACCCTTGTTAAAAGTCACCACATGTATTGAATTGGCGCGTGGCCGGAAATCTCATGTGATATGAGACTAGTGATCATTTGTTTCGCCCCTCTTTCTTACTTCTGCTTTTGTGCCGCGGTGCGCCTTCTTATAAATAAATCATGCCTGTCTCCCTGGAGAGAATAAAACGAAATTAAAAATACAAATTCTATTGACTGCTTGTCAAACCTGCATTCTGACACACACACACACACACACACACACACACACACACACACACACACACACATATATATATATATATATATATATATGTATGTACATACAATATAATAAATCTTTAGAAATTTGGCTCACAAATTCACAAATACATTCTATGATATATGTGAATGAGAATGTGCACCTAGAAGTGATTAATTTGAAATTTAATTAATTAAAAATTAAGTGACATTTCCACATATATCCTCAACAATTTTTGAAAATATTTCAGCACAAAAGGGATATCTCTTTTGCCTTAAAATTCAAACAATTCTCTTTAACAATATCAATAGAAAATTTCTAGTGATACTATTGTACTTATTTGCTACTTCTAATCAAGTTTTAAAAATATTTTTAAACACATTTTATACCAATATATATAATTTTTGAAGTGAAATTAAAATTATTTTCGCGTTCGCTTCTAATATTTCAACTTGAGCTTTCCTATTTTATTAATAATTAAAATATGGGCTTATTTTTTTAAATTTTGAATGGGTTAAAGCATAAAATAGCCTGAGTTAATAAAATTTTGAATTGCGTTGTACTTACAATTAAGGATTATTTCATCAACCAAGCAATGGTGAAACATTTTTAAAGTTGCTATTCTTCCTTCTGATATAATTAAAGATCTAATCAGATAGTAAATTATGGAAATGCATAACACAGTAAACGGAGCAGCATGAAGCTTCTAAAATAGCACGACTTATTTATCTCCCATAATTTTTAGCTTACAAATATTTTATTAAGGAAACCATTAACATATAGTTACACAAAATATCTAATTGAAATTTTTAGGCATCGTTAATCTCGTCAAGCCAACTGATCACCACATTGATCAATAAGAATTTTCTCTGTTGTAATTGGATAATTAACATTCAAGAACAACTGAAATAAAAAAAGCAACACTTTCTAGCTATTACTTCGTAGAAATTATACATTAAATTACGTAAAAATGTCAGATTTTCATATTAAATTTTCAGATGCTAATTTTTTACTAATGCCGGCAAATTCTTTGAATACATTTACATAATTTATCTTAGATTGGATGAATTAGCATTATGAAGAAAAGGATTTTATTCAGGAAAGGCAGAATACAATTTAACTATAGGATGCATCCTTTAAATTGTGTAAGTATTATTTTTATTTCTCCCGTTGACATTCATTTTTTTAGAAATCCTCAATTTATTCGAAGACGCAATTGAATTTTTTTCCTTTCTACGTAAAAATTATACTCAAAAGACTATAAATAAATTCTCAGATAAAATAAAATTATAAGAATGAATTTCTATTTCATATTAATTAGTTTCTATATGGGATTTTAATACACAAGTAAAAATTTTTATGTTTTCAAATTTTCTTAAATAATCTACTGCTGCTATCGGTCCAAGGATAGAATTACTCACATAATAATAATAATAAAAGGAAATGATTTGAAAATGCATTTTAAAAATCAGTTGATTGAAAGTTAGGAGAAAAGGTTGATAAAAAAAGTAATTACCGCAATTGAACATTTAGTAATAGTAAAACGTATGAAATACATATATAGAATTTTTAAGAAAGATTTGGGCTTCGCAAATGCATAATATTTTCCTTTAATTAGTGCGAATGTAATAATCCCCATGAAGGAGAGATTTTTGAATTTATTTACGTCATTTACCTGATTTTATTATCCAATAATACGACGTAACTACTTTTAAATAGCCCTTACTTTTTACCGAAGTGAAGCTTAATAAATCGTCAAAAAAATTTAATTCGTGAATTTTATGCATATTATTAAAAATTTTTAAAATTAAAATATTGCAAAATTCCAGGTTTCTTCCCTTTTTTTTGATTTAACAAAAAAGTTTCTTCTAGATAATTATTTTATATACTAAAACGTTAAAATCATATCATTTGCATTCGTTACGAAGATTTTTATCAAATGAAACAATCCTATTATTTTGTACTAATTACCTTTGACGATCAGCTGATTAAACTGGAATATTGTTTGGATTTTCTGTCAATTAACTTCATTTTAGCAAAAGTGGAATTTGATTGATTTTCTTATTCACAACAATGAATAGACTTTTGATTGCATAATTTTTTTTAAGGTGTACGTACACACTTGAAGATTTTTTTAAAATTTTATCTTTAAAAATACAGTTTTTTTCACAGTAGGTTATTAATATATGTTTAAACTCATTTCAGTGAGAAAAAACCATATTACACTAATTATTAATTAATTAAATAATATTTAATGAGCAAATTAGCCTATTTTTTGAAACATGATATCTTAAATTCTAATTGGTACAGACAGACACACAATTCTAGTTGGAAATTATGCCTAATATTTGTCTTCATGTTGTCTGCCTCAAACAAGTTATAAAAATGTATAGTTTTTTTAAAACAATTTTTTCATCAACGATGAATAGAAAAAGCTGGATTTTTTTCTGTAAATTTAACTTTTAAATAGCTATTAAAAATTTATTTCTATAGATATAACTTTGATTGAGGCACAAAACATCCGCTACTTCATACAGATTATTTTAATATATAAATAAATGTATTTGGTTCATTTCTTGTTGAGTTATGGTTGTTTGAATGAAGCAACATAGTGGGAAAATATCATTCTTTATAAAATGAGTTTTAAAAACACCGTAACTAGAGTTTTTAATGAAAGCACCTCAAGAAAAATAATTATAATTCGAGAAATATTTTGAATATTGACAACATCTTGGTATCGTTTGAAAGCTAATCGATCAGAGAACATTATTAAGCAATAAAAAAATGTTCGATATTTTGAACGATTTTCGAAGTTTCAAGTGTGTACATGCACCTTAAATAAATGAAAATTATGCGATTAAAAAACTGATGAAAGAATGAATGAAATCTGTTTTTGAAAATCGTGCATAAGAAAGTTTAAAAAAAAAATTTTTTTTTTTAATTAACACAACTCAGGAAAAAATTTAAATGTAATTATTGTATCATTAAATATAATTTTAGAATGTTTAAAGAAGTGTTGAAAAATCGTTTCTTTTGTAATCATATTTTCTGGAATTATTACGAAAGAACTTCACATCTCGCTAAATTTTTTAACTAATTTAAACTCTATTTAAAATTTGAAAAATAATCATTCCGAGGTGTACATTTTCACCCTCCAAAGTTTATTCTTCTGAACCAAATTTGATAGCTGTCAATAAAATTATCAATCCTGTTGAAAGCTAACATACCATTTTATTCCATTCAAAGATGTTTTTTTAGAAAGAAACATGTTATCCAGTCAAAAGTAGCTCTGGTCATTTTTTTTTAAATTTTTGTATTGGAGTGAGAAGTTGAATTAATTACATTACCCTTTGGTGCAAAAGTAACAAATTATACTACAGACGTCATGATTTCTTGTTATAGATATTCTACTTGCATTTTAAATGGCACTTTAACATTCGTTACCTCATGTGTTATGCCCCATATTTCTCAGCAATAAGCATGTTCGCAAGATCCAAGAACAGCGGAAAACAATATAAGTATGAGCAGATTTTTAAGTGAAGAAACATTTTAACGGTTTTTGCGAGACGTTTTTTTACAATCTTCTTTTGTTAAAGAGTCAAATCAGTACATACAAAATATTAACGTTTGTGGCACAGAAATCGCTTTCATTACATCCTGTCGAATGACAACATTAAGCTGTAAACAAATCACTATACGAACGCTTCAAACTGCTTTACTGAACATTTTTACAGCTTAATTGAACTTTCCGCTTAATTAATAACTAAGTTGCAAAATATTATTCGAATTGTTTTGGATAGGGTATCAGAAAATCTGTTCTTTCAGAATAAATAGCAATGTTTAATCGAACACGAAAACAGTTTTAAACATGGCAAAATGGGTAATTCTATGACTTACCTATGGATAATATAAACTTTTATCTCACAAAAATGTTTTCTTCATTAACTTAAAATGCGAAAAAATTTCCTTTTAAATGACACCAATTTCATTTTTGCCCAATATTTTCTTAATTTTTAATATTTTTTAATGTAATGCATAATCTGCAGCAATTAATTTTTTATGTTACTACTGTATACTTTGTATAAAAATAAAAAAAAGTTCTATTTTATAAATTATCTAAATTAGTTTTATTAATTATTAATTTTCTTTAATAATATTTTGATCATTTGTAAAAATGTGATTGCATAATTTTTGCTGATGAAAAGTGTTTTTAATCTTTAAAAAATGATGTATTTTTAGCTAATAATGTAGAGGTTTAGATGCAATTTTAAGCTTTGATTCTCTCCTACGAAACTTCGACAATAAAAAAATATTCTATTTCGTTTTATTAAATAGTTACAACAGTTAGCTTTCTAAGCCTTGGGGAATTAATTAAAAATGGAAACATTGTGTAGAAAATTATATTAAAATTTTAGATTTAAATTACGTGAGACGAAACATAAAATGTTTGAGTTATTTTTGCCACAATCCTTTTAAGAAATCCCTTAAGGGTGGATAATTTTTCATAAATAATAATAATAAAAAAACTAATTAAAGTTTTTTATACGGCTTCTTAGTTAATAATTTCCTTGTGGGGAGAATTCGAGATGCCCTTCTTGTTGCAAAGCTTTAAGTAGAACAAATTCTTAGCTTTCTCGAAATTATATTCGAGTTTATTTTCGGAAACAAGCGTAGTATTCAGAAAATGAATATTGTGCCTAGTCATTCATTCTATGGGATTCTTTTAGCCCTATTCTTTACATCAAAAATATAGGTTCTTTAAATTATTTCTAATAGCATTAAATTAATTATTAAAAATAGATATTTAAAATGGATACTCTGCTAAAAATTCAGTCCTTTGTGAATTTTTGTTAAGCAAGTGAAAGTGAAAAACGTAAATTTCTTCATCATTTAAAATGCAATAAATCAGCATTTTATTTAATTGGAACGAATTTCATACCTCAGATATAATCGATACAGGAAAAGAATCGCGTTTTTAAGAATTAATAATATCATTAATAAATTATTATTATTAATAATAATAAAATATATTATTAATAAAAATAATATTACGAAAAATATTATTAATAAATTTTTATATGATTAATAAAAAAGAACATGGGACTTTAATTTGCACTTATTATACCTGTATTTATTCTAATAGACCTATCAATTCAAGAATTTAAAAGAACATTCATTTATATGTATATGATTTATCATAGAAATACAATTAATGCATTTGTCTTATAACTTATCTATGAAAAATTAAATATCTTATCTCAATGGCAGTATCTGATGAACTGTTAATTTTGGATGAAGAAAAGAAATGACAAATTTTTTGTACTGTTTATTGGCATTGTTTATGAAATAACAATGGGATGTAAGTTTCAACAACAGATTATTGGAGTATCTGAGCCATTTTCTCTATTTCCTTTGTATCATTCAAATCTGAGCTAATTTCTTTGAGATGTCATATAAAATTTCTTTAGCATTAAATACATTATGGAAAATAAAATAAAACCCTTCGTTAATGGTTATCCTGCTGAGTTCCTCGGATTTTTAAAATTTGCATTCGAATCTGCTTGCTTATAGTACTTTACGAAATATCAATCTTTGGCGCGAATTTATCATTTTTACTTAACCATTAGTGCGTCCTTGGCGATTTCTTTAGTCGATTCATCCTTGGCTTTAGCAACAAGTACACTAAATTCAAATGTGTGCTTTTGACGCTTTGTTTCCGATGGATCGACGATCAAAATTTGACACAAAACTAGAAATGTAATCACAAAATCATGTACCGAATTTCATGTATTTAAAATTTTGCGTTTTGAATTATCGTGTTTACATGCTTCTGAAAATATTGACTAATAGAAAGTCAACCTCTTGATGGATTTGATCCAAAATTTAATAAGTATTTATTGGTAATAATTGTTCAATCTGTGTACTAAATTTCATGTATCTAGCTATCTTTGTTCATATATTCATCTATCTTACTATAAAAGGATTTAGCTTAAAATGTGATACAAATATACAGATTTAATTTAAAGACTATAAATAAAATTAACCAGTTTAGTTTGAAGTCTTTTTAATTATTTTTATTACAGATCGGCAGGCCGACATACAAAATGGCCAAAATGTGTTTTTCGTATTCAGGGAATTTTAAAAGTGTAGATTCGTCATAATCTGGAGTTCGAACAATTAATCTGGAGTTTGACAATTAAAATACACTCATGTCCAAAATTAAGGTCGCAAGCATGAAATCTCAGAAAAGTGAAAAACTATTCACTGTGTTGCCATGAAATTTGGCACAGAGGTACACTACAATGGAAGAAAGAACATAGACACATAACAACATGGAAAAGATTTTAATTGGGAATTAAGAAACAGGGTATATCAAAAAGAGTTACATTATGAATCAGAGATAAAGCATTTATCTCGGGAAAAGCCTGTCTAATATGGAGTGTGACCACTGTGCACTGCTATACAGGCTTCACAATGAGTTTTCATACTGTTTATGAGGGTGTCAATAAATGCTTGGGGCAACAAAGCCCATTCTCCCAAAAGCGGGGCTTTTAACTCTTGGAGGGTATTAGGAAGGGGGTTGCGCTGTGCGATGGCTCTTCCGAGACCATCCCAAACATGTTCAATAGGATTATGATCCGGAGACCTCAAGGGCCAGTCCATACGTCGAATATCCTCTTCCTCAGGAAAATCATCAACGATCTGGGTTCAGTGTGGACGCGCGTTATCGTCCATAAATATGAAATCTCGGCCAAAAGCACCCCGGAACAACCTCACATAGGCTTGAAGGATCTCATCTCTATAGAGATGTGCATTGACACTACCCGCATCGAAGACGTGCAGTGGTGTACGACTGCCCTACATTATACCACCCAAGATAAGGATTCCTCTGCCATCAAATCTGTCGATTTCTTTTACGTAGGAGGGATAATAGTGAGCACCTAGCTCTTTCCAGATGAAGATTCGACGAGTGTCACTCTGTGTGGTAAATCTCGACTCATCACTGAAAAGAGCACGCCCCCATTCTTGCGGTGTCCAAGACTTCTGTGTTAGGCACCACAAGTAATGGTCTTTCTGTTGGATGCAGTAAAAGGGGCGCACTCAACTGGTCACCTGGCATAAAGGGCCCTCTCTGCTAGACGTCTGTATACTGTTTGTCTGGAAATTCTTATTCCAGACGCAGCAGCAAGGTCAAGAGCAAGTTGAGGAGCCGTTGTCAGTTTATGTCGTCGTACGCTTAATGCCAAATAGCGATCCTGTGCAGGCGTCGTTGCTCTGTGAAGGCCTTGGCCGGCCTTCCTGGTTACAATACCACTCATTTGGAATTGATTCCATAACCTGGATACCACTTTCGGTGCCACTTGTAACCATCGAGCCACCTCCGCTTGAGACTGCCCAGCTACAAGCCTGCCAACGGCTCTCCATCTCAAAGAATCCTCTAAACCATTATGAGAACTCATTCTCACTGGAAACATGTTAAATTTTTTGTTTTAGTTCAATATTCACAAAATTCCAGACAAAAGTCCCAGATGTCTAAACGGTCTAATTTCATTAGTTCCTCAAAAACTAATGCTAAACAACATTTTTTCCCACAAGAAAGGTTAATATCGTGTTGCCAGTCCTTCACAATATATAAAATATAATTTGTTTAAATTTTACTGGTAGCCATTTAGAATTACTTTGAAAAACATTTTTGTGACCTTAATTTTGGACATCAGTGTACATTCTCTATACAAAGTATAAAGAATGTATCGAATTCTCTATACTTCGTATAGAGAAAAAAAAGATAAGGAATTTAAGAAATCGATTTTATCTTTGAACCCTGTTGTTGTTTATGGATTAAGAAAATATTGCATTAAATCCACAATCCAAAATCAAAACTAAAATCATAAAACAAGTGAAATGGTATAATATAATGAATTGCAGCTTCTTGCAGGAATCAATTATTTAATAAATATTAATTTAATAATTCGTTTAATGAAATACATATCTTTAGCAACCCATCAAACAAGCTGCTTCGGTTTCAATAGAAGTTATTTTACCAAGAGGAATTCGACGCATTTCTGTATAAATTTCATAGAGCATTTTGAGAGACAAAGCCGAAGGAGGAGAAATTGCCCGAGCATAGAGGGCACAACTGAAATTGCTTAATAGAATGCATTGTAAAGAATAATTAGATTTGTTTACTGTATTGTGCTGTTAAAACATTGTCTTCGAATGCGAATGAAGTTTGAAATAAAGGCAGAGAGGTGGTTATTCTAATCCCGTTTTTGGTTCCTTTGATTAGGATAAAAAAGGAATAATCATGTCATAACTGAAAGAAATTTTTAAAAATACAAATTTGTATACGAATCAACTTTATTTAATTATAAAGATTATTAGAATATCCGCTCATTTAATTAGTGACATCAAAGTTAAAAATTTTAAATGTATTAATTTCATTCTCATGTGTTATAGATTTCAGAGGGTGCTAATTTTTTTTTCAATTGAGGATACTTCATATTTTATTCGTAAATGGGGGGGGGATAGAAAAGGGTTTGATCAGATCATTTAAAACAGGAAAAAAAGTGGATTGTATTTGAAAAGCCATTAAATTTTTTTTTTAAAAAAGCAATAGCCTTTCTTTAATATACATATACTTTTAATAATATCATTTATAAAAGTATAAAAATAACTTACTTTACTTACTTACCTTAATTTTGTTTTAGTTTATTTTATTAGAAAGAGCTATTACGACATAATCCTGTAAGTATAAACAGTTTCTTTTCTTTTGATCAAACATATTAAGTGCTTAAGCTCAATTTGCAAACTTGAAACCTTTCTATATTTATAGAATAATAAGAATAAAGAAACTTTCATAAATATAAAATATATCTTTTGACCTAAACTTTGCATGAAAAACAAAAAAAAATACCAATTTGTAAGTTAATGATCTTATACTTATTAAATATAGATAATTTTTAAAAAATAATTTATCAAAGGTAAATGTATAGAAAGAAATTCAGATTATTCTTAGTTAAGGTAAATTTATTTAAAGAAAAGTTTTCTAAAGAAGCTCTTAATACCATAATGAAAGTACCCACTTTAGTGATCCTATGATTATATATAGTACAGCAAAATAAGCAAAAATAATTTCTCAAATTCTTACACAGACCGATGAAAAATGAAATGGAGAATGAAAGAAAATACATTCGTTGACAAGAATATTTATGAAACAAGAATTATATTTATATTGTTACGAATCTGTGATGCTTCTTCCCAGCATAATTCGTTACATCGTCAGAATGATTGTTTTACAGTCATCTGTATTGGACGGAGTCCGGGTGTCTCGTCGGAGGTCAGACTTGGCGACGACTTTGGTGCCAAAATATATTACACCCGAAACATCGAGAATTTTCCCGACCCGTCCATTAGGAACCGAGATACGTCTCGAAAGTTCCTGATTGGTTGAGAGGCTTCTAGCCCCGCCTCCTGAGACCTATAAAAGGAGGCAGTCTGCAGCTGGTAGTCGGAATCGACGGTAAACAATGAGTCTTCCAGAGATTAGCAGAGCAGCGACGGAGTCAAGCTAGTGCTGAACTAAGCTGTGCGCTACTGCCGGCAGTAGAGTCTTGTTGTGTGCACGTCTCGGCTGAAGACAATTGTTTTCTCTATGCTGTAAATAGTTGTCGTCTTTATGCAGTACTGTCTTGTCTTCGTGTAAATAAACGTCGTTGTTGTTTTTTTCTACTGCCGCCTGCTGATTGAGGGCTTTCCACACCATATAACTTCCACTATCCAAACGATCCCGGAAATTTCGTAACATTTGGTGTGAGAAGTGGGATAGTGATCTACAGTGTGTGGTGCTGACGAGATACCAGAGCAATGGAAGAAGAAATCAAAGCCGGAGTAGAGAAATTTTTGCAAGAAATGAAAGCCTTTATGGAAGAACTGAAAGTCGGACAAAAGAAACTTTTGGAAGAAATGAAAGCCAGGAGGAGTGAATTACAGAAAAACATTTTGTCGATGAAAGAAGCTTTAAAATATCAAGTTAATAAAATCGAAGACGTCCAAGTTATCACAGAAGAAATTGAAGGAAGCAGCGAGAGCCAAGTAGAAGAAGAAAATGCTGAAGATCGAATGGAGACCGGTATCACCGAAAAGGAGCTTAACCATCCGGAGGATGAACCGAAGTTTAATAAGGTGAGCCACGAACAGGGAGAATGTCAAATAATTTCGGAACTGAAACAGTCTTCTCCGAATGAGTCCCCTGAAGTGAAATCGAAAGTGCAGGCACTTGATGATGGAGAAGATGGACTTTCTTCGGACGGGTCGGTTGGTGGTGACCTGTGCTCCTTACTTATGGATGCAAGAGTTGATGCGACCCTGTTTGGATTGGATTCGTCCCAAAGATTTAGGGACTACCTCTCTGCAAGCCTCTTGGTATCTCCTGGCATAGTGACACGGAAGAAGACTCCGTGGCTGGAATCGCTGGTCCCTGTAGTCACGGTCTCAATTTCCTCCAAGAATTCGGATTTGCTGTGGATTTTTCGAGGAGTGTCATGCAAATAGGAGCCGATGAATCTGCTGTGTATCCGGTCAAGTTGTGTCGTTGCAAAGGAGCCCTTCCCGTAAAGGCAGATGTCCTCTTCAGAAGATCCAGTGTGGAAAGCTGCGGACAATTTTTAAGTATTGAGAATGAGCCGGGAATAGGCAGAGATATTCCAGCGGAAGCTTTGGCGATGAAGGCGAATACTTGGCTTTCGAGTGGACTTCAGAAGGCATTGTTGGATTATCCTGATATACGATTGGTTCGATGGAAGAAGTTTAAAGTGACCAACCGACCAGCCTGACAAGAATTCATTCCGGAGGCATCTACTACGATCCAGCGTTTCGCTCCTGCATTTTAAGAAGACAAATCGCGTTTCGACATTGCATTTAAAGAAGAGAAATCAAGTCTGGGTGTACCATCCGAAACGACGAAGAGGTCAGTGTCAAAAGTATTGAGAATGCTCGGATGGATCTTTAGTCGCCGCCAAATTAGTGAATGAGGCCATCTTCGAAACTGCGGAAGTCGCCAAACGCATCAACATCATCACATTATTCGAAGCCTACGCCAGCTGTTGGATTGAAGTGGGACTTCCTGGGACGTGCAGTCCTTAGGAGGGGGACAATGTTACGAATCTGTGATACTGCTTCCCAGCATAGTTGGTTCCATCATCAGAAAGACTGTTTTACAGTCATCTGTATTGGACGGAGTCCTGGTGTCGCGTCGAAGGTCCCAGAGCTTGGCGAAAAACTTGGCGACGAATTTGGCGACTTTGACACCAAAATAGATTATACCCAAAACATCGAGAATTTTCCCGATCCGTCCATTGGGAACCGAGATACGCCTCGAAAGTTTCTGATTGGTTTAGAGGCTTCTAGCCCCGTCTCCTAAGACCTATAAAAGGAGGCAGTCTGCAGCTGCCGTGGAGTAGTCAGAATCGACGGTAAACAACGGGTCTTCCAGAGATTAGCAGAGCAGCGACGGAGTCAAGCTAGTGCTGAACTAAGCTGTGCGCTACTGTCTGCAGTAGAGTCTTGTTGTGTGCTGCGGTGTGCACGTCTCGGTTGAAAATAATTCTCTTCCCTATTCTGTATATAGTTGTCGTCTTTGTGCTGTCCTGTGTGTCGTAGTGTCAATAAACGTATTGTATGTTCATCTACTGAAAGGACTGATCATTGTGTTGCGTTATCTTCATACCATACACAACCACTAAATACACACAAGTAAATGAACCCGACGGATTGATAGTGATAGAGGAAAATCCGTAACAATATATAAAAAAAGCATAATAATAATAAAGAATGTGTAGAGAAGAATTCTTAGCTTATCAATTTCCTACCAGAAGATAATCATACAGATGAGTTTCATATTTGGATGAGATGAGAATGATCAAAACCTGTTTGGTTGATGATATTTTATAGAATAATGCTGAAGCCAGTAACTTTTATAAATATCAAAATCAATGTACATCGACTATGGAATTCTAATGAAATAAACTATAGTACTTATTACAACATTCATATCATCAGAGCCATTTTTCTGTGCCAACCTTAAAAACCTTGACATCTATAACATGATAGCTATGAATCTATAACGTGAAAGCTATCACATCTAGTAAATGATTGAAATGCATTGCATAATAATAATAATAAAAAAAAAGACGGAAATTTTCGAAAGTATACTAAACGGAGACTAAAAACATCTCCTTGTATACAAAAATGGTGCATTTTTTAAAATCCAAAATTGAAAACGGATTTACTGTCCAATATTTATTTAAAGGTTATAATAAATTGACACAAATAAAAACTTTATTACAAAATTGAAAATTTCAGATACTAATATTTTTTTTTTTTGCAATGTCATTGAGAGTAGGTTTTCAATTCACTTATTATGTAATAGTTTTAAAAAGGTATCGACAAAGAAACAGAAGGAATTGATAATAAATCAGAATTCACAAACCAGTGTATGTGTGTACAGTGAAAGAGACCATCAAACTTTATAATAAATAACGACACATTATTCTATACGAAAAACGAATAACTGCAACGAAATATATTCGAGGCTTATGCAAAAACAATACTTTAAATAAATAACTACACATAACCAGCAATTCGCTATTAACTGGACTAAGAGCTCAGATATAGCTCTCAGGAAAGAGATTTCATTTATCTCTCGACTCTTCTGCTGTTCTCAACCGACACAATACTGATGATTCGAACTGACTCATTTCAGCTCTATCATCCAGATTTTTATAGTTCCCGTGACAGGGCAAAGAAATCGAGAAATATTTCAGAAACTCACTTGCTAATAAAGCTGATACAAAGATTGTAGTTTCTGGAATCCTTAATTTTGTTGCAAAATCTCCAGACAGTCACAGATTCTTCGCAGAAGCCTAGGTCTTGGCATCCATTTAGCATCCCTCAAAGCTTTTAAAATTGTTTTCCTTAACATGGAACTAACGGTAATGCGAAGCAATATCATAAATCTTTTACAATACAATAAATGATGTTTGTTGTTAACTATAAGTGATGGTTTGATATACCATAACTCAAAAATGTTTATTATTACAGAGATACTTTTCAAGAAAAATATTGCTGTAGGTTTGCTATAATAGTTGCCATTCTTTATATAATCTGGGCAATACTTTAATCATATCAAAGTAAAATTTTTAAAACTTTTGGTTCCTTAGTCAATTAGTTTAATTTCACTCAAAATTTTGTAATATTAGTTATAATAATAAAATAAAATATAATTAATTTTATATATGCTTTTAAAGCATTGGTAATAATTTTACACAAAATAACTTCATTTATTCTTGAAGGATCACACAAAGCTCAAGCAACTATGTTAATAATTAATTAATACTTAAAGCAAACGTCAGCCAAAAAGATTTTAATAGCTATATTACTAATACTGTGTCTTAAAATTTCTTAGTCTCTAAGGCTAAACATTTTCAAAACATTAAAATTTAATATTCGGCCAGTACTAAGCATTTAAAAAAAATGATCGAAATCTGTTATATTTTTCATGTTATTAGGTTGTCTACTTCCTGAGTGACATCTTCATCTTTTCTTTACATTTCTTTAACCTGATTTATTGAGTCTTAGCAATATCTTTTCAGCATCGTTTCGAGGAAATATAAACTTTTGATATAAAATCCCTTCCTGTTTTGATCTGCTTTAGAGTAATCGGAAGACCTTTTTACATTTTTATTCTTTTTAATCTCTGTAGCAGACTAAAATACATTTCTTTATAGCATTTTCAACATGGAAAAATTCTATCCTTGTCTTAATATTTTCTATAGCAAAACTTCCAAAATTCTGAAAAGATTTTTCTTCAATTTAGATTTGTTCATGTATATAAATTAAGAGAATTTGCTTGGAATATTTTAACTTTGTATATATATGGAGTATATATAACGTATAAATTCTTTAAAAAATTATTTATTTCTTTTTAGTTAAAGACAATTGGACATCAGGAATATTTATTTCAAAAATTACTTATCATAGGAAAAAAAAAAAAAAACAGCAACCATTTTTTGTGATTGGAAGAATTTAGCAATATGATACAACAAGCCATTTTCCACTTTTTTATATATATACATATTTTGTTTATATATTTTTGTATATATACTTTTGTATATATATTTTCATGCGTTTCTGTTTATTATGGGTAGTAAGGTATACGGTTAGTCAAAGGAGTCGTTTTGACATTTCCATATGATTCTTGAAATCTACTAAAAGATTTTCAGGTTTTCTAATAAACTTCTATTCATAGAGGCGAATAATTCTTATTCCTCTATTCGAATTCGCAAACTAAGGTTGAAGGATTATAGAAAAGTGGGAATCATTTGGTACTACTCAATCATTAGTAATTAAGATTAGAGAAAAGATTAATAGAAAAAAAATTAAAATGGAAAAAATAATAAATGAGAATTAAAAGTATAAAATGACCAATAAATCAATAAAAAGAACTTTATAATTATTTTATACCTTAAAAGTAATTTTGCTTTTCTTCTTTTGTAATGTATATCAGTAAAGAAACTGCAGAAGAAGAAAAGAAAAATATTTGTATGTAAAAAGCAATCGTAAATGGAAATGCTTGTTGCAAAATTTGCAAAAAAATGAATGAAAACTTTCGCTATATATTAGCAATGAGTCACTAAAAACAAATAATATTTCACCTCCAAGGCTTGAGCTTGTTGAGTTCGTGTGCAAACAAAAATAAAATGGAGACAAACTCACTGTAAAACGAAATCTTATTACATCATCAATATTATCAAATTAACAACAACTTATATTCATTCAAATTCTAGTAACGTTTTTAAACCACAAATTCAAAAGTTCCAAAAACATATCACTGTTGCCAATCTGAATTAACAACTATTTACAAAATAATATTTACAATTATTAAACTACTCGTGAATTACTTTTAAATGAAATATTTATAATTTATGCCACAAGAAGCTTAAAGGGAAACATTAAAATTTGATATACGACGTGGATAAAAAAAATTTCAACAAGGTTATTTTATTTACGGTACAGAGTTAAAAGAAGTAAGAATGAAATTCACTTATAAAGATGTAAATCATAATTCTGCATGAATCAATTACAATTAACGGAAAAAATATTCTTTGAGATTAATAACAAAACAGAATATAAAAAAACACTTTTATTTCATATTATATTAAGTCGATTTCGGTGTCCAGCTGATTCGTCGAAAATAATGATTATACTTAATTTCAGTTGGATTTCTTTGGCTTAATTTCATATTCATGATATAGTTAAAATGTCAGACATTAAAGCTGTATTATTTTAGTTGTCTGTTTATTAAGTACAAGATCCTTTCTAATGAAGATCAGTTATAAAAAGCATAAATATTCAATTTATCATTTTTTTTTAAATTTTGGGACATTATAATCTTACTTTTTTACTCGTTCTGTAAATTGCATGATAGTTAATAAAATCGTTCTTGATAGCAAATATATGATGGAACAATGGAAATAATTTGAGTTTTATTCATACGATTGTAAATATTTTAATTATATTTAAAAATGTGTTTAAAAGTTAATTGAATCAAGGCTAAAGAATTTTACAGGAACTGAATTGGCATAACTGAAAAAAGATAATTTTTGGGGTTCTTACAAATTTTCGGAATACTTTAGGAAAGTTATCGTGAAAAAATATTAAAATCTGGCTCAATTTTTAATTATTTAAAACTCTAATTAAATTTTTAAAAAATCGTTCCGAGGTGTGCATTGCGTCCCTCCAAATTATATCTCTACCAAATTTGATAACACTAGGCTAAACGATATGGCCTATTTGAAGCAAATATCCGCACACTTTTGTATTATAAGCAGAGATAATAAAAAGAGTCTAAACTAAAAAAGTACCTCTGATGATTTTATATTTATAAGGCAACATTTTTTTAATTAATTAATTTATTTTTTTCTATTAAGCAAGTCAATACAGCTTTAAATTTTCTTTAACTTTCATGCTAAAAATATTTTAACAAATTAGTTCCAAAACGTTTTTTTAATTATCAAATTCAGGAAAAATATATCATTTAAACCGGCATCGTGAGAATGAAAATTATTTGAAATTTGAGGTATTCGTTTGAGGTGAATTCGTTTTGTTGCAGTAAATTCTCGAAAAAGTATCGAAATTTTAAACAATTATATTTTGAAAAAACTTTGAAAAACTAGTTTGGAAAATTTTTGAACCCATTTATACTATTATTAAACTGAATCATTTTCTCTAAATGAAATCTGTTTTATAAAATTGTTTTTTAGGAATAAATAAGGTATTTTGAATTTTCCAAATTCATTCTTTATTTTAATAATTTCACTAATATTTTAGTAATAAAGCTTAGCGTTTTCTGCTTTCAATGCATTTAATTATGTAAAGGATAATGTGAAATATTTTGATAGTTATATAAAAATAGCATAGTCTTGAATAAAATGCTGAATGCAATGGAAAAAATATTCAATTATTAATTCTCAAAATTCTTGCCTTAAAATTCTTGTTTTCATAAAATATCAGTATGTTATTGAACACTACGTATGACAGTGACATTTTTTAAAAAAAATTGTTTACTGCATAAATTGAAGATACGAAGCTATGAAGGAAATTTACTGCATGAAATCGTACATTTTGAAAGTCACATGAATTTTGCAAATGTATTAGCAGAGAATTCATAAATTTAAACTTTTGATTCATCAAAATATCTACTATAGAAATAAATATATGAATGACAATAAGAATAAGCAATAAAAGGCAAGAGCTTGAAAAAAAATTGTAATATTATTTATTCAATCATCGGAAATTCCTTGTGAATAGAGAAGTCACAACTTTTCTTACTATTATATCGTATCAATCACTGGAGATCCAATAAGTATTTTGATACGATCGTCAATTTACTTTAACCTTCTTTCAAAAAGGGAATGAAGTTGAAATAATTTACCAAGAAAACTCATTCTTGGATTTCTAGATCTGTGAATGAAGCCGCCAGTTGAAAAAAAAATGTTCTTTTGAACGAGTGGGGTTATTTTTCGCTTCACGAAAATCACTCTGTGAGTAACATGTTTAACTTCCGAAGGTTGTCAAGATATTCAAAAGAACCTTTCAATCTTTTTCGACCTCCCCAGGTACGTGAATTTGAAGACAAAATCTGAATAGAGTTTGGGCTTCATTGTTCTGGCAGAAGTACTGAAGAAAGAGAAAAGGCATTACTTCTTTTCATTTTTAACTTAGCTTCCACAAACTGACATCAATCAATGTAAAGACCATTTGAGAATTTTATTTTTTAAATTAAGGACAAAAGTTCGTATTTTATTGGCGATTTCTTTGTTCTTTTATACTTTACCAAATCAATATGTGTTAAGTTATTTTTTTAAATAAATATTTCTACGTCTTGACTATTATGTTCAGATAATTTTTCTAATAAAATGGGGATTCGTCTACCTGTTTTATGGAATTTGTTCGTCAGAACTGATTTTATTAACAAAAACATGTTGATTAGTTAATATATTACCGGGATATTTTTAAATTTCCCTTTTCTTCAAATATATTACGAAAATCTGCATATCATTTTATAAAAGCGCATCATTTTAAACAACTTCATTGAGGGCCTCAAGGAAAATACATCAATATTAGTGGTCGAAGTTTCTCCAAAACTGATTGGCCTAAAAGTTTTTCTTCCAGTTTTGAAATTTAAAAATTATCTGCACAATTTACAAAAAGGAATAAGAAATTGATAATACATTATCGCGAAAGTTAGAATATGGAGAAAACTGACATTTATGTATCTAATAGTGCGTCCTTGCATACGGGCAGCGCATCTTCCCCGTAATCTGGGCGTCCCGGGTTCGAATCCCGGTTCGGGCATGGTTGTTCTTCATCTGTGTTCTGTCTGTGAGATGTGTGAATGTGCCCCCCTGTAAAAAGGGGCTGTGCAATAAAATATTTGAGTTCCATCTTCATATGAGATAGAAGTCAGACTTCTGCCCTCGGGTGCTCATGTGTCTTTACATTCAGAAGCTACTGCACCCCCTTTCTGTGGTAACGCGGACACGACATCATCAATAGTGGCATAGCATCATAGGAGTGATCTTCATTAGAATGTATTTATTGAGTGTATTCATATTAATATAACACGACAATTAATATAACACGACTTTGATGTTTAACAAGTTGGAGGAATCATAGGGCTGAAAATATATTCTAACGACTTAACTGAACTGAAATATAACCAATATGACTGTCGAGCCAGCTGATCGCCATGAGCAATTAGTTCCCATAAATAGAACTTAGCCATTTATTTCCATCATTCGAAAGTTCATTTTTAAGGTTCGCGCATATCAGTGGCTTACAGCTGATTACCGACCCATTTAGTACATGCATGTTCTTTATATTATGCTGTATGGGAATACATGTATAGTAAATACAGGAAATCATTATCAGTAAGAATACTTTCTCAAAATGTTAGAAATTCCTCAATATTCCAGTGTTTTTTTGGATGTTTTTTCATAATTAATTTTAAGAAGGAACCTCGTTTGTTGCGAAACACCAACATTTCCGACCTTAAATATAACAAGCAATAAAATATCTAAATTAAAATAGAAAAACTTACGAAACAAGAAAAGGAATTTAGAGGATTGTAAAACGCGCGAGTACTTACAAACAGACAAACATCAAGTTTTATGCAAGCCATTGACATTCCCGATCAGAAACTGAACAAACAATAAAATATCTAAATTAAAATAAAAAATATTACTAATTAAGGAAGAGAATTTCGACGCTTGATAAATGTGCAATATCCGTTTCAGAAGGCGGACACTTCGTTAGCTGCCATACATCGACATTCTCGACATGAAAGTGAAAAGAAAATAAATTTAAATAGAAAATAAATTACGACAGAAAGAAGAATATTTCGACGCATACAGAGCGTGCTGTGTCGGTATAAGAAAATGAACATCTCTATCGAAGCGATACATCCACATTCTCGACTTGAAACAGAACAAACAATAAAATATCGAAAGGAAAATAGAAAAAGAGCACGTATTGCAAAAAGAGCACGTATTGAACTGAGAGGGAATTGCGCAGAGAGAAAGAGAGAGAGAAAACTTCCTTTTATCAATGCACCTTTAAATTAATTAGCATTCAATTCAGCAAACTTATTTATTGAATTAATATATATTTATCTACTTTCCGTTTTAGAATAAAACATTACATGTTACAGGTTATGAGGGATACATAAATAATAGTATAATGGAACGTAGGTGTATGGATTCCAAAATAATATCCTTAGTCCCTATCAAAATTCTAAATCTAAAAATAATTTGATTAGTTATTAAGACTAAGTAATGAATAAAAGATTTTAAATTATTCTCAAGCAAAAATTTTGCCGAAACACATGGCCGCCTAAGGTGACAAATTTTAATGGGAAAATGAAATTAAAAATCGATTTCAGAAAATTTATATAACTCTTTATTATTCATTGTTTTTTAAGTAGAACATTTCTTCCCAGTGACTAAACCAGAACAATTTAAATTTCAATATGAAGTAATGTTTCATATTTAATTTAAAATAAAAATTTAAAAAAGTTATAAATAATTAAAGTTTAATAATAAAACACCGGAGAAATTAAAATTATTTAACCGGCATCGACTCTAAAGAAATATCATTTTTTAAATGCAATACGAATAAAACGAATACAAAGTTCTCTTTTACCCCATTGTTGAAAAGAAATGAAATTTTCAAAGATATCAAAATCAATCATCGAAGTTTATTGAGACCTTTTGGGATTAGATGTAGCAAGAAATTTCAGAAGTTCGATTTGAAGAATTTTCAATCAATTTTTAAAAAAAATCTCTATATTTAATAAATATTTATTACTAGCCTGTTTTGAAAAGAAAAATGGGGACATTTGGGCTTGCTCCGTCAGGATTTCCTTGAAAACTCATCAAAGATAATAAAATTCTGCTCTCAGCTCTTCAAAATTACGGTTAAAAGGCACTTCCCAAAGATAAATTTTAACACTAAAACTTTTGGATATTGTTCAAATAACATAAAAAGTATTGTTAAAAATTGAATAATCGAATAATTACGATTTTCTTGTAACAATAATATATGCTTTCTCAGAGAATCGGCATTCATTCAAAAATGTGAAAAAGTATTGTTACAAATAAAAATAAATATATACATGTAACTATGCTTGCTTTGTTAGTGTGAATTTTTATTTTCAACAATGCATTCTGTTTTTTTTTTTCTTCTCTTCTTTTGGATTGGCAATCTTAAAACTTAATATTTAATCTAATAAAATTTTAAAATATATGTTACGTAATGATAGAAAATAAAAACGGTAAAAAATTGAGAAATAGTATAGGAAAAAATAAGCATAATCAAGATTCGAAACAGAATAGTTAACTTATAAATGAAGACAATAAAAAATTAGTAGGGAAAATTGACCATTTCTCCCTATTTAGAAACTTTACAAAAGTGTTACCTTTTGTTTTAGCTTACGTTTTTAGCTAACTTTGTCAACCCAACGAAAAAAAAAAAAACTTCATATACTGAGGGTAAAAAGTTGAAAAAAAATCAATTTTAAATTTAATTTCTATGAATTCTCTAAATTTAAAGTTTACAAAATACAAGGTGCAAACTCTGAATTTGATTTAGTAAATTAAGCCCAAACTACTGAGAATTTTTTGCGAACTCGTAAAAAAGCCATATCATGTTTTTAAATTATCGATAATGATTTTATAAACACAGAATATTACAAAAATTATGATTGGTCAGTAATTTCACTTTGTGCAATGGTCAATATAAGTGCAACATTATTTCTGAGAAAGACAAGTAAACGGATTAATATTTTGAATGAATTATAAGGCCATAAAAATGGCCAAATATTAATACTATAAATCCTATACAATAAGAAGAAAATAAGTATTATTCAATATTTAATTCCTTTGATATTTAAAATATTGGTATGCGATGAATTGTTCACTAGTTGAAAGAATAAGAGGCAAATCAAAATTTTTGACTCGTGAAGAATTCCTCTAATTTTTAAACAAAGATAAGTAATATGAAATGACGACACGAGAATAATACATTTATCTAAATGGAATCACGCAGTGTGTTCATTTAAAAATCACAAAGAAGAAATTAATAATAGATATAAAGAGAAGTATTGTTCAATTCAAATTATGAATATTAAAACAGAAACTGTACAAGATGAAATTTAAATGATCTAGGTATGAAAAAATAAGTGAAGATTACTAGCGGTAATGTGTAAAAAATAATAATGTATAAAATAGATGTTTTGATTTTTATTTTCGCTTCCAATTTTCAGAATAAAAGTATGCGAATGTAAATACTTTATAAAAACTAAAGAAAATATCAATACTAGACAGTTTTTTTTTAAATTTATCTATAGGATAATCATAAGATATTTTTTTAACATTTATTATTAATGTATAGTAATTAACAAAAATTAAAATGCCACAACTATTCCATGCAAAGGAACAAAACATATATTTTAAATTAACTTATTCAAAATTTTTTGCAATTCAAAATATAGATGGATAAAAATTTAATTCTTTTTAAACCTATCTGCTTTTATTTGAAGGAAATCTCAATAATACAGCTCTAAGAATTTTAAATAATGAGCATTTTGGATTCGTTTTTTGGTTTAACGACATTTCCATTTTCATAACGTGTTCGGCGTTTGCATTCATGTCGTTGTTTCTAAAAAATAAAAAAAATAGTATACACAGAAAAAAACGGAAACAAAATAACAATTATATACAAATAATAACAATAGAATACACAATAAATAATATTAAAATGCCAAACAGTAAGCAACATAAATAATATTATTCTTGTCTCGTCTCACCCACACACAGTCAACAACGACAATATGGTGAAGATGATTTCGGCTTATAGTTATCTTTGCTATGACTGGGATCACTGCGACTGTTCATCGAACTTCAAAGAGAAAACTCTGATTATCTTGCTCTGTGTTCAAAATAATAATATTAATTGGTGAAAACAAAACACTGAACTGGAGATTTTAAAATGTTTTAAGTATTCAGAAAAAAAAGTTACGAGCTTTCTTGATGAGCATTTCAGAAACTTTGGTAGCATAACTTTTTGAGTTGACAGAGTTCGTCGGACTCAATAATTTTGACTGACGTATTTCTAAATAAGTTTATAAGAATACATACCTTGTGAAAGATATCCAATATTTAGCTGACATGTATTGAAAACGATTGCAAAAGCTAAAAGATGTTATAAAAATTTTTTGAACACTAGAGACATTAAAACAATCTCTTCAAAGTATTCATTCAAAATGATGGCGAAACGATTATTTCCACATATAATCAACAATAACTTTGAACTTTTATTTAGATTATTTAAAAAGCATTGTTTAAATTGGATATAAAATGTTTCTAATAATACACCACACTTAATGTTGTTATCCTTTGTTGTAGTTCATTTTTATTTTCTACAATATCTATTAGCGTTAAACTATTTTTTTTATTTCTTCTAAAACAATAGTAGTTATAATAACATAGGTTGTCAATATTAAAGTAATCTTTCATTAATTAAGCATGTTTAGAAAATTATCAGCAAAAAAAATAATAAATAAAAAATAGAAAATTTCTTATTTTGAATTTAATCAAAATTGAAAAGACAAAATTTTACACATAATTCGAACTTATTAATTTCTATACAAAAAAATCCTATTTTAAGAAGCAAATGATACTCTAACATGTAGAATTAAAATATATTCATAGTCACAATATAACTGCAAACACAAATCGAAATTATTTTCATTTTTTTTTTACAGAATGGACGGTTTTACAAAAGGTTATATCATTCAGAAAAGAAGTAAAAAATCTATAATTTCTTTTCAATAGTTTCTTCAGTCATATATAATGCCTCACTATTAAACAGCAGTATGTATTTTGTTCCGCTCGTAATGTAGCGCCCTTTTTGATCTCTGAGTTTTTACGAATACTTTACGTATTCAGGTTTTGCTTTCGGATTCATGTATTCATGACTAGATGTAGATGTGAATGTTTATGGTCATTGTCGAGATGCATGTTTACGTTTCAGTCATTGAGTTTCGAATTATAAAAAGACGATTGAGATTGTAAAAGAGATTTAATTAGGAGTTATGACTCTTAATATGTCGCTTAAGGTAAAATCGAATTTGTTTTTGTCAAGCATTGTTCAGTCAGAAAACAAATTAAATGAAATAAGAATAGAGCTCATATTTAATCCTTAATTGGTTTCCTGAATTTTCATATTTAAGACAGAGTAAATTGATATGAGTTTCCGTTACATGTTGGTTGTTGAAAAGAAATACGGTAAACAAGATTAAATCGCATTCATATAAACTACCCTTAATAATTTAAGAACCATTTGAATTAGTATCAATAACTGAAATGTTTTGTGAGTCGTAAAAGCGGAATGTGAATTTAAGTCTTGTAGATGAATGCCAAATCTTAAAACAGGCGAAATTTCTAGGTAAAATAAAATTGCACACAAATAAGAGTTAGAAATTATGTTTTATTTATGGAGCTTGAAATGCAAATGTAATTAGAGTTTTGGGGACCGCATTTGAACTGTGCTAAACATTTTCTGTTCATCAAATACTTTTATAAGTGTGAGTTTTTCTTTAAGTAAAATAGAGGTTTTGAAATGAATACTTCTACTACAGTACACTCCCGAATATGTCGCTTAATGTGGCGGAAGGGTAGGCCGGATAACAAAAAAAAGCCGGATAGGTCGGATTTCTATAAACTCATTTATTTGTTCACCAATACCAGAAGACAAAGTTTTTATGCCAAAACATACTGTTATAATACGCATTTTCTCACTTCTTTTTGAGTTCTTAGCCTTCCATTTATCTCAAGCCATATAGAATGTGAATGGTTTTTTTTTCTTACTTTTATTCCACTTCCTCTAGTTTGTGCAGGACGCCACTTTTCGATTTCTGCTCGATTTTTTTTTTACCAGTCTTCCACTGTACTTTTCCCAACATATTCCCGAAGTTATATTTTTTGCTGTTACACCAGAACCTAGTAGCTGCAAAGAGCGTAATTTCCCCTCCATGGCCATTAAAACTTTTTTCGTTTATCCCCAATATCCAAATCTTCTCTGTAGTACACTTAAAAAATATTAAACATACCCTAAGAACAATTTACGAATACTTTATGTATTGGGTATTTATCAGGGATAACAGCAACGATTGACGTCTATTACATTCTGACGAAACAGTGAACAACGAACAGAACGCTGCTCTTTTTCTGCCACAACTTGTGTTTTGCACACGACAAGTAGGAAGATCGTAGCGGACGCCCTCTTCCAATGTCTTGGCAATGTTGTCTGTACAACGTCTTGTTTTCCTTATTTAATTATGATAAAAGAAAACTAGGCCAGATAGTGCCGGCGTCCTGGCATAGGGGTAGCGCGTCTTCACTGTGATCTGGGCGTCCTGGGTTCGAGTCCCGGTTTGGGCATGGTTGTTCTATCTGTGAGATGTGTGAATGTGCTCTCTTGTAGAAAGGGGTTGTGCAAGCGAATGAGTGATGCGTGAGTAGCAAAGTCGTATTCTTGGCCCTAGTTGTTTCTACTATAAAAACGAAAAACGCTCCCCCACCGGCTTAAGTTGCTCTCTTCGTAACAGCGGGCTTGTCCAGGGCAAGTGCCATAAGAAACAATAGGCCGGATAGTACTGACGCCGGATACTTAGGAATGTATTGCATTTGTTAAATTACACTAAATTCTCCCACTGCCAATATCTTGCAAATAATCGCCAAACTAATTTAATAGTATCTATATTGTTTATTTTCGCAGTTTAGTTATTATGTGCGACATAATAAGAGCTGGGAGTATAGGATTTTCGTATCGAGAGCTACGACTACATTAGCAGCTAATATTGTTACTTGACCATTACTATTTGCAGAGTTACTTAGTTATTTCTCCGAGCGAGTGTGTAGAGTTCTGCTATACGAAAATCATACATAGTCAACTTTTATTTGAACGATTAAGATCAAGTACTACGATACTTATCCTGTATGAAGTCGCTCTGCGTATAGCCAGTGGTTAGAATAGAAATTATTCCAAAACAAGGAATCCGTTGATGATGAGTTACAATGGTAGGTATCACAATGCTCTAAGCCATTTTCATTTCAACAACAAATCAGAAGAGTGTATTATAAAACAATTTGAAATTTGGTATAAAAATGTTTTAAAGTTTAATTCTGACAATGTTAGTTATCCTTGACTGTATCAATATTTTTTCAGCTGTTTTCTTTTCTCCATTAATACCAAAAGAAAAATGTAAAATCGCATCACTAAAAAAGTAATAATTGAATAAGACTAATAATGAAAATAATAATAAATATTACCACCAAGCAAATTCATAGGTCTTAAAGGGAAAGAAGTCTATCCTTTACTATTAAGTATGAAATTTATCTTTACTTCCTCTTTTTAGTACGATTTATAATGAAATTTATTACTGCGCGTCCACAAGCACTCTTTTATTTTCAATTATTTATTTATAAAAAATTATTTACTTGTTATTCTTTAATCATTATTATTAATTAATTAATTATTATTTATTTATTATTTATTTATTTATTTATTTATTATTATTTATTTATTTATTATTATTTATTTATTTATTATTATTTATTTTCATTTATTAATTATTATTATTATTATTTATTTGTTAATTTGTTAATGATTTTTTTACTTTCGAGTACCATCAAAATATCTCCAAATATCCATTCATCAATCACAATGGCTTATTAACTAATGTAATCGGCTTAATTTAGATCAGGAAAATTTAGCAATTTGATTTTCAGCACAATTTCAAAGAAATATATATAAAAAATAATTTTAAAATCTCATTATAACCTAAAAATAAATGTAATATGAAATATAACATTATAAAAATCATCCAAAGGCTTCCTTTATCCCTTTTTTCTTCTTTTTTTCTCCCATTTATCATTGAATGCTCCGTTTGAGATTTTTTTTCTTTTCCAGACTGACGGCTCTCTTAGGATCTCAAAAGTGATTTCCGATCTAAATTTCGCTGCAAATTTTTTTGAGGGGGTTCACGAACATAAACACGAGGAAAGAAATTATAAACAGTTGTCCCAAAATGAAAAGGGGGAAAACTTTTTCATATTTTTTTTACTTTTGAAACATATAGATGGCAGCACAAATATATTTTTAGAGATTTGATCCTTTAGCAGTGTCACAAAGAATTGGAATGAATATTTAGCTCTGATTTTTGTGGGAGGGTGGGTGGTTGAGGGAGAGAGGGATATATCAAGGTTTTACAATTCTGATGGTAAGGCGTCGAATTAAATATTATTTTTAGAATTCATTGAGTTTTTGTGCTTTCATATTCGAAAGTTGTAGTAATTGTTATGCATATTAAAATTATTCTTTCTGTAAAGTTATAGATTATCATCTAGCCATTTAAAAAAAAATCACATCTTCCTCAGGATGATTAAAATGAAATGGACGGTGTTCAGAGACCCACAGCTGCATTTCTACTGAATGCACCCGAAAAACTTTATACATATGTTGTTACTTAGATCAAGGAGGAAAGTTTTCATCAAGAAGAAAATAGTTTGAAATTATGCCAACAGGTGGCACTGTAACGAAACGAAAAGAAAGACCACAGTTTAAGGGTAAAAGAATAACGTAATGTTTTATTTATTTACACACTTGTGTACTCGGTATGCATACGCTGTTGGGCAATAATATGCTTGAAACTTATTACAGCCTCACGTAACATTTCATTAGGAATGAAGAGAAAATTTGGAGCGATACTGGCTTTTAAGTCTAATTCCTTAGTTATATATCCTTGATAAATATGAATCTTTGAGAAAATCCCGCTTCCAGAAGTCGTAAGAGTTCAGATATGGTGGTCGTGTTGATCCGTCAAATGAGAAAGTACGTGATATGACACGTTCATATAGGAAGTGAGCTTGAACCACGTTCTTTAAATGCTTTGATGTATGAACAATTGCTTTAACATTGTGGTGGTCAAACAACCACCTCGCTTTAAGGCCAGGACAGTACGATCCTACAGAACTCTTAATTGGAATTTCTTAGAAGTAGTATAGAACAACAATTAAATTTTCCATGAATCCATATCATGGAATGTACCGGATGTTGTTGCTTGCACGAGGATTGGTTGAACCTTGGCTGTTTTATGTGATGCAGTATCATCTGTCAAAATGAGCTCATCTAAGTCAAAATCATCAGATATCCATAGGATATCTGATGGCCAGTATTCAACCACTTGTCTCTTAGACAGAATAAGTAAAGTAAAATCAAAATATGCAATGTAGTCTTGAGGTTTCGTTGTTACACGAAATGCATCTTGAAAAGGTACAACTTCAGAATGTTATGTAAAATTTTGTCATGGTTGCCCACGGAGTGTTCAGTGTTCATGCTATTGAACGACCATTTAAAATAGCATATGAACTTGCAAATGCTTCAGTTGTTGCAACTGCAACTTCCTCCACAATTAGCAGCTCCGTTATGTATCCTGCCTTTAACTGCATTTATCAACATGGATCCTTTCTTTAAGTTTTTCATGCGCCAATAAGCACGGAGTGCAAATGAAGCATTGCTTGTAATCTGATAAAAGAATTTTATGTTCAATATGCGCTCTTTTCTTGATCAGTGCATGTTCTCTGTAGTTGAATGATTTCTTCGAACATCCGTATCGCTTTTATGACGAAATTAAATGATCGCATATAGTTTTAAACAGTCTAGCGCCATCAATCTATAAAATTTTATGCTCTTTTGCGACAGATACCTCGGCCCCATGGTCTAAATAGAAACTCATAAAGTTTCATTTGTAGATTTTCAGTAAAAGCGGAGTTACGAGTCTTTGATTACCGTCAGTTTAAGTTTAACCACCCCTATATCTGAGACACATTCTATATTTTTTCAGCCCATATAGGCACATACTTATTTTTAGAGTACTATGATGTCTAAAGGAAATCTCAGTTCGTTTCTTCATTCCATTAGAATGAATAATATATCGATTTTCCTGCTCATTGATTGCAGTGTCTATATATGTAGTAAATATAATTTTATGAATGTTTTTGTATAAATGATGTAACGTTATTTTTCTACTACCTCCCACATGATCTATATTTAATACAAACAGTATCAGCACATGGAATGTTATGTATAATGTAATTCTCTCAAGTAATTATATTATAGGATTTGTAGCAATTCAGTTAAGTTACACTGAAACGTGATATAAGCTTCCTGATTTTCATACATTCAGGATAGATTTATTGAACTACAGACGCAGATTTGCGAATGAAATTCCGAAGTTGAATAAGTCGATGATCTGGTTCTCATCAAATCCAATTCATTCGGATAATATATATTCTTTCTTTCTTACGAATACAGCCCCAATTTCCGTTTTAAACCAAGCGAAAATGTACAAATCTATTCAGTGAGAAACTAAATATCAGTCAGTTTTAACAGTGATTCGTAATTCTATACATTGCGTTAATGGTCAGAAGGAATCGCTTTGAATTTTTACTAAAAAATAGAAAATATATGTACAGAATTGTTATTCTAAGGCAATGGTCAAGAATACCTTAGAATGAATTTTATGTAATATTAAAATAAATCGAATAGTTTACCAGAATTTTCTTGATCATTCTCTAATAAATGTATTGATGCATTATTAACGTAGGTTGATCGTGAGTAATAGTTGCGAAAAATCCTATTAGCGTGCGATCCATGGCTATTAATCACTGAAATGCGGTTAATACATAAGCACTAGAATGCTCAATGTATATTTTTGACATCTTTCCCATCCGAATAGAGCCAAATTTGACACAAAACTGCACTAAAGAGCTATAAAAACTGATAAAGGTGTGCATATGCAAATAAAGGAGCTATGCAACTAAACAGCTTAATATGACGTAGTTGACATCGATTATGTAAGACATTAGGTATCTATCAAAACTGTTAGATTGCTTTTTGTTGTTACAATGCCAGTTTATAAAGATTTAGGGGATTTTGAAACATGTATTAAAGTAGATATACTAGAAAAGGAACACATCATCTTCGAGGTAGTGATGAAATTTAAAATTTCGAGCACAACAATTTCAGGAATGCACCGTAAATATTGAATATTAGGTGAAACATCAAACCTCCGATATTGGCCTGGCCGATAAAAGGAAGCCATCGACGACTGTCGAGAATCCTTTGACGAGATAGACTTGAATAACATGCTCAAATTGTCGCGGATTTGAACGTTGAGATATTAGCAAATGTTAGCGTGCGAACTATTCAACAGACCATCATTTATATGTACTTTTGGAGCCCATATCAATGATAAATAAAATGATAATTATCTTCATTAATAAAATATCCAATTAATGACAAATATATCCATCAATAAAAGCCAACTCATATACAATCTTAATTTTTCGGCAGAAAGCTTTTTTTACTTGCCTGGGAACCGCTATTGGACTGTTGATGACATGAAACTCAATGCCTTGTCTGACAAATAGCGTTTCCAGTTCTATGAATGGATGGAGTGTATGAGAATAAAGATTTCATGAATCTATGGATATTACATGCCAATAGAGGATTGTTCAATATGATTATGAAATGCGTGATATTTCTGATGATATAGGGCATGTGCAGTTAATGTGATATGGAATCTCTCATATACCAAGAGATGAATGCAGTGGCAAAAGATGACAAGTGGCAGAAAAGCAAAGATCCTTCCTTTCACCTTATTCATTCGTGTCCATTCCGAAAGATTTCTATTCATCGCAAAATTCCACTCATCAAAAATTGCTACCGGGTGGTTCTATTAACTTTAGACACTTTCGTTGATCATCTAAATCCCAAGATATAAACGCCATTGAACATATCTGTAATGAGTGCTGTTCAGAAGACATTTTTTACACAATAGATCTCCAACAGATTTTTGGATTGTCTTGTGGAATTCCTGATTTGAATTGTCTCCAATACACTTTCAGGCGTTTGTCGAGTCCATGCCTTCTGCATGCTCGTGGAAGCTCTACATGATATTAGATAGGTGTGCCAGTTTGTATATGTTTTTTTTTCAGTGTAGTCACAAAATTCCATGTCAAGTTTCATATATTTAAGTTATTGCGTCTTTAAATTATTCACATTTACAAGTTTGTAAAAATATAGACCTACAGATGGTACACATCTTTAAGAATTTAATCCCAAATGTATTTTTATTTTCACATGTCAAATCTATGTATCAAATTTTATTTATATAATTCACTTCGTTTTGTATTTATAATGTTAACTTGCTCTGACAGCCAGACAGACAGACTTTCTCTAAATGGATTTCTTACAAGATTTGGCAGAAATCTACTAATTCAATGAGCGTATCTTATACCATATTTCATATATTTAGCTCATATCACTTTTGATTGACACCGTTTAAAGATAGGCAGATAGACGTAATTCCAAATATGCATTTTCCGAATATAGGCCGGCATTAAACGTGGAGATCGTCAAAAATGCGAGTTCAAATTTTTCACAATTACAGGTATTCCTCTTTGTATACTACACATATTGGAAAAGTAAAAAGAAACAAATGAAAAATCAAAACTTATAAAACATGAAATTTGCTTATGATTTCTTTACAAAGTTTTTATAGTTGGGAGTGCATGTGACTCCTGATTTTTCTACAGTAAATAAAAATAAGTCATCTCATGCTGAAAAGGCTTGGCTTTTTCATAGTAATCTTCCTCTGGCCAACTGAATAACATAATAATTATTGGCTGCATACGAAAAATAAATCTCTATTTAATGACAGAAACATTTAAAATGATTATACTTTTTTCAATAAAAACATTTACAAACTCAAAATACCATTTTAAAATTCCAAACGTTTGTAATACGAGAAAACTCAAAGGGATTCCAGGAACATTTTTCTACCATACATTCTCTTTTTAAAAGTTAAATAGTTCTTTTCTGATTTGAAGAATAAATAAATAAAAATAAATCGGACAAAAAGTATTCATGAATTATTTTCAATTCTGTTCTTTTTTATTGTTTTATTGTGTCTATTTTTAAGTGTTTCAAGAAATTCTGCTTTTAGTATTTATTTCAAAATTATGGAGAAAATTTACATTCCTGCCTCTAAGTTAATCCTTTTAGTTCATTTATGTAGTTTACGCCTATAAATTGCAGAAACATTTTATGAAAAACGTAAAACCTTCTCATATCTGTGTAGTGTTGTTTTTGAAGATAATATTTGCAAAATAACATCTAGTACTTATAGAAAACCATCTAAGAACCTTCACAATTCCCTAAAAATCTTGATGATTGATGTTTTGTTCCTAAAAACATTTCCTCATATGTAAATGCGAAATTAAAAAAAAAAAATCGAACAAATCTCTTTTAAGAATGAATGGGGGAAAATTTTTATCTTGAATTTGGATTGTTATTGTTGCTAATGTTATCTTATCTTTACTTGTATGAATCTACCTAAATTTTAGGTCTTCAAATCAAGCTGTAAATGGCTTGATCATACCAAATCAAGGCATCCACCGAAATCAAAACGTAGCTGCAACATAAGCGATCTTATTCTTCCTTGTTTAAAGGCAAAGAAAAAAATAACCTTAACTAACCTGGAGCCAATTAAGAAAAGGCCTTTGAAATAGAATGGAAAATAAAAAGTGCTCTTTATTTTTAAAGAGTTTAGACTAAGAATTATTGGATGCAAAATTGAACTTCATGGAGCCTCATTAGTAGAGAACCTAAACATGATGATTTAACACATTTGACTCATCAAAAAAAGTTATCTTTATCAATGTCTGGAGATTAGAATATGTTATCATAATTATCACACTATGTTTATTAAAATTCTTCAAAGAGTTAAGTATTTGGAGAAATGTAAATTTATCTTCAACAATTTTGTCTAAAACTTAGGAAAGTCAACAGACAGAGTAGGATATGTTTTTGAAAGTAAAGGGAAAAAAATGAATTTTTCAGTTAGGCAAGTGCCAACTAAGAAAAAGCTTTTAAAATAGAATTTTGAGTAAAATGTGAATTTTATTTTTAAGAAGTATTACTACACTTTAAAATTAAAATTTTGGAAGCATCATTAGTACGAACCTAATCATGAGGATTTAACATATTTGACTTATCAAAAAAGATATTTTTAATGTATATAGATTAAAATGAATATACGTGAATTTGATATTAACTTCACGTTTATTGAAATTCATGAGGAAATGAGATATTAGGTGAAATGCCAATTTTTCTAAAAAAGTTTTGCCTATAACCTAAAAAAGGGATCAGATTGTATGCAAAATGAATTTGATGTAAATTTGGCGTTTCTTCTTATATTATTCTTACGTGTTCACTTTTTCCAGTCCCTTTAAAAGTAGAAAAATGTTTTTCTAAAAAATTTCTCAAAATAATAAGAAGCAAGAAAGAGGAAAAGAAAGGTAAGAGAAAATTTATTAAAATAAAAAATAAAAAAATTGACACATTTTGAAAATTTAAATAGTATCTACATTTCATCACATATCTGCTTCTTAGCGTTTGAGTTGAAAAGGTGTGAAATATTGTCTAGTTTTGGAATACAAATTTTCTTTGCTTTTACCCAGACATTGGAATAACTCGGCTGATTGCGAAGAAAGTCTATTAAGTTTTCTTCCGTATCTGCTGAAATGGTGGAATCAACACCTCGAAGAAAGACCTCCGTTATACTTTGCTTTAAATTTCAAGCGAGAAAGTCAAAACTGTAAAAGTAAAAAAAAAAAAAAAAAAAGAGAGAGAGAGAGAGAGAGAAATTGTATTATCAGAGATTTGAGTTTTGTCTGATTTATTCCTTATTACTTCTGTGGTACTTCAGAAATATTATTTGTGTTTAAAATTTTTTTTTCTTTCTGAAAATTAAAATTAACATTTTGACAACTTTTTTTTGTGTGTTTACTTTTTTTGATATTATTATTCGCTGATTTTCTTTCATTTTTTTTCAGACTATCCTAGCAATCTTTCTGCAGAAATTGAGTGGGTTATGATCTAAGAAAATATGTTTTTTGTAAAATTTTCAAAGCAATATTTGAAATGTTTATTTACCAATTACCTTTAGTATGGTATTGCCATTCTGAGTTTATAAAATATCAAAGCTTAACAGTTGCTTCACTCTTTTTGTAGATTAAAAATAGAAAAAAAATGAGGCAAAGAAAATGAAATTAATAAAGAGGTATTTTTTGAATTTTAAACTGATATAGAAATTATTTTTATTGTAATATTTTCGAAAAGAAAGATTGCTGAACTTTTAGTTACTCGAGATTTCAAAAAATCTTTTCTAGGTGCCCATTTTCATCCTCCATAAAATATATGTGTCAGATTTAATAGTTTTTGATCCAACAATGTGGCCTAAAGAGCGCCAAAACACATATACACAAGTCGCATACATTGTTAGTAGTAGATATAGAAATGGAATAAATGGATTCCAATTTTATTAAACTATACCAGTGAAATATTGGATATATCAAACCCTTTCAATTTATTTTTGTGTCATCTAGAAATAAATTTAAATTTCATTTCCTCCTCATATACATCTTATTTATGAATTTACTTAAGTATAGCTATTTATTTGACTCTTTAACTACAAAAAAAAAGAAAAGAAAAAACCAGTTATACTGACGCATAGAAGACACGAGTCATGAAATCAATGATTGCATTTATATGCTATAGGGTGAGTGAATTTCGTAAAAGCAAGGATGGAAAATATATTAAACGAATTTTCAGCTTCTTTAGAAATTTACTTAAACAGAAATATCATTTTTATTTCAAAAGACATTACTACTATTATCTCTTACTAAAACCCATTATTTCTTTTGCATTTATAATTGCTATTTTGCACTACTCCTTAATTATTTTTCTCATACATGAATTTCTGTTTAATGTAAAAAAGTAATAATAAGTTTCTTGATATATTTGCTAGTTGATATTTGTGTACGATTTTGATACAATGCAGAAGCATTAGTTAATTTCTGTATTTCAAAAAAAAAAAAAAAAACATTTGCATATTTTAAACATTGGAATTGCTATCAAACAAAATAGAATGAACATTTAAATTTCTTTGTTTCTGAGAATAATTATCGACTCAAATTTCTAACCAAGATCACACCAATTTTGAAAATTTTTTTTACAAATCATTGTAATTTAATGAAGTTGTTTAGGGAATTTAAATCTTAACTTTTATTTATGGTTGCATCTACCATAGAAGTAAAAAGTAATGGTGAATAAAATTGTCACATTAAACCTTTATTGGGCTTCAAATGCAAGATATGTGAATATGAAAAAAGAAAGTTTGTATTAAAAATTCCGAATCGAAAATTTGTATTAAAAATTCCAAATCGACTAATGGAAATTTGAGATAAGGAACGAATTGAACAACTCTTTTCCTGAATAATGCTTTGGAATCACTCGAGTGGAAAGTCTTTAATTTAAAAGTCCTTCCAGTACAAAAAATAGCTGTCTACTCTCTCTTCGGGAATCCGAATAAAACTTTCCACTTGTAAAATCGGTTAAATTCTTCGCTACATCGTCTGAGAGAATCAATTGTGATATGCTTTCGAAAACAGAACGAACCACTTTGTTTTCTTACTTGGGAATTGGTTGTTTGAACTTTATGGGAACCAAACCCTTTCAGTTTCTCCTCCTTGTTGACTTTCCAAATAAATGGTGCAAAGTCGAAATCTTTGCTTCTGCAGACAGTTTTTACTTTCACCTGTACGAAGGACGCAAAAAGAGAAAGTACTGTAATAGTTAAAAAATTCGATCCCGAAATTTTGACGAATCTCCAATTTTCAGACTTCTCTGAATCCGAAAAACACATTTTTGGAATTATATTTTATTGTGAAAACATTATCTCAAACACGATTTCATCTAGGCTGATAATATTTGGCATTTCTTCTTTACACCAAATTTGTATATTTGTATGGAATTCTGAACGAAATCCATTCAGAGCAAATCATACCATTTAGTTGTTAAAGGATAAGTTTAGTTTAGTTATATTAACGTCCCGTTTGAAGCAACACTAGGGCTATTTTGGGATGGATCTCGTAATTTTGAACCGCGGTCAGATGACGAGGACGACACTTGAGCTGGCATCCTCCTCTACACACCACACTAGCGGGAGGACGTTTGGTCAGGACGGATTTAACGTGCAACAGACCCCTCTTACACGACGGTTTTTAAAAAAATCGGGTCTCGAACCTGAAACCTTCTGGTTCCGAAGCCGAGACCTTACCACCAGGCCACCGCGGCCTTGTTAAAGGATAAATAAACAGGATTACCAAGAAACGTAAAGAATTAGATAGATAAGATTTGATACACAGGCTTAGCATCTTAAATATAGATTCATATCCAATTTGAAAGCAGATATATCTAAAGGTGGTAATATCTTTTCTTGCATTTCACATACATGTAAATGAGGGGATTAAAAAATGCAGTGATATAAATATATGAAATTTATTATGTGACATCTATGATGACCTATCTCTTATATGACCTATCTATGTCTATGCCAAAATTTGTTTTCAGTCTGTTGGTAAAAATACATCCAAAACATGGATGCAGTTTCTTGCTGCTTTTGTATTGTACAACATCCTAGCGATTAAGAACAAAAAAAGATCGCACGATTCTATACTGCGCCATAGTCATTGTTGCATTTGGTTAACCAATTTTCTTTACCACATTACGAAGCAAGCAACTCTCATTTGTGAAATTCTGAAAATAAAAATCTGAGTATTTATAACATTCACAGCCCACCAGTTTTATGTGGGAAGAATAGGATGACACTTTCATTATAGAATATGCGGGAAAGTTTCGGGAAGACTACTCCTAATGGTTAAAAAATACTACCCTTCATTATTCTTAAAATTTCTTAGCTTTCCTAGCTTTAATTGGTGCTCTTAGATACCGAAAATAAGGTCAAAGAATGAAAGAGGGTTTCGAAAATGAAACAATCTTTGCCGTTACTTACTAAATATATTAAATCTCCATTAATAACGAAGATAATGAGTGTGTGTATGCATGCTTGTATTGGTGCTCTACAGGCCAGACTGCCAGAATTATTACATTTGATACTTGTATACGTTAAAGGAGGGAACGTTTTCACCTTGGAGCGATATTTTTTTCATTTTTAATTAAAATTTAAATTAATTAAAAATTCAGTAACATTTTGCAATGTTTCCTCAGTAAATTCTGAAAATATTTGAACACAAAGATGAATTTCCCTTCTTTTGAATATTCAAAATATTATATTTACAGCGGTATTAATTTTTCTTCCGTATAGTTTTTTCCCCCTTATTTTTAATTTATTTTCTAAAAAAATAAATTAAGCATATTTTATAACAATATATTTTATTTTTGAAGTGAAACTCGAATTGTTTTCTTAATTTCCACTAATATTTTAACTAGCCTTTTTTTTATTTTTTATGATCAAGATATGAAGATAATTTGTATTTTTCTGTGTTGAATACTTTTCAGTAGAAAGTATGGCTTTTATAAAATTTTTGTAATTCAATTGCAATTACAATTAAGATTCTATTTCAGAATGAAGCAATTGTGGAAAAAATTTATATTACTGCCATTGTTAAATATACTGAAATTTGTTGTCATAGAAATGGATGTTTAAAGATAAACAGTAAAATAATAATATTCATAGCACAATGAATGCAACACTATCAGATTTTTAAAATAATATGTTAAATGACCATCAAAATTAGAAGTCTTAATTTGTTATGATAAGGAAGTCAATAATACATAGTTACACAAAATATTTAATTTAAATTTTTAGCAAGTATCAATGCCTGAAAATCAGCTGATAACTATCGATGAATAGTAAGCAATAGATTTAACCTTTGGAATTCAAATATTATAAAGAATACTAAATAAAAAGGTTTTTAAGAAATCAATAACTTTTTCCTGAAAACGTCTGTCACAGACTCAACAACAACAATGGTATCAAATAATATTTCAACCCTTTTTCAATTTTTCCAATTTTTTTAGCTGTAAGAAATTAAGTAGGAATTGCGTGCGTATCTGGAATCTTTATTTGGATTTCTTGCTACCCGTTTCGTAACACATCGGGTGCAGAGTCGACACAAGCATTAGACATGTTTGATAATTATTTTAGATATAAATTGATTTAGATTTATATGGCTTAAAATTAAATAATTTTAAAAATTTTGATACATTTATTTTATTATATGTATGCATATATGTTAAAAATTAGTTACTTCAGACTTCATCTGGTTCGTCAAAAATATTGATTATATTTGATTTCAGATAAATCGTTTAGATATAACCTCTTGTCCATGATATCGTCAAACTGTTTGGCATTAAAGCCATGTTGATTTAATTCCCTGTTGTTTAAATTCTGTTTATTGTGCACATGCACCTTCCTAACAGGAATTGGTCTTATGACATGCTGAAGCTATTAAAAATGTAAAAGTGAAGTTCTGATAGTTTCTAAATTCCGCGATATTGTAAATTACGATAGACAGATGTCGCAAAAGCCGTATATGATAGCGGAAAATAATCAAATTTTAAAATACAATAAACTATGTAAGGTAGCAGCAAAATAAAAAAAGATCTTATTAAAATGGAAGTAATTACTGTATTAGTTAAAACCACGAATGCTAACATTTTGGATAATGTTAAAAGCTACTCCAAAAATTATTGCGAAATTTAAAGAATGTTGAGAAGATTAATCAAGTATTTAAAATTTACTAAAATTTTATTACTCACTAGCCGCCTCCTTTGGCGACCAGCCGGTTCGCCAATCTTAATGTTCGTTAAAATTTTAATAATTAAATATTTTACGCAATTCCAACTTTAATAGATTCTTCAGCAAAATATTTTAAAACTTCAAATTTTGATAGTCATATAATACACTCATAATATTATAAAGGCCTTCAGTCATAACGTGATATGTATCTCTCTAATTTTCTGTTACCCCTCGTCGAATTTATACTTTAAATTAAAGTGGAAAGGATTAATCTGCAATTAATATAATAATATTTTTTACTGACACAAAATATTTTTTGTATATTAATTATTGAAAACAATCACTGAGCGTTTAAACTTTATGGGCACTAAAGAATATCTTTCTTAATTTATGTAATATTTCAAAAATTTGTCAACAAAATTTTCTCAGATTCATCATGAGCAGATTGATTTATTAACAATGTTTCATTTTAAATGCATCAAACACTAAAAAAATAAAACGAATCATTTAAAATAATCAGTTGAAAACAGGTTAATAAAAACTACTTAAAAAACGATGGTCTTAAAACTATAAGCATATACAAAAAATATATAACTAACATAAATACACTTTAATTACAAAAGCATGCAACTAATCTAAAAATAATTTAAATCGTCCGTTGATAATGGTTGTCATGCCAACAATCCGAACACAATGCGCATGCGTGAATTTACGATGCCAGTTACGGTAACGCAAATGCGTGAGTTTTTCTACGCCAGTTGGGGTAACGCTATGCAGATTAGAAATTTTTTATTTCCTTTATTCTGTTTTATTTTAATTCAAAAGTACATCAGAATGAATCTGAAAGATCGATTCATTAACAATGTTTAATTTTAAATGCATCAAACATTAAGAAAATAAACAGAATCGTTTGAAATAATCGGCCGAAAAATTTTAAGCCTAGCCTGATCACTGTTGCAAAAAAAAAAAAAAAAATTGAAGCCTTATTCATTTGGCGGTAGGGAAAATGAAAAGACTTTTTGGCGGGAAAGTTAGTTTTTAATTAATAATTAAAATTTTAATGAAAAATTGAAAAAAAGGAATCCCAGGTGCACATTCCCAACCTCCAAGGTATACAGGTGCCAAATTTGGTAGCTGTTGGTCGAACGGTCTGGCCTGTAGAGCGCCAACACACGCAGACATTGAGCTTTATTATAAGTATATAGATTAAAAGTCTAGTTTTGAGTGACAAAATAATTTGCTAACTTATACCGCCTGATAAAGAAGCAATAAATTACTTTCCACCTATAAAATGGTTCCTTTGTGGTTGTCACTACTTGAAAAGTCTATCAGTACTTTCTTGGGTTTAGAAAAAAAAAAGAGATATTATTTTTTACTTATCAATTAGTAAAGGGTTTTTCACACACTTTTCATATGGCACAGAGGTAGTCAAGCGCATGGTTTATGCATGTCCAAAATGTAACAAATCAGGGAAAAAAAATTGGCAAATAAAGACTTTTCACCATCTATATCTACCTGCAAAAAATTGCTTTCTGAAGTGGTAACATTATAAATAATTAAAAACAGTAACCAGCACAAGCTCTTCTTTTATTCATTTAGCAATAATAAAGAAGAGACATCAGAAGTAACATACGGGGCGCTGAAATTATTAGGTGGTTAAATAAGTTAAGTGCCTAAAACCACCTAACAAATAATCAAACTGAACCATATTGTATACTGCCTTTGAATAGATGAAATTTTGTGTTTTATATATATATATATATATATATATATATATATATATATATATATATATATATATATATATATATATATATATATATATATATATATAATGGTTTATTGTAATGCATCTTTATGAAACTTTTGAATGAAAATGTATTCAGTATTAAAAATTCGAAAAAAAATATATATATAAAAAATTTACCATTAATTTACCATTAAGAAAAAAATTTTGTTATTTATCTGCTTTCTTAATGCAAATACTTTTATAAAATCTTTTTAATTGTATCATTCTGTTGATTATTTGTTGGCAGAAAGCTACTATTGAAAAGAAAGAATGAAACATAGAGTTGATAGTAGTTGCAACGTCGGTTACAATCAGAACATATTATAGGTGAGAATAATATTGCTGACAAAATTCGCCAAGGCGTTATTCTAATAAATCGATAATTTTGCCTTGTGGAAACGCTTTGTGGTATTCCCTTGGTTATGATCTCAAAAGAGTGTGTAGTAAGTTCATTGTATTGAATGAAGAGTGTCAATCTTGTAATTGCAAATGAAAGGCGCTTTTCCCCATTTTTATCTCCCGCTATGTTGAGCGAAAACCTTTTGATTCCTAAAATAAACTGGTGATCAAAATTAAGAGAATGTTAACTTTAGGTACACTATTTTCCGAAATACTGTGAACATTTTAATGATATTTGCCATGCTCACAGATAGATATAATATAAGAAGAAATACTTTATTATTATTGTTTTAAACACACACATAATCGTATGTACTGTCATCAATGCAAAAAAGTGTAAAAATATAGTTTCAGAAAAAAAAAATTGCCAACAAATAACTTGGTTATTATAGAGTATGATCCCTATCAAAGTGTTATACAATTTCTACAATGTCAATTCATACTGGACTGGAATTTCTGCAGCTCAGCTCCTTTGGCAATCATTTTCGTTTTTGTTCTAGATATTCTGGAAATGAATTGCTATTGTTCTACCAAGAGTATTTCAAATAGACTATATAGGATTAATATTTGAGAGCTGACTGGCCAATTCATATACTGGATATCTTCACTTTTCAAAATTCTTCTACCAAATAAGGTCCATTTGAATGAACATTGAAATAAAGGCATCTGAAATTTTAATAGGGCTAACATAGTCTCAAAGATTTTATTTCTATACCTATAAAACCTCCGTTAAAGACGTCAAAGCTTTATGGATCTGTCCCAGCATCATTTCTGCATAAAAACAATGAATTCTTCTGCTAACTATCTCGGACTCTTTCCTAGATGATGATGGACAAATATTAGGTTCTTAGTTTTCTCCAAATGATTCCTTCCGAAATTTCTTGCCAGATTAAATTTTTATTTATCAATAAATAGAATGGTCTGCCACTGAACTCCGCTCCAACATGTTTTTTGCATGATACTAAACTGCTCTCCTGTGAAAAGTGAATGGTGTGCGCTGCAATTCCTGTGAGATATGGGATAAAATCTTGGAGCTCATTGCACTTTTTTCCAGGTATGCAATTGTACAAGATTTCATGGTTATGGCAGCAAATTTCGTCAAAATAAGTCTCATCTGGTAGCCGGATTTAAAAAATTGAAGACATTCTATGTGTATATTGAGAAAACAGATTTTCGAGCCTAAATTCTGTATAGCTTGTGTAGATAATTCTTGGATTAAATTTCGACCTTCCTGTATCAGAAGTAACCGGAATCTGAAAATTGCATATCTAGAAGAATGTGAGCAACTATGATAAAGATTCCTTAATTGCAAAAAACCCAGTACGAATTCGGATTGTGAAAGTTGTTATATGCAATGAATTGGTCGAATTTCTTTTAAATCTTGGATATTCCCAATTAAACTATTCTTTTCCAAGATTGTAAAGACCATTTTAAACTTTCATGTTGATGTTGTCACTCTGTAGACCAAAACTATTGAATGGTCTCTATTTTCTTTCTTTATAAGAATACATTGAATGCCAAATGCTATTAAAGTAAATTAATTTATTTCTGAGAAAAAATCGATCAAATCATTTTTTAAAAATTTCGACATTAGTGTTAGTCACATATTTAAGTTCCTTTATTGCTTCTACATATTTCACAATAAAAAATGCATATTTGATTTTTAATATATTCAATATAAATTTTAATATGTAAATGTAAGAAACTAATTAATTTGTAAAAAATATTTTAGGATTCTCCCAAATATGCTTTTATTGACGACTTAATTTTTCAATACAAAGAACAGATACAATACAGACGACCAATACAAAGAAAACATTTCCAAATACAGGTTGATCACCTTCAATGCACTATGGCTCTGTTTTCAGATTTCCGAGTTTGTCAGTCATGTCGAATTTTTCACAAAAATTTAAATCCCTATCATTAAAACTATTCTTTAATCTTTACTATAAAAATTAAAGATCTGATCAATCTATATAATCGTTTTCTATAAGTTTCAAATATCATGTACATAAAAAAAGGACCAAATGTTAAAGAAATCATCTTCCTGATTTAAAATATAAAAACAAGAAAAAATCTTCCAGAAACTCTAGATGTTTGAGTAAGTACCTAATTCATGAATAATCCATATACTTTATTTTGATATTTGTGAAATATTTAATGATATGAAACATTATATTTCAGACCTAGTCATTTTAGAGAAATCTTCCATAAGTAGACATGCCTATATTATATTACAAAACTATATTTACTACAGGAAAGCAGTGAAATGGGATTTTAAATAAAATATTAAACATATCTCTATTTGAATGTCCATATTTTTTAATTTGGTTAAAAGGACTTCTTTTAATTTTGTTATACATGTTGGCTTCTATTTTATTTTCACCATTAGTTCTATCATTTATTTCGGCATTGCATGCCTCATATGAGGATTCATGGCAAATAAATTCTTCAACTGATTCACCAATTCAAATTAGGGTGTTTTATTTTTTTAGAAACTGAAACTTGAAATGATAAAACGTGATCGATTTTACAGTTAATGTGTGGAGTTTGTCTGTTCCAAAATACTTTTGAGCTTATTTCATCATTTTCAAGTCTTTGTGTAATAAATGAAACACTCAGACTGTAAACGTTGTAGTTTATGCTATAGTTACATTTTGCAAGCTAACTCTTTCGGAAAAAAGGATAAAATTATGGAGATTTATAAACTCATCACGAGAATTCTGAGAAACCTAGACACACTATCTCTGTACAGTTTTGACTTTCCCCCTTGAAACATTTCCTATAAAATCTATAAAACCCTTGCCATCGCTCACAGATATACGAAATTCAATTTCAGTGTATGTTATTCTAATCGCCTTGAAACATAATCTGGTGACTGTTTATCTGATTTAATTAAAAGCAGTCCACTTTGTAAAATTCCTATTTTCGAGCAATGGATTATTCAACATATGATTATGAAACTTATTTAATAAATCTGACGTTTAATATATGGCTCGCATTTTAATGGAATAACTGAACTATAATTCCAATATGTGAGACTAATTCTATAATTGCTATATCTACTGTTTCGTTGACCGGAGTCAGGTTTTCTGCATTTCTTTCAAAATTATCAATGCTCATTCTATACCTTATTATATTCTTATAATAAGGTATTAAGGTAAGGTATATTCTGGCATGCTACAGAATAGTCTGTTGCTCCAAGAGCTGCAAAATTTGATACAAAAATAGTTTTGAAAGCGGAAATGTACACCTCGCAGCAACGTTTTCCACTTTTTAATCAATTAAAAATTGATTGAGAATTGTCATTTTCCAGTGAAATATTATTGCTCAAAATTGAAGCCTAATTTTAAAATTCGAAAGACTGCCATTTTAATGTCATCAATTTCATTCTTGTGCAAATTTTTCTTGGGTCTTGTACTATTTTTAAATATATTGTTACGAATCTGTGATGCTGCTTCCCAGCATAGTTGGTTCCATCATCAGAAAGACTGTTTTACAGTCATCGGTATTGGACGGAGTCCGGGTGTCGCGTCGGAGGTCCCAGAGCTTGGCGACGAATTTGGCGACTGGCGCCAAAATAGATTATACCCAAAACAGCGAGAATTTTCCCGATCCGTCCATTGGGAACCGAGATACGCTTCGAAGGTTCCTGATTGGTTGAGAGGCTTCTAGCCCCGCCTTCTGAGATCTATAAAACTAGGCAGTCTGCAGCTGCCGTGGAGTAGTCGGAATCGACGGTAAACAACGGGTCTTCCAGAGATTAGCAGAGCAGCGACGGAGTAAAGCTAGTGCTGAACTAAGTTGTGCGCTACTGTCTGCAGTAGAGTCTTGTTGTGTGCTGCTGTGGGCACGTCTCGGCTGAAGATAATTGTCTTCTCTATGTTGTATATAGTTGCCGTCTTTGTGTTGTCCTGTCCTGTCTTCGTGTAAATAAACGTCGTTGTTTTGTTTTCTACTGCCGCCTGCTGATTGAGCGTTCTCCACAACATATAACTTCCACTATCCAAACGAACCCGGAAATTTCGTAACAATATGTTTGTACAATTTTTAATAATAGATTTCATTGTTGCACTAAAAATGAAAACATTTTCATTTTTTTCGTCAAAATTTTAATCTAGTAATTTTCTTCCAACTTTGAAAGTTGAGGAAGGAATATTTTGCTTATTCTTTTATGACACGACCATTTACAACATGGTATTTAAAATCTAAAAAGCATATAGTTTGCAGTTTATAATGATAACATGACATCAATTAATTTATTTCAACTGGAAAGTTTTATGTAAATAATAAATAAAATCGATGCAAAATTATTAAAACAACACGGCTATAACGTCTGTCCAATTTGATTATGTTTTGCTAAATATTTCATTGAAATAATCATGAAAACCACGTTTTCATAAGAGATTCAGTTGAAATTAAACACAAAAAACACACCTACTGAACCAAATATTTTCTAAAGACGGCTAGTCAAAAATAAAATAATTAATGATCTGTAACAATTACCATTTCAGAAAATCTTTTAATAATATTCTGTAATAATATATGTTAATAAAATTCTAAATAATATATGTTAATAATATTTTGTAATAATATGTGTTAATAATGTTCTGTAATTATATCTGTTAATAATATTCTGTAATAATATTTGTTAATAATATTCTGTAATAATATGTGTTAATAATATTCTGTAATAATATCTGTTAATAATATTCAGTTTGAGGCTTGAATTTATTTTCGGGTGTGAATTACACTTTATAACTTTGTTCTTTAAAAAAGTTTTATTCTGAGGATAAATAACTACAATCTGAATTGCAAAGAAATGTAATCATTTATTTACACTTAGTATCTTTTAATCGTTATTCTAACTGGAAATCACAGAAGATATTGACGGGAAAAATGTATTACGAAATGTTTACCTTTAATCCCTTAGATAATACTGAAAATTACTTGATGTTTCATTTCAAAAATTTTATTCAAATGAAATAATGGTGTAATAATGGTGAAATAATGTATTTGTTATTATTATTTGATTTTACATTTTTGGCTTTCTTGAAAATTATTAAGTAGTTAATCCATTACAACTAACATAAAAACTAGTAAGTCCTGCCTTTTGACGGCGAAACTATTGCTACCAGAAAAAAACAACACCAAAAGGTAAAAACTGTTAAAATCTTTTTCGGTTTTTTCAAAATTTATTTTGACTAAAATATGAATCATGCCCTATTAATACAAGAAAAACTAACCAATACATGTTGGAAGAATTTGAATAGAAGAAAAACTATCTCTACCTCAAAACAACATCTCTAAATTCTTTAAGAAGCCTTAATTGCACAAGGAAAAAGTTTAAGATGTTCTTTTAAATTGAAACAAAGTATGTTTTTCCTTTTATATTTTTTGTTTGGTCTGCTTTAAATCTTTGAGGAGTACCATATTCAAATATCAGTGCATATTCTTTAATATTTGTAACTAAACAAACCGATAATGGAAATCAAAATCCGTCGGCCAATCTTCATTCTAAACTTCATTCACATTCTAATGTATATCTTAACAGCACAATCCATTATCTATCCATTAAAGAAAGTTTCTAATGGTTCTAATGGCTCCTCCCAATCCAATTTCACTTGTGTTTCCCAAGTTTTGGCACTTTCTCCTCCTTCTCCATTATCTGTCAAAATGCCCCAATGAAATTTGTATAGAAATGTGTCGAGTTTCTCAGGGTTAAAGTACTTCAATTGAAATGGCAGCCGCTTGTCCGATGAGTTAATGAACAATTGTATTTGATTAATAGAATGCGTAGTTTGTTAGTTGAATAATGGATTTCGGTCCATCCTTTCTCAGCGTTTTGCGAACGTTATATATTCAAAATCTGCTACATAGGATGTGAATTTAATACGGCAGTTCTGGAAATATATATTTTATTAAATTGATTTGATTTTTTTCTTTAATATGTAAAACGTTGTATTTAAATTCTTTATTTGTTTATAGATGGTTTATTTACGATTGCACGATGACTGTCAAATAGCAATATTTATTAATCTATGGAAATAATACATATACTACAAAAGGGTATATATACTACATATACTACAAAAGTACTTTATATACTACAAAAGTACTTTATATACTACAAAAGGGTACAAAATTGTAATTAATTTCAGTAAATAGCTCTTAAATTTTGCATTAAATATTTCGCAATTCTTTATCTTTTTCATGGTATTTTCCTTCGCAATTTTGTTTATGACTTTTATTTAATTTTCATCTGTATACTGGGTATTTAATGTCAGTAAGTCTAGATTTTACATTTTACTTTTTTTATTGCGACATCGCTTTAAAAGAACATAATTTTAGAAAATTCATTGTTAATGCAATATAAATTCATTGATGTATTCATTGATCTGCCTGCTTATAAGGGTAGATAAGGCAAAGTAAGATTTAAATTGCTTTTGTGAGAATGGATCTCATTACGAAGAGGATAGCTGACAACCAGCCCATATGGATTAATATTTATTGTTAAGATATTACAAAAGTTTACAACTTAAGCCAGCATAACAGAATAGAAATTACAAAATTATATAATAGTATTAATAATTTTAAAAGAAATCTTGCATGCTAGGGTTAGGTATTGCATGGTTTGCATACTTCATGGCATGCTTAGGTTTTGCATGCTACGCAACGATGATAAGTGGCAAAGATTAAAATTTGAATCACATGAAAGCATCACTTGGAATATATTTACACAACTAACCAAGCAGAATAGAACTAAAACTGATTGTTGTCGTAAGTATTGATCTGAAAATTAAAAATAAATGAATAAAAGGAAGAGCAGTATATGATAGCAGGAGCCTCAAATATCATTTTCAAGAAATCTTTTAAGCTTGCAGAGACTGTGGCAAATATTTATTTGGTCTAAAGCTCCAGTTTCTAAAGTTCTAGTGTATAAAAGGCTGGTAACTTCGTATACAGGATACATTATAAAACCTTTTGCTCTTTACAGAATTCAGGGCCATCTTTACAATAGCTATATTTTGCAGATATCGATTGGTGATGTTAGGTATTTCTCTCTAATGCAAAACAATAGAGAGAATATAGTCATTTCATTTAGGAGTGAAGAAAAAATAAAATCCGCATGATAGAATTATGATTTTGTTCTTTGTCTTGTCAGAGATCGTTCCAATGATTTTATAGCAAACACAACTCAACATTGCCTCTTTGAAATGTAGAAGCAAATTTGTCAATAAACAAATCCCGAAATACTCTACATTCGCTTATCTTGAAATATGAATCCATGCTTAACCAATGAAAGATACCCTTCAAATAAAAGTTTTTGGAAATTGCAAGAAAGACAAGATCAAATTATGCAATCATTTGTACACTGTACATATCATTCTGCTCTTAGGAATTTGAAATAAAATGCTTGTTTCATTATGAATTTTTCAGACCTCTTCGATGAAAATAATTTTTACCATATATCTTGGAATTTCTTTAATAGATATCACATTTTTTAAAATATCTACATAATTTTCAAAATGTGCTAACAAATATATTGCGATATTACCTATCAACAAGCCAAAAACAAAAACTTTGTACTTAATGGTTGCCCTCCATTCATCTATCCTGAGTGGCGTCCATATCTTTGAAACTATATGGACACTGAAAGATAAAGATATAATTTATTAACTTCGAGCTAAATCTGCAAGAATTAATTTAAATGGTCTTAAAAAAATGGGGCAAAAAAGAATCGAAAGATCTCACAGGGAAGGCCGTAGTTACTAAGGAGATGTTAATGGAGTAACTAGATATTGTATTAAGTCGAATCCATCGGAGATATGGTATTGAATTTGAAATTCTTACCACTAAGTTAAAAATAGTAAGATCTTATTCAAATTTAAAATTAACCAACATATCACTGGACATAGACATTTTGTAGTCTGTCTTTTCTGGTTCAGTTTTTTTTCTTCCAATGTTCACTGTGTCCCATGGTGTTTCAGTAGTGGTGGTCTGGAACATCATAGACATAACGGTTAGATAATTAAGTCCACACCGATCTTCTTAATGGATCGTTTAGTAACAAAAATTTTTCTCTATAATCAAATTTACTTTTTGATGCCTTTTGATCTAATACAAAAATATTTTTCAACCATATATTACCAAAAAAAATCTCCGAAACGAATTATAAAGGTTCCGGATGGAAAAAAAAAAAACGCCTGGTGTCATCACTGATTCAGGATATAATTAGGAATTGTTTCTATGGAGTACTATTACAAGATATTTCTGTTAATCTTCAACATCTTCTTTCTTTATTTGATTCTTATTTACACCAATAGAGGGAGCCACAAGATCATCAGTTATATTCCAACCAGGATATTAATAAGAATTTACATGAAAAATTACTGTAATAGAAATTATGAAATCTTGTTAGAAAATGTTCTTATAAATGTTGTAATGAATATGCGTTCATGGAATTTCTTAATTAAAGGACGGTTTTTATCAACTGAGAAAATAAAAACTCATAATATTAAAAATCCCCACGAAGTCACAATAAAACTAAGAATAACATCTCATTGTCTATGCTTAACTAAACTTCCATTCTTAAATGCAAATAGTAATTTCTTTCATTTCTTAACCCAAAGTCTGGTTTTATAAAAAGAAACAATAAAACGGCCTTCTCATATTTCTCTGCATCTTTCTATCGTAGTGACAAAATGCTACAGTTACATTTTTCAAGTATTTCACCAGTCTAAGTAGATTTACATTGTAATATTTACTTTTGAATTTGCGTTCAAATTAAGACAATCTCCAGAAGTCTGAGTTCTGTTTCGTTTTGACGTA